>NC_136589.1:13990849-14363349 GCF_910589615.1 Taurulus bubalis | reverse complement strand
TCACCGGTCTCTGCATGTCAGCTTTAGGACATATTAGATCTTGATTTTTCTTCTCTCGCTTCTGAAATCCCACCTTCTTTTCTGCCCTTCTTTCCTGATCTTCTCATGGATTTCGCACCTTCAGTTTCACCAGACAGTGCCACTAAAATCTACTTTTCTTCACAATCATTATCCCGTTTTACTTTGGACACTTGCATGCATTGTTCGCTATTACTTTTTTTACCTTTTATGTAAACAAAATCAGAATTCAGGACCTTTTACATGTATTTTTATTATTTTCCAATGTGGAATTGATATCTTTACTTTTTACCGACCGATTTAAAGAACCCACCGGGGTCGTTTCTCACACTATTGCTCTCTCAGACACACTCCAGGTGTTTCCAAGGTCGCTGTCTGCGCTCTTATCTTTGCTCGCCTTTGATGCTCCCATTACCTCATGCTCCACGTTCCTTTTCCTGTGATTTGAGTTGAACTGGGAATCACCGGAGCGTCTGTGCTTCGTTGTGCTTTTGGTTGCTGATGGAGATTAGTCATCTCTGGATTGATTACCTATCCCCACATCAGAGGTAAAAAAAGACTTGATTGTTCCTGTGGTGTTGTCAGGGAGGACTGTAATGATACGTTTACATTCAGAAGAAGAAAAGACGATCCATACCACGGACGATGACTGTATGTGTTGTGTTTGTGTCGTGTAACCTGAAGTGATCGTTTAAGTTTCTTCCCATGCAAATACATTTTTAGAGGATCTGATTACTGATCATAAGCATACCACAACACTGTATGCTTTCATAAAGAGTTCCCTCAACTGCCCCGAACATCAGCATCACTCAGCCCACTGCATGTTTGTGGAGTCATTTGTCTTGCATCACATCATTTTTCCTCTTTCATCATGTCTCTTACCCTCCGCTGAGTTATACTTAGCCTGTTTGAACGTGCTTAGGGGTTGCAAACAGATCCCTTTGGCCTCCTGCAGGATACTGAGGGCACTGGATGAGTGGATGCTGGAAGCGTTCTCAAAGTGAGTGAATCCTGGTGTCATAATGACCACGGGGAAGATTTTGTGAGCTTGCCGGACGCTGTAGAAACGTTGCCATGTGTAGCCACAATCTCCTGCTGATTAGCTCTGTTGCAGCGGTAACTTGTGCGACTTGAAGTACCGTAATGAGATCTCTACAGGCCTGCAAGAGAGTCGATCACACCTATGCACCAACGCTGGTTTATAAACCACGAATGGTACGGATCCAAATCTACGCTGATTCAGAGGTGGAAGAAGTAGCCTGCATATAAAATAGAAACAGCATTAATATATTAAAGTAAAAGTACATATTAAGCTGAATGGTCCATTTCAGAATAATGTTTAATATATGTTTGGTTTATTATTACTGATGCATTGATGTTTTAATCACTTTAATGCTGCAGCTAAAAGCAGAGCTAATTGTATTTATTTTATTTATGCTGGTTTGTGAATTTCCTCAACAGCATTTTACTCACCAGACGCACATAACTCTCCGTAACCCTCTGTGGGAAAGGCGTCATCAGTAAATCCAGTAAATCCAGTAAATCCTGAGATTCTAGGTTCTAGGTTTGAAATTCTAGCTTCACTGACCAATCACAGCACATGTTAATGGTCACGCGGGCCCTGTGACGAATCAGACATCCAGACTCAGAAGGCTGTTTCATATTGTTTAACCAGGCTACTCTTCCATAGATAAAGAGAGGTGAAATGTGATTGGATAAGATGCTGTTAACCAGCTCCCAAGCCGATCCATACCATGTGGTTGAATGTGGCTCAGTGGTGAGCAGGGTCGTCCTTCAATCAGGGGATCGGCAGTTCGATTCCCCGCCTCTGCTAGCCCATGTCGATGTGTCCTTGAGCAAGACACTTAACCCCAAATTGCTCCTGTAGCTGTGCCTATGGTGTATGAATGGTTGATAATGATGTGGCACCTTGCATGGTAGCTCCTCTCATTCATGGTTGAATGATATCATGTAGTCTTAAAGTGCTTTGAGTGGTCGGAAGACTAGAAAAGTCCTGTACAGGTCCATTACCATGCCTGAAGGAACAGATGAAGACAGCTGTGCAATGAGAAAATAAGCTAATAGGGAACATCATTATAATACATGAAGTGTATTTGTGAAAAACAATTACATTATAAAATAGCTATAACTTTGTGATCCTGTTTAGGCCAGCAGAGAAGGCTTAGAAGGCCCTGACGGCCCGCCACTGGTTTATATATATATCAGTATATATATTGATATACTGAAGAATTTTATACTGATATACTGATTTTATACTGATAAACATGCATTGAACACAGTTATCTTTCATAAGAGGGGAGAGTGTGTCCCAGAGTTGAACCAGCAACCCTCTAGTCACAACTTTATGCCCAGGTTTTTTGTACTTTTGTGTTTCCTTTTCTTCCCATGGTTACAAAGTGTCACCTAAATATTTCAGACCCTCTGGCATACAAGGTCACGTCATGTTTGACTAGGATGCCTTTCAGTTATGCTCCCTCAATCAAAACAAATACTCTCAGACACACACACACACCCACGTGCGTGTGCACACGCACGCACGCACACACGCACACACACGCACGCACACACACTTACACAGATTCCTGTGCAAACACATTTGGTCGGGGTGAGAACAGGTCCAGCATTTGAATATTCATGGGAGTTGTCATGGGAGAAAAGCACAATTTTGGGCACCATTAAAAGAAAAACCATTCCTGCCGACATTTCCGAACAAAAATAAATGCATCCTATAAAACCAGTCAAATTGGTGCGGTAAACCATTTTCATTAGGCCCATTTAATGTTGGGACCTGGCACAAGCTCAACTATTTAGAAAAAAAAAAAAGGTCAAGTAAATAAACACTGTGGTAAGCAGTAATTTCCTTGGCAACTGGGTGGTTGTTTGTCAGGGAGACTGTGTCCGCTGCTATGACAACCGTGAGTTGCTCAATAACAGGAAATGAAGAGGCTGCATGTTTCTAAAGGAAACTGCACGATCATTTCCTTTTTCAGACATGAAAGACAAGTCACTTTAAGTTTGTTAAGAAAACAGATATTGATCAAATCAGAAAGAACAAGCATCATATTTGTTCATATACTTGTGTAAATACGTGTGTATATACTTTTGTAAATCTCTGTCTTTACAGGAAACAACTTGTTTAGGTTTAGGCAGCAAAACTACTTTTTATTTAGGTTGAGGAAAAGATTGTGAAATGCTGAGTGAAATTTAGGAGATAGTTTAGAAGTTAATAAAGTATGAAATTTACGTGACAACTCTTCCGCCTCCACTCCCGCCGCCCCGCGTGGCTTCTGAGCCCCAGGAGCCTTTCACATGTGGGGTTACAGGTTAAAAGAAACACCCTGCAAATTACGATAATTTGACAGTTATGTGATTACTATTAACTTTGCTTTGAGTCTGCGCTGTTTCATTCAAATAAAATGAATAAAAAATTGAGCATGTGCTCAAATACAACAAGTAGCCGGCTCCTTGAGTGCTCTAGATAATACATTTTTACCCTGGAGTGCCTGTAAATCATCAACATCTGGTTTCACCACTGCAGTATTTAGCCTTGCTGTTTCCCCCTGAGCCCCATTTTGTGCCTTTAGATTTGCTGCACATACTTGCCTATTGGTTGCTCTGTATACCCGCTTCACATTATTTGTTTTCTGACAGAAAAGAATATTTCACTCTTAACTATGCAGGTGTGTTTTCTGGATCTTATAGCTACATGTTCAGGTGGAGTGTCTTGTGATAAGCTGTCTTCATGCTCCTTGTCGACATACTCCAAACCTGTTTCTTTGCTGCTTTTAGAATCACAATTTTAACAATATCTCCTTAAATGAACTCTCAACACCCACCTATGCTGGAACTCATTACAGCTGAATTGTAGCCAAGCATGCTGGATGAAATTTAGAGTTTCATTCTAAAGAGCATGACTCCAATTTTCCGAAATAAGACAATTTGCTTTGTGTAAAATGGTCGTGGGACTGAAGGTGGGACAGTATTTTGAATGAGTAAAACTGTGGAACAATACAACATGTTTTACTGGCATTCTTGTTTTTTTCTCCCACTGATTTAAAGTGTTTCTTGCTTTCTTATGTCTTCTGTTCTTTTTATGTTATTTTATGTATTTATTCATCAGTGTCTTTCATCTCAGTATTTGGGTTTTGCCTTCCTGTTTGCTGCTTTCACTCTCACATAGCGTAATTTAGAGTGTACTATCTGGTGAACACGGTGGAGTATCAAGCAGTTTAAGAGCCAGATCCTCGCCTCGGTGGAATCGGTTGAGACCAGAAACAGTAAATAATGGATTTTCATTCTTTAGATGGACACAAAAGCAAATCCAAATGAATGATAAAGTTGCTGGCAAATGTTAGTTGACACGCCGTAACAACTTTACAAGGTGATAATATCTTAGTGGTGTGCTTGCAGCGTGTTGCCCTGCACCAACAAAATCCATTAATGCATCTTAAATGCCTTGCCTGGTTAAATAATTGTAGATTTTGTATTTCCACTGCTGTAACACCAGTTGCTTTAACAGCCAGCCATGCCTTCTTTTCTGATTGCAATTCAGAGCTTTGGTTTTCCACTTAAATCAGCGAAGGAGAAAATAGACAGCAGAAATATGTCCAACACTGTTGGCTAAATATTTACACTTTGTTTGGCTTGGAATGGGTTTCCTCTCCTACCTCAATAAGTGATCAAAAGACACAAGCCCCTCTTTGTTCCCTGGCCTCCTCAACCTCAGCTGCCAGTAAATCAAGTCTTTCTCCCTCTTGCAGGATTCATTTTCTCATTCACTGAAACAGCCTTCTTACATAAACCTCCATATACATCAAACCCCGTGCCACTGAAAGTTGTAAAATATCAGTTCACCACGGTCCTGTTATTTAGCACCTGTTCCCTCTGGTACCTCCGAAGCTCTTTTTACCCATTAGAAGCCCTGTTTTGGCTTTGATACCGACTCACACTGCTTTATTTCAGCCCTATTCAATGGTTAAAGAAAAGTCAGCAAAGATATTGCAATATTTGTTGGAACATAAATGGCGACACGTTCAAGCAAACATGGGATTTACGGTTGCTAGATCCAGACTCATTTGTCAGTTTTTAGGAACTCAGTGGGTCTCGTATCACCTCGCACTCTGACTTGGCACAGAGTCAGAACAGTCACAAGTCGAAAAACATTTCCCACTGAGCAGCTACAAGCTTGCTTTCTTTTCTATTTCTTTTCAAAGTTTACAGTAACAACACATGTTGGACTGGCTCATAAATGTGTCTCGTGCAACACATGATGCCGCGTTGGGCTTTGAGGATGGATGTCAGTATTCTCTGTGGAGATTACTCTGGATGTTTGCATGTCATGGTGACTTAAAACGTTTGATTACTATTCGTAAGAGGGCATCGAGCTTCTGTACTGTCCTCTGCCACCTGTGAAAGGTAAATAATTTTCTTTACTGCTGGCAATCAGATAGGACACTCATGTTTCTGCATTAAATATTAGCTTAGCTTAGCATAAAGACTGGAAACAGGGGGAAACAGCTAGCCCGCTCGGACTAAAGCTCACAGTATGTCTTTAGTGTTCTGTACACACACACAAAAAACAACTAAATGTGTTTTCTTGGGAAGTCTCTGCTTCCAGTATTGTTATCATTATCATTATTATCTTTTCCATAGTTACAGTAATGCATTGCACAGGCGTAATATTGATCTTCTCGTCTACCTCTCAGCAAGAACGTCAATGTGTATATTTGCCAAAATATTAAACTATTATTTCACGTGGTTGAGTCTTCTTCAAAGGCAGGTGGTTACTCAAGGGGAAATAGTTGAGAATCATAGTTGCCTCTTTAATGGCTCACTCTGCTTGAAGGAGGGATAACCACACTTTTACAAGGTTGGCAGGTCTGGAAATTGTTCCTGCAGAAAAGCCACCAATCGGAGTGGCTCGCCTCGTCCACTGCTCCAATTTTCATCACACAGCGGTTTTCTTTTGATTCTTTTAAAAGCTTCATGGTTGGTTTCCATCTCAGCTGAAACTGCACTTAAATCCTGAACACTGTAAGCAATCATTGACCGAAAAAAGCTCTGGATGGTTACATTCCTATCCCGTAAATGCCACATAAATCCCACTCCAAATCAATCACCGGACTAATGATTCATCAAGTTGCACAAAATTACATGCTTGTGCTCTCCTTCTCCCCGTAAGTCACTTTACAGAGATTCAGCAGGAACAGTGACCAGTGACGGACTATAAATTTGACTCGAGCTGACTTCATGGGTCATTCAGTAACTCAGGCAGTTTATTAGAATGATAAAATAACAATGGTTTGCTTTATTGGGCTCATAATGTCGCAGAAGTACAGTTAAAATCCCAGAGACTGAGGATGTATGTACTTATAACCATTTCACATCAGGTCATTTATTGTTTTGTTTTGACTTATCAGTGAAGAAAATTAACGCATTGATTGCAACGTAATGAAGCAGCTACATGTGCTCTAACACCCATAATTAAGTTCATTATTGGCACTTAAATCATTCAGATTTCACTCTGAAGGAATGCTTACATCTACAATATGATCTAAATTATCCTGTTTGAAGTATACTGGTCTTATTATCTGCTCTCTCACACTTTCCCACATGCCGTATTTAGGATATTAGTGTGCCAAAAAGACTGAATGCTGGTATTTGGAAAGTTAACACTGTACAGTATCCTCTGTGCAACTGGGGAATCCATTGAATGAATTCGGAGAAAATACATCTCACGATATTCATGACTAAACATTTGCCTTTCCTTCAGACAGCATCTGCGAATCCCAATGACTGTCAAATTGTAGTCAGAGAGCCATTAATCATCAAATGTGCACATTTCTGTTTTGTCTGTATTTCCATGAAACCGTGAAGTTGGTTCAAGGACTGAGAAATATAATACTGTCGAGAGCTGGCCAGAGTTGATAAAGGTAATGATTGCGTTATATAAAAAAAAGACAGAGAGTTTGTTTCTTTGTCCACTGTGCACCATCTCATCTCAAATCCATAAACAATGAGCAGATTGCATGTAATTTTAAACCAAATGAAATGCATAAAGTTTCAAAGAATCTATGGAAACTTGACTCTGACTGTGTGGTTGGTGTGCTGTTGCTGCTGCTTCCAGATTTATTTATTTACACCAGTATGGCGCATGGCCACCGTTTGTGGTCTTCTGTTTTTAACTGTTGTTGTTCTCGTCAGCCCATTAAAGATGACGGCGAAGACCAGTAAAGCAATCGGAGGGTTCAAGCTGCGTGATTTAATGCAGTAATTCGAAACACACACACGAGGATCATAGCTTTTGTGTAAAATACTCTACCGTCTGTGAGTCCCAGAGTGTGTTTACGTTGTGGTCAAGGCTTTTAGTCTCTGGTCTGACAGTACGCAGACCAGTAAGGCTGACCAAACCATTCCCCCTGTTTTGACAGTTCTCTGACTGTATTTCATTCAGCTCCATCTGGATGAAGATAGCCCTGTTTCCAAAATCGGGGGCTGTAGATTTTGTAATTACGGCATGTGATGTGGTCCACGCCCCTGTGCGAGCTGTATCTCAGCGAGGGATCTGGTCGCTGCATTGAACTGAGCTCCAGACACAGAGTTGTGTTTTGAAGTGGGCGTGGATGCAAATGGTTTCTGACAAGAGCCTTACATGCAAATTGGATTCTTCGTGAGGTCTTTAATTGTCCAGGAAAGTTTGACTGTGCATGTGTGCTCCTTTTCATTGATGACATAATCAAACATATTAACATCTGGGAGCTGTTTTAATTTTTTTAATCTTTTTGTATCTGAGCTGCTGCACTAGAGGAATTGGTGCCCAAGGTTTCCAGTCAACCTTGTAAACGGCCGGTTTTGTCCCCGTTACAACACTGTAAAACAGCTTATAAAAAAAATTCTTGCACGGCACATGTGCAGTTCATAGTAATAATGGTTGCAGATTTTCCACTTTCTTCTTTCGCAGTAATTTTTGTTTTGAAACAATGGGTCTTTGATTTTAGATAGAGGCAGACAAAAGCAGGCTTCTTTTTTCTAGCTGGCAATACTCGATCTGTATGTACTGCACACCAAATTAACAATGTAGAACGCACACTGAATTAAACTCAAGCAGTGCGTCGTTACTGCCTCACATTACACAATATCATATCACAATGTTAATGGTCCCATGCTACCGTGAAAATTGTTTATCAAAAATATCTACATTACCACTTCCACTCAATTTAAAAATGTCCAGTATTATTTTCACGTTAACTTTAGAAAATAAAATGGCTTTCATGGTGAGAACTAATCGATGAGTGGCAAATGTGATGCTATTTTGTTGTCCAAAATCCAATTAAAAAGGCAAACAAAGCCGCTAATGTTAGCTTAATTGTGATAGCATCGATAATTACGTAGAAAAATAATACACATTTAACAAATCAGCTGGTCGTTAATTTGTTTTGTTAATTCGTTTTAACCTAATATGTTACCATTATGTTATATAACTTATAAAATGTATGATTTGTTCCTTGGCTTTGGAAATGATGCTAGCTTACAACAGTAGGGAGCCCAACTAGTTAGCCGGACATGCTAACATTAGCAGCTTACGTTAGAGCAGATACAAGCCCTGTTTGATCCATTCCTTACACTTTTCATACAGAGTTTTATTTTAGCATTTTACTACAAGATCGATGCGTGAGCTAAAGCTTGGCAGCCTTGAAAGTGACGGCATATAAAATACGTAAACGATATGACACTGCAATTATAGGAACTGATCATCCAGGCTCATCACACATCCTCTAAATAACAGTTTCCTAAACATTGCAGAGTGTAATTGTCTTTCCTGTTGGAGGGAACCATATACATATTGTGGGTTTCCTTGATCAATGTCTTCTTGGACCAAATCAAATAAAGGTTCTTGTGGCAGGGGGATTTTTTAGCCACATTTCTTGGCAAAGTCACCAAGCTTGTCCAACCACAGACCAGTGATTAATCAAGCAATAATAACATGTTATACATATAATAAGTATGAATCTTGAGACTTGTTTGCAACTGCAGTAGACTACGTTTGTGTCTGATCTCTCTGTCCTCCACTTGCTCCACCACTGAGCATAAATTAATTTCCGCTTGAAGATGTGTTTTAACAGTAAAGTAAATCTCTCCAAATCCTACAAAAAAGTGAGAGATGTTTGAAATAACTTGGAATGCTGCTCGTCTGAGAATCCCGGGTCTCCTTGACAACCGCCTCCCGCATAACACAAACAGGCCTCGATTCCTTCGCCAGGCAAATACAAGGCGAATGCAGAGAAAATGTTTTCCCAAGTGATAGCCGAGGGTCCCTGTGGTGGGCTTAGACTATGTGAGAATGCTCTGTGACCACTGAAGGAGTCTGTGAAATAAAATCGGAGCAACAGCTGGGCTGAAGTGTGCAGAATTGAGACCATTTTAAGATTTTCCTCTGGTTTGTGATCCATCTGTTGACTTGTGTATTTGCACTCCAACTGGCATGAAGCACAGATTTTAAACTGAACTGAACTAAAATGTGCAACCTAATAATCAAATAATTTTGGAGGTGCAACGAAAGCCCATAGACAGAGCGCCACACTTAGACATATGTGACATAGTGGCCAAACCGTGGAATTGCAATTTCCGGGTTCATCTCGTGAAGCCGTTTGTACCAAAAAATACTTTTCCACATTGACTTACATTGGGAAAGAGACCTCTCTAAATTAGCGGATATGTTTTTTTTTTTTATCATTAAGTTCTTAAAATGCACAGCACGGATGTCTACAGAAAAAAAAAGTTTGACTGATGGGTATAAAGTTACCGAGATCTTCTGCAGGAAAAGTACTTTTGAGCCCCATTGCATCATGTAACGACCTGAAAGTTGCAATTCCGCGGTTTGGCGGGAATGTAAAATTTGCTTCAAAGCACAGAGCTCTTTTTTTGGGGCTTGGGTGCAACATTTGAATGACATTTGAGGGCTGGAGTTTCAAGGAGATGCGCTGTCAATCTCTGTGTGAACACCAAAGCTGTATCCAGTGACTTAAGTTCAGCTTTCAGAACCTCCTGCGTCAAGAGAAGAGAGTCGACGCTTGTCCTCTCTACCTGTCATCTTCTCTCATTGACATTTCTGTCATCTCTCGTTCTCTCCCACAAGTGGCTACAAACTGCTTGCAGCCCTTTTAGCTCAGCACCCCTCCTCACTTGTTTTCCATCCCTGTCTGGCAGCTTGCACACTGGGCCCATTGTACACAGAGGCGTGTTTCCCATTTACCGGATACTCGACAATGAGCGAAGCTGCTGCGACGACAGCGGGCGTGTCCTTTGGACGCGGGCCGACTGTATTCATCGTCAGTCGTAAACAGAAAATGTCAAACCATACCACGCAAACCAGAAGGAAATTCCACACGTTAGCAGCTAAATATCTGCCTTCTTGTCCCTCTTGTGCAAACACATTTTGCGAGGCCTGTTTGTGTGCACAGTGAATCTAGGGCCGGTAATTACGTCAATGTTTTTATATCTGAGCTCAATTAAAGATAAGAATTAGGCTGCTCATGACAGCCGCTGCATTCGCAGACATTCGATCATGCGAACTCTAGCATTACTCAGTGGGCTCCTTTCTTTTTTGTGGATTAAGGGTCAACCAGTTTATTGCAAACACAAGGATCAAGCTAGTGCACAGTGTTGGCTGCTTGATACATCCTGCTTATCAAGCTGTAAACACAACATTGACATAGTATTGCATCATCAAAATAATATGGTGACCTATTTTTATTTTTTTGTATTATAATTATTTTTCCCTATTAGCTTATTTTCTCATTGCACAGCTCCTCAAAGTAAATTCCTCAGTGTTAAATGTGCATTGTCAAAGTGTATAAACAACAACGTCAAGAGTAATTACTACCAATTTCTTGCCCAGTGTTGGTGTAAATAATCAGAGTTAAACTTTTCAGTGTAAAAATACTGTGTCGAAGTACATTGACTCTTTCAGAGTAATACAACAACAGCAAGAGTAAAACAAACCCCAGTGTTGATGTATTTGTACACTGCTACAAGACACAGTGTACTCTGGAAAGTACTCTGTGAGGCCCCGCCCACCTCCTTCTCCTCTCAAATGGATCAGGAGTTTCCTCACTGCGCCATCTTGTACTTCTCCAAAGACTGTGGTAAGTTTCTCTAGATCACTTCTGAAACCCCATTTTGACTAGAAGAGAATAATTAGAATACCTTTATATTGTTGGTAAACATACACTGCAGCTGTTTTTTTGTCTTGAAATACTGAATAGCAGAGGGCTAACATGACCGAGTTGAAGGTTAGCTTAAATGTGCTGCACAGTTAAGCCAAAATAAGGCTAACTAGCTACCATCAAACTCGACAATGTGGGCAAGAGAGCTTAATGTGGGGAATTGACAGTGTTGGATTGTTTTAATGTACATAGACATTAAAACAATGCAAATACTGTAAATGCTCCTTTGACTGCATGGGCACTCAGGCCTGAGAATATGCTCAACCTTTGCAGAAGAAGGCAGAGGGTGCATCAAGATGCCAAATAGGTAAGTTGATGTGTAAAATGTTTGCTGTGAGCTACCTTTGGGGATTGCCTCATTTAAAAAAACAATGTCTTTGTATTTACGGTCATTTCTTCAAGATCATTTCATATTTCATGAATATTGTCTTGTCCTCTACTCTTTCGTTTCACAGCAGACCTGTGTTAGCTAAGAAAGCTGGTGTTGACGTATTGTCTGGACTACAACGACAAAAGGTCTGACGGACGGGAGTTACACTGGTATCTCAGAAACATAAGTGAACATTGTATGCAAACTAAACTAAAATGTTTTTATTTTTAATAAATTGTTATTATTTTTGTTTTATTGTTTTAAGTGTTAGCTGGACATGGTAAAGTGAGAAAATGCAAAACACTTCAAAGTTATTCTGTTGAAGAGTTAAAAAGGAGTCAATTGAAAAATAAGTAAGTAAGTGTTGGATATAAAGTACACTAGGAGGGAGTAAATACAAGAGTAAATATTTTTTAACAATGGCAAGAGTCAGTTAAAACAACACTTATAATTAAGTAGGTCTAACACTAATGAAGAGTACTATTTGAGTCTTAGTGTCAAATGTAAATAACACTAGAAGTGTTATTTACATCCTAGTGTAAAATCTGAGTAACACAAAAATATTAACTCTTACCAGAGTTGAATTGACTCTGAAATGTTAACCCTATGTTCAGTGTAACTTTAACACTCTGTAGATAGGGACCATATGTTCACTGACCGAGTGTTAAATTTGACTCATTAAGTGTTGCCATTAGCACTGTCAATTTTACTGTGCTGTGTTCCTCTGTTGCTTTGCCTTCAGCCTGCTGCACGGCTGGAGCAGGCAGCAGGCTGGGAGCAGAGCAACAGAGCGCATGCGTGGCTGCTTGTTAAGGGTCTGCTCACGATCCCATTTCACCTCTGTTTCTCTCTGGAATCGAGAGTTCTTTAGCTGCTAAATGGTCCATTATGTTTGTCTCTCTGCTTTAAACGTTCTTATCCATCCCCAGAATGACATGGATGGTACTGAAGAATTGTGACTCACCAAAACTGTCTCAAAATAAAATGTAAAAGGACTTCTGACCCTGCAGACAATGAGAGCCAATAGTCTCAAAACATTCTAGTTGTCTCAGACATAGTTCCTCCTCGTTGCTTGGCCCCTTTATAATGAACATTTAATAAAAGTTTGTTGGATCAGAGTGCAGCAGCCCACCTACAACTCTGGGAGTGAGTCCCACCAGAGCTTTCTGTACTGTCTCGCCGCTGCATTAGCACCCTCTCAGCTTTCCAACTTGCCGAACAGAATTACCCAAAAAAATACTAAAAGGTGAATGGACTGCCAACTTTCCTTTTCAAAAAGCTTTGCAATCGAAGCCACTAGATTTTTTCAAATGTATCTCTTTTATTCTCGCCATCATTCACCTCTGACCCTTAGTAACCCTCCTGCAGGTCCTGTATGCGTGTGTATATGTATATACTTAATTAAATATGTGCAGTGGAAACCTGCAGTAAAGAACAGAAAAACAGGAAAAGGTGACAAAATAGGGAAAGACTTAAGACAGACATGATGATGAGAAATCCGCTGTTTCATGTGATCAGTTTAACAGCTGCTTCCTGCCCGTCTGAAGGGTGTGGCTGAACATTATGTAACTGATCTGACATTAGTTAACACGCAAAAAGCCCATTTTAAGAGGTGAGATGGACTTCAGTGCTTAGATGCTGCAGAGTTATGTCGGCGAACGTTTAAATTCAGCCAACAGCTTCACAAGCATACTTTGACTATCAGAAGTAATTAAATCTCATGTTATTATAATCTCACTTTAAGTGTTATCTCTTTAGTTTCCCCGACCAGGTCCACTTCAACAGACCACATAAATGACAGCGGAAAGCTCCACTGTTGCTCTTGGATTTGTAATCAAAGGGACCGTCTTTGTATACACAGTTAACTAATCTATGATGTGTTTTGGCTGCCTCGACCAGGGATGAGCCAAAGCAAAGCTTATCCTCACTGTCAGCGGCCCTCAATTGACCCTGCCATGTAGTATCACAGCTCAGACACAGACACTGAAAGTGTGAGATAACCTGGAAATGCTGCTGGTCTCTTTGAGTTACCGATATCTGTGCAAAAAAAAGCAAGAAAGAAAAAAGGCATGCTAAAAATCCCTTCATTGTGGGCTGGGTGGGACCCGAGGAACCAGTGGGAGAGAGGGATGCAGAGGATTCGGAGCGTAGGAGACAACAAGGAGGGAGGGTCTTGGCTCCGCGCCCAGGCAGCAGCAGCGGCAGCGTGCCACGGTTTCATGTCTCTTTGTTGCTGCTCTCGACAATGTGAAACAGCAGACGGCCCCACCTGTGCTGAGCTTTGCTTGTTCATGTAGGTAGATTTAACATTTAGCTTTGGGCCCATCGGGGTAGCAGGGAGGTTCTGGGGTTCGGCTTTTCTGCAACACGATCCTCCTCACATTTACAAATGTCAAAATGCGCGGGTCCATCTGGCTGAGTTCAGGCGGGTCCGAGCTGTCGCGGCCACAGGGAGGATGTTATGAGCCTGGAGGAGGGAGAGGCCGACGGGCTGTTCTGTGATTAAACTTTCACATCTGCTTCTACACCGACTCTGCGTGCAGATAACTGGCACATAATGTATGTATAAAAAAAAGATTTGAGGTGTGGCAGCATCTGTAGGTTTGTTTAAACCATCAGTGCCAATGGAAGGATGTGCATTCGGATGACATTGTCTCTGTGATGAGAACAATGGTTATAAAGCCCCTGACGCCTTTTACTAATACGCAGGATCTGATGTAACTGTACTGTTAAGCCAGATGGAGTTCTCATGCAAAAACCAGGCTTGTGAGGGCACATGTGTGATTTATGTTATCAAGTGGGAACCTCCCATTTGATGTTTTGCTGATTTAGCCTTTTGGCTGGAGCGAAGGCTATTGGAAAAAATCCTAAATGATATGTACATTTCTTATGATTAGCTCGTCCCAGTAAGCGTAATTTAATTACCAGGGGGCGCCTCAATAATGCATTCAGCATGGCCAACTGAATGGGAAAGTAAATAGTCTACCAGTTTCCTGGCAGCCTGTCTTCCACCTGACTGGGGCTGAAGTTAAGCTAACATGGGTGAGATCCAAAGTCCAGAGAGCTCTGGCCAGCTGCTTCACAGCGTCAGGGTCAGACTGACACCTGACCTCTAAGAATTGAGTGTTGTGTATGTTGTAGCAGAGGATGCACAGTTCATTTAAAGCAAAACTGTTAGCTTAATCAGCTTCTTATAATGAGAGACGGGATCCGACACCATCACATTATTATTATTAATAAATAATATCTCAAGAAATTTTTTCCCCAAAACCTTTTGTTGCAGCATTTTTCTTTTCTTTTTAGATTTTAAATCATCTCATTTTTGAAGATTGAACCCACAAGTGTTCCTCAGCATGACATGTCTTCGCTTTGGACACGTAAAGCTTTATGATGGTAAGGCTGGTCCACACACACACACACACAGACACTGGTCCCATGAAAGTGACCTCCACAGTCCTGCTCTCCCAACACGGCTGCTTTGGTCACTTCGCTGAAGCTTTCGGACATCTGGTGAATGGGTTGAGTCCGTGGAACGTTCACAGCCCCAGTATGCACGTTTCTATTTAGGGAATAGCCGTAGATGATGGAAATATTGTTTTATGATGTGAGACAAACTCTCACTCCCCTCAATGAGGAAATGAGGAAACGGTCCAAAGGAAACGAAAGACACGGGGAGGAATTGATTTCCTCATTATTGGGTCCAAAGCTGTGCATATGAAGAATACAATAAATCTCCAAATTGGCAAACAAAAGAACATAATTGAACACACAATGTAAGAGACGACCTTTCCACATTCATGAACACTAAACGCTTAGTGAAACTGTTCACGCTTCATTCCTGAGGCCACACGTCCTCCAGGTGGAGACGACTGTTTTCTCTCTAAGTCTAATTTTGCCGGCAGCAGATGGCTTCATCTGGCAGTCGGTTGAAGGTGTGTGTGTGTGTGTGTGTGAGATTTGAAAACAATAAAGAGTTCAAATGTAGGCGCCATATTCTGACATCCGTTTGGTTTCCAGACAGCAATACTGTTTCCCCCGAGTGCGGTTCAAATAAAGTGACCAAAATGAGGGAAAAAAATGGTGGTTCATATTTGGACTTTTACGGCTGACAATGATGACATGGCGTGCGGCGTGAGCCACCGTACATGTAGCCCAGTCAATTCAATTCAATTCAGTTTATTTTATATAGCCCAACATCACAAATACAAGTTTGCCTCGGAGGGCTTTACAATCTGTACACATCCCTGTCCCGGGTCCGCACATCGGATCAGGAAAAACTCCCCCAATAAAGATAGTAAAAACCCTTTCACAGGGAAAAGGGGAAGAAACCTGAGGGAGAGCAACAGAGGAGGATCCCTCTCCCCGGATGGACAGAAACAATAGATGTCATGTGACCAGAATGAATAAGTCACATTCTTTTAAAAGGTGATGTGTGGATGAAGGCCCTGCAGTAGGGTGAAGCTATTCGTCCTGTTGTCAGTCATTATGTTTGGATATGTGTGGAATGAGAAACAGTGAGATTAGCGTCACCTTCAGAGTACTAGCTAAGCTAACACCCTCCGGTCTATTTCAAACCCACAGTTATTATTCCTGTCAGAGTATCACGTTCAGCCCCAAACAAAGCAAGCTAATCCAGTTTTAAAGACCTGGCACTAGTGCTTGCTAACATGTCCCCCCCCCCCCTCCCCCCCCCTCTCTCTCTCTCTCTCTCTCTCTCTCTCTCTCTCTCGCTCTCTGCGGTGCATGAGGCTCTTACAGGTGCACAAAATGAAGATATAATTATAATAATCATGCGGTACAAAACAAAGATTAACACAGTTTGTGTTCCTGTGTTTCAATGGATAGATGCAAGAATCAAAAGTCAGTAAATAGAAAATCAGATGAACATACATATCTTTTGTAGTAAATGTGTAAATTACAGACAAGCATACAATTCGACCAGTGTGGAGGGTTAGTTTTCGAATAATGGATTAACATTTAATTATATTTTGTGTTTGATGGCGACTTGTGTTTGTTTGAAATTGATCCAGCCATCGACAGCAGTCATTTGAGGAAACTTCCTCTGGAAACACGTTATTTCAAGTCCCCTTATTTAGCTCGTAAGCATTGAATAAATTAAAACACTGTAATGTAGTTTTGAGCAAAAAGTGTTTAATGTAACTGTGAATCCATCTGACAGCACCCATAAGTGGAGAATGAGGGACTATACAGTTGTAATAATATACAGTATGTCTACATTAAATGTCCCAATAGCTGTGTACAAGTACATGAAGTGTTATAAATCATTTATTAAATGTGCATTTAATAGTGCAGCAGCACAACTACGTAATAAAATGTCCAGTTTATTTCTCAAAAACTCAAATAAATGAGTTGCTATTTACTACTGTAGTTGTACTGTATCTGAACACCTGGTGTATTTTCCCCTATAATTCACATAAAAAGAAAATGTCAGAGGAAGTGATCAAGAAATCACAGCGCCTAAATAAATAAAGCGTGACCAAGACAAACAGCCATAATGTGCAGATTACACATGGTTGACTAGGTCTCAGAAACACCTTGTGCAGCTTTAAAGATTCCCGACATGCTTTTCTGCCTCATAAAACACAACGCCTAACAGTTATGACAGTCAAGCATGACCTGAGATGAATGAGACAAGCGATGCATTCAGGGAACGCTTACTGAGGGTTCTGTTTTTCTCATGAATGATGTTTCACAGAAGCTAAAGGTTAGCCTCACTTTTTTTGGAGGCGGAGTTTCCTCTGCTCGCAATGACGAGACAGCTATTCAGTAAGATTGGGCATGGATATATTATTAAACAAGAAACCCCCAAACTTATACAACATGTAGTGTTTGTTTATTGTAATTCAAGAACAGAAAAAGGAGTTAAAAAAGAAGCCTGTAAAAACAATAATTGCAAAGACTCAGATGAAGAGTTTCTGTTTATTCGAGGGATTCGAGAGCCCCACGATGTACAACAGGTATGAAACAAACACAGTTATGGTCGTACAATAATACTATAGGATGCACATTCTTACAGAATGACTTGTCTGCAGTGTTTCTACAAGCTAAGCTACTGTTAATGGCAACAAAACAAAAAAATTCAAATAGTGCGTCATCTCTCAGAAAACAACAGCAGTGGGATTTGAAATAAACAATACAAATCTTGATCGTAGAAATTTATACAGCTTTCGTCACCTTGTTTGACCTTCATAATCAGTCAGAGGGTAGTGGTGCATCGGCTAATTAACTTAAGGACTTGATTTGAAGCTATAAATACATGTTGCTGTTGTGGCAAAGCACAGACTCTCCCTTCGCACAACTTCATCCACATTCTGCCTCGTATTAAAATTAAACGTTTGTTATTTATTAGAACATCATCCAGATTTTGACTGTAAACTGTTTACTAACATGAGCCCCAAAGTCAAATAAAATTCACATTACAGCCTCATGGATGTGTTGAAAAGCATGTAACAGTCGCCTGAGAGATCAACTTTCTCACCTTTTTACAATATGTTGGGGCTTTTTTAAAAATGTTATTATACATAAAAGGAATGTTGTCAGGCAGCCAAAAACGTAAATATGGCGTTTATGAAATACAGATGTATTGGCACCGTGCTCCTGAGTGCATGCACCTCTACCCACAATGCACCTCCCCACAGAGAATCACTCATCACATCTTTGTGAAAACAAACATGTCATCTCAAAACAGACATCACCATTCGCACGGTTTTCAGGGTACAACATTTAAATATAAGACCTTCGTATTTAACTGTGTTGACATTTAATGTGTTCTCATAGGTTTATAAATGTGTAAACATGGCCAAAAAAAAGTTGTATTTGTAAAAACCTGTGGGAATGCTGGTTGTGGCTCTCTCGGAGCAAATACATATATTAATTATTCCTTGTGGTGCTAAGTCAGCTGGGAGCGGGTCAGAATGAAGGGAAAAAGGATCAGAAGGATGGTCGTCTCAGGTATGAACGCACAGGTGGGAGGAGCAACAGGCTACGAATAATACTGCGGTTGATGGTCAGTGTTGTGAAGAGAAGAGGGATGAAGCTGAGGGGACAAAAGGTTCAAGGCTGGGTCACGGCACTGGGCTCCTTTTCATAGATGTAGCTGCCAACACCACCGGTGTTCACGCCTGGAAAAACCACAGGGAGAGCAAGAGGGTGTCAGGAGGGTTAACAGAGAGGGTAAGACAAGGTCCAGCAGGAGAGGCGACGAAACATGTGCTCAAGAAGCCGCCGTGTGGTCGAAACAACTCTCGAGTGACAGCTTATGTTGTGCTGCGGCAGCCTGGATCAAGTGCCCAGACATTCTGTTTCAAGTGTAGCTGATAATGGGTGGGTGGACAGCACCCCCTAGCGGTTACCTTTGGGCCCGAAGAGGACGGCGTAGCACGGTTTGTGGCAGTAGGGCTGGCTGTCGTGCTGCAAGGGAGAGCAATACCAACATTAACATCACAGTTTTATGTTTCTGTCCCATAACAAGTCATTTACAAAGTAATTTGCACTTGACCTTTTTTCATGACATGACTTAGTTGTCGATTTCCCATTTTTCGGTTGTTTTTCTTTATTTCCTTTAATCTCTTCTCTTATGTTTGTATGTTTTCATTTTTGTATTATTATTTTTCTCATTCTTGGGAGTGGGTATATAAATGATATATTAAAATGATCGTCACGATTATTTTTGATCAATATTGGAGATCGAAATTGTATTCATTTATTTTAGGGACAATATTACATTTTTTTGCTCTTTGCACATTTAAATGAGATGGGACAAGATATTTCTTATTTATATATTTATTTATTAGCTTTGATCTCATGCAGTCCAATACAACCCGCTATATAAAGATGGATGTTATGGCTGGGCAGTTTGTCAAAATGTGTAAATTCAATTGTATGTTAAAAATGGAGTTCATTGTCAAAAGGTGATGTTGCTCCCCCCCTCTATTTAATTCTTCCCTTGCTCCGTCGTTTTCTTTTTCCTCACCTCTGCATGGCTGCCAGGAGCCAGAGTCTTGCTGCACCTCTCACAGCGCAGACAGGGTCGATGCCAGTCTTTACCCAAGGACGTCACCTTCTCGGCTATTGTGACAAACACAGACACACACTTGTGAGACACCTTTTTACCTTCCAACCTTTTCCCCTTCACTTTGTGCTGCGGAAATGTGTGGAACTACTCACCAAAATACACCTTCTTGTTGCATCGGGGACACAAGTTGGCCTCTCCGGAGAAGGTGGTGATGCCAGAAGCTGAAACATATTTCACACACACACACAATTATAATACTGGAATGGCAAAGGAAATGGTTCATTAAATGACCACTAGTATTTCCAGTTCGGTGTGAAGTCCAGTTTACTAATAAAGTAGAGGTATGAAAAACAATTAAGACCAAGTATTAAACAGCTTTTATATATTTCAAGAGGGAATTATTGAGTAGGAAGATTAACGTTGCGGTCACCATGTTAAAACATAATTAATATTCACTCCCTCTTTTTAACAGCCAATCATGGATGTTTAGTGAACATGTAGTGTTGTGCTGCGGACTGCAGGGGGCGCAAAATACACTGGTTTGGTTTTATTCTATAAAGAAACCACCTTCACATTACACACATTATAAAAGCACACAAATCTAATCCTCCGTAACACTTGAGCACACAAACTAAAGATGAACAAAATTAAACCAACTATAAAAACCATATACAACTTAACTAAAACATAACTATTATATAATAAATGTAAATATAAGTCTTAACCTGCCCCAAAATCATGACGACATGGAAGACTTTATTTATAGTAGATACAGAACAACACATTCTACTGAATGTACATAAACCTAAAGATATCCACCCATCTCTCCTTTTTCTATTTGATTAAATAAAGTTTATATATCCATTTTTTTAAAAACGTTAAACGATTCAAAAAGATCCCTCGTTATCTGGTGAGCCGTTTCACACATTGAAAGGTTTTAAATCCAGAAAGGTTAAAAAAAAATTTAAATCTGTTTTCTGGCCTCAACAACAAAGTGTGTACAAAACCTCCACTAACTGAAAACTGGAGAACCCTCCTTAAGTCCCCAAAGACTTTGTGTTGTCGGCGTTCTGATCATCGAGTCAGCAGCAGCTTTCCTTCCGACCTAAAGCACCAACATTTCAAGCTTTTTCCATTAAACACTTGCTGATGGGAGGCTGTATTGCCCAGTACGTCCAGTACGAACCACTCTCGTTTACCTTTGGACGCTGCCTTTGGGGCGAACACTCGCTTCTCCTCGGCTTTGGGGGCTGAATCCACACTTGTGGGAGACGGGTTGTTGTTGGCTGGAGTATCGTACACATAAGAGCCGGCACCGCCGATGTTCACGCCTGTAAAAGAAACGCAGCAGAGGAAACAATATGAGAGACTTTGATTTGACATATGGCATTCAGATCTGCACTAAAATACGATAACTGACAGGCCAGTGTCCGTGTGTGTGAAGAGCCTAAAATTGACAACCCCATTGGAACTTATCACAAACTCAATCAATACATATATGCTGAACTAAATACATAAATAAATGTATTGATTAATAGATACAATCTTAAATAAATGAATAAATCAATTTTACATTTAGAATTAAATGAATATATTTTTTAATGAATCACAAAATAAAAATCTTTAAAATTAGTAGCAACATCAAGTCATTATTTTATTTATTTGTAGATGAATTTCAGGTTTCATTATGTTTATTAAATTTTTTTATTAATTGAATATGTATTTAATTACACATTAACTGTATTCACTGTCCAATATATTAGGTATATTATGGAGTAAAATGCAATACAGCCGCGTAGTCCAGTGCAACAGCACCTTTAACTGTAGCCTCAAAACTAAACATTTAATTTAATTAACTAATTTCTGACAAACTGAATATTACAAGCTTTCAAAGATGAATGTTATGGAATAGCTGTTGTTTTGGAGTGCATTAGAATCGACGGGTGCATCTAATAAAGTGGCCACTGAATGTATATTTATTCATAAATATGTATCAACTTCCACATGCTGTACTTTGTGCTTTAACAGTGTGAATGAAGCAGTTTATGTTGAATAAATCTACATGCACTTTACCTTTTGGCCCAAAGAGGGCAGCATAGCACGGTTTGTGGCAGTAGGGACGTCCACCGTGCTGTGGGAGAGACAGAAAAACAAACTCAATGGGCATGAAAAGGATTTTATTTAAACACATGACGCAAATGGGAAAATGCAACCGTGACATGTATGAGAAGTCATACCTTTAACACTTTTTTTCTGACATCCTATATTTTTCGTTTTAGAGAGGAGATGGAGAGATTGTGTCCAAAACTGGAAACAAGCCCTTTTCCCCCCCATTTCAACACATAATAATGACGCCGTCCGTCTCCAAGAAACGGGACTCTGTTGATGAATCCGGCGCCACACTTCAGTGCAACCTACGTCTCTGTACCCCCCATGAAGGCCCGCCACTTAAGGGGTCAGTGTGAGACAAAGATGGCTTGCTGCTGATGCATGCTGGGAATGTGGTGGTCAGTGCAGGAGCATGTGACCAGCTAGGGGATCAGGGACGAGGGCCAGGGTGGCCACTGGTCCGAGCCCGATGCCCATAGAAGAGAAGAACCGAGCGAATGCCACGGGCAAGACGCCAGGCCTCGGGTGGTAAGGGAAAAAAACTGGCATTACGGAGGGGACATGCTACCCACAATCCCTTCTGCTTTGGCCACTTGAGCTCCTTTTTTCCTCAGGAGGAAAAGGATTGCTTTCTCACCTTTAATAATGCACTAACCATGACCGGATCCGCTACTGGTAATGCGGCCACGCACTTCTCTCAGACTTCCTGTTTGACATTTATAAGATCCGTGATGGTCTGGCTGCTGCAGCCGCGACTCAGCACTGATGACTTTCTCAGGGCCGGACACACAGGGCTTCATTGTCAAGAGAAGCAAGCGGTACGTGAACAGTCAGCTGTACAGTATCGCTCCAGCTGTGAGGCAGAAGGACCCTAAAAATGGATTATCCATTGCTGCTCAGCCCACTCTGTTCCCAGAAGTTCACTTCCCACATCCTGACATCTAAATGTGTTTTTCCCATCTTTTCTTTTCTGACCTCATCTTCATCTCCATGCCCCATCGCTCCAACCTCGACTCGCTCACTTTGCCACGATTCAGTCCAGAGACCAGAGACTCGGGTCTGTTTTTGCTAGTTTCTGGTAGCTAGCTATATTCAGAAAAGGTTTAGCTTTTAAAAAGATGCTTTCAAGTTATAGCTATAAACTGGACAGTTCAACCTAAGGGTCGTTTTACCTTCACGAGTTGAACCTTTTGATGGATTTTTTTTAGAGGCCTAAAGAAGTAAAAGTATCCAGTGTTTTTCACATGATAAAGTTGGAGAGCATAAACACACTTCTGGGTAATACAAGTACTTTTCCTAAAGAGGATGTCCACTAATTTTACGCATTTAAAAGAAGGTTACAACTGCACATGAGTAGATCTGTGGGTGTTAGAAGTACGAGAGCTAGCTCTTCTTGAGGCTAGCAGCTGGAGGCTACATTAGCTGCTAACAGACGTCTGTAGCTCTTCTTGAGGCTAGCAGCTGGAGGCTACATTAGCTGCTAACAGACATCTGTAGCTCTTCTTGAGGCTAGCAGCTGGAGGCTACATTAGCTGCTAACAGACATCTGTAGCTCTTCTTGAGGCAAGCAGCTGGAGGCTACGTTAGCTGCTAAAAGACGTCTGTAGCTCTTCTTGAGGCTAACAGCTGGAGGCTTCATTAGCTGCGCCTATAGCACAATGCACCCGCATCTACGTCCAAACTGTCGCTGATCGAGCTGCATCGTGGGTAAAGTAGGAGTCAGGTTCTTATCCTTTTCTTTAAAAACGTTGATCGTGAGTCCGACAATCAGATTACAGTCATGTCATCTTGTGCCTCACATTAATCTTAATACGTTAAAAAAAAAAGTGCTGAAACACTTTTTAATGACCGTTTGGGATTTTATAGATTGTTAGAACTTGAGATGAAGTTCCACAACAATGTCACGTCTGTACGTTCCGACTGCTCTCGGACTAGCAGAAAGGAGGTCTGCCATTTAGTGTCAGTCCGGATCTTTTAGGGTCAACATTGAAGACTTGTCACCTCATCTTTTCAAGTCTGGCTCTCTGCCACCAGCCTCAGGACGCTGCTGCCCTCATTCGGCCCACAGACGACCGGCCACAGTGGGCTCCATCATGCCCGCACCAGACTCCTTTTAAAGAAGCAGTCCGTATTTCTCTGAGGGTCGTAACCTTTTGCATACCGGGCCCCGAGATGACATCAAACACCCGACCCTCCCCAACAAAAAAGACAATCCCCTATTTTTCCATGCTTTTAAAACATTTTTATACGTAACGTCTCTCAGCCTCACTCTGTTTCCATGACGATGATGAAGTATTGAGTTTTTTTTTTTGCCTACTAAAGTCAGGCTCGTGGCATGGTGCTGCAGCCCAGGGCCGGATTTGGATGCATCCCAGAGAGAGAGAGAGAGAGAGAGAGAGAGAGAGAGAGAGAGAGAGAGAGAGAGAGAGATAGAGAGAGAGAGAGAGCTACTGTAATCGTGCAGAGAGATTAAACGGCATCCTTTGGGGTCTGCGGGGAAATTGCTTTCGTGTACAAATACGCTGAGATGACATCCTCTTTCTGTTGAAAAAAAAAAAAGAGCGGGAGACTCACCCATTTACAGAGAGAGGGTAAGAATTTAATTGTTGGCTGTGTTATAAAAGGGGGGAGGGGTCTATCTTGTGTTGAGACGTGTGATGATGCAACAGAGGAAAAGGCAAATCCTGTAACACTCAGAGGGTTAAAATTCCCACAAGGACGACTTATATTGACAGATGTAATCAGACACAAACCAAGAAAAAAAAAGCATGTACTTAGCAATAGCTTGTACGAAAGTTCTGTGAAGTGAAAGAACTTCATATCTCTACACACCAGCTTTTAAAAGCAAAATGTCATCAGGGTAAAGTTCAACAAACTAAAACCGACTGCCAAAGTTGACAAATAGCAGATGGTCTCAATGGTGCCGACTCTTTGGGAAACAAAACAGCTTATTAGCTGACTGGCACCATTCCCTTTTGTAGCTAACCTCCTTATGGTACTGTGACAGGAGTCGAAAACATCCCCTTCTTCAATACAATTATCTTTATTGAAAAGACGTGATGCACACTCCTGAGAAGAAGCATGTGGAGTGAGGTACACAGTACAGAGAAAATAGAAAGACACTCGGGATGACTATTTTGACTGGATAATGCTGCCATCTTCCCGGGGGGCTAATAGCATGTTAGCGGTTAGCTTGCAAGCTACAATAGTTCACAAACTAGCACGGTTTGTAGTCCCTGCATCACCCAGTGTCTAGAACCAGACATGTAAAGCGATGTCCTATAAATTGTGCTCAGAACTATAACTCTTCATAGTTTTAAAGCCAATTTTGAAAACCAAAAACATGCAATGCAGTTAGTTTATCATAGAGGATCCACTGTAAAGACCATCTTTCAACAAGTCAATACATGAAGTACCAGCTTCCCCTTTTTAGATTTCACAACAAGTCATTGAACTGTAAAGAAACAGTGGCAAAGAGTTTATTGGCCTTTGACCCTGTGTGACCAACACGACTGTACTGATATTTCATCCAGAAAGACTACACAACTACCGAAAGCAGAACATGCATTAACAGAGAAAAGCCCTTGAAGTCCATTCAGAAGAGCCATTTGGTCGACACTCACAGCATCATTGAGTGCAAATAATGTTAGCATGAATGGCCTCAGTGGGAGGCAAAGTCCTAACCCTAACCCCGGGCAATACGCACACACACACACACACACACACACACACACACGAAAGAGTCCATATCATTGCCCCAGTTACAGAGTTAAAACCCATATCTCCTCTTTCAGGGTTTTCCTTTAAAATGTCCCCATTCATTGAGACTGTTAATAGGTGGACTGTTTGAGAGAGTGAAGCGGTAAATCACATTTAAATACATTTTTGGGTTTTGGACGGTTATTCAGGAAGAACATCGTTTCAAGACGTCACCATTGGAAACGAATAATGTTCATTTGTATGTCTTCTCAAGGTTTTTTGACTAAACAACTAATTGATGAAAAAAAAAAAAAAAACAGACATGATTACATGTAATTGCTAATGAAAATAATTGTTAGCTGCAAGCGATGGAAGTATTGAGATCCTTTAACTATGTACAAATACTGCATTTCAAAGTCCCCCATTCAAATTCTTACTAAAGTAAAAGTACTTATAATTATGCAGAATGGCACCGTTCATGATGGTTTATTCATTATAAACATTATTACTAATGCAATAGAGCCTTATTTTAATTTAACTGTGATCTCCTAAACTGACCATACACGTAAAATCTTAAAAGTAACTAGTACTTAAATCTTTGAAATAAATATGCAGTTGGGGAGCAGAAGGAGGAGAACAATATTCCCCTCTGAAATGTAATGAATAAAATGAAATGGAAGTAAAGTGCCTCTAAACAGGAGTTAATTGTTCTTCTTGCGTCTTACTGACCTCAGCGTGGCCTCCGGTGGTCAGCAGCTTGTTGCAGCGGTCGCACTTGAGACACAACTTGTGCCAGTCCTTCCCCAGTGATGACACCTTTTCAGCTGCACATGAAAAGACAAGAGACGTGGGGGTGAGTGC
This sequence comes from Taurulus bubalis, assembly GCF_910589615.1. NCBI lineage: Eukaryota > Metazoa > Chordata > Actinopteri > Perciformes > Cottidae > Taurulus > Taurulus bubalis. Next base: position 14,337,011 of record NC_136589.1, on the reverse strand, counting down.
AGACAGTCAAGCAACATAAAGCAGCAACTCAGAGACATTACTACGAACAACAGCCATTGATTGTGTTGCGCCTTGTACGCGTTGCAACGCATAAACGTTCGAAGCGGAGTGATGACGTCCTATCGTTTGCTTCACGCTGCAGAATAATCATCAGCTTGTGCTGCATCTCTGTGCCCTTGGAGGGGAATCCCGTCATCGAGCCAACTGAGTGACGGGGGGGCGGGGTACTGGGAATGCCTGTGCACCACCACAGGATGCAGCGATGATCATTGAGGGATAGACGGACAGTGGCGTGAGTCCCCGTCCAGCTGGAGCATCGGGGGGGGGACATCCAACCCAGATCCTTTGTGTCACCCCTCCCCCAGTTTACAGTAGACCCATCCTGCTGCAGACGGCCCTTCAACCCCATTTCCGTCCCCCTTTTCTCTCCCAGACCGACTCCAGACAAGCAAAGGGGCCCTAATTATACCGTTTCCAATAATAAATCTCTGCTGCTTCCACACAATGGACCCTGAGGAGTCATGCAGGCATTAGAGGAAACACCTTCTCTTATCAGACAGGGCACAAACAGACGGATGCTGGAGTCTGTTTCCTACATACCCCCAGTCAAAAGCTCACACACACAGTTTCTGAGTCAATGAAATTAACTAATTTGTCTAAATATGGAGGTCATGAAAAGAATAACAGGAATTTCCTATCTTCTTGCATTAAAAGACCGTTTAATTTAATTTTCGACCAGTCCAACTTTTTTCTTTAATACCGCATATCTTGAGAAGAAAAAAACAGCATTGCATTATTTTTAATTTTTGAGCGAGGGCAGTTTGTACAGGTCCTTTTATGGATGTGTATTTTTGTAATACGTCTGTGTATTCTTTTAATCTTTGACCAAATTAATACCCTTCATTCGATCATACATTTAAGTTGATTTGATGTTATGTGGATCACGTGTTAAGAATGTTTCTTGGAATTGCTTTAGGAGGTCCAACTACTCCCTGCAGAGGTTTCCGTTTACTCTCCATTCAGTTCTCCCTGTCAATTATAAAAACACAGACAAATTACCAATAACGAGGCCCTGGAGAGAAGCCGAGGATTGGGTGCACGACCTCCCATCCACACTTGAGAGCAAAGGAATGCTGATACAGTGGACGGCGGGAAATGTTAAATCACTCTTAAAGATACTGTTATCTAAAGAAATACACACAAAAAGGCAGGACTAAATCATTCTTTAAAATCAATAATCGGCCCCTCAAAATCAGAAGATGGCCACAACAACTTCAGACACACACACAAAAAAAACAAAAAAAAACACACTTCAGGCTCTCTAACTTCCACTGTTCAGGGTTGAGCTACATGTTGTCAGAAATCAAGTGACTAAAACCGAGAGAGAAGCTCAAACCTTGGCTGGCAGGTTTCGGAAAAGTAACTTTTTAAAAGGTAAATACCTTTTAAAAACTCCTTCAGACAAAGTTTAAGGAGCGTATAAATGGAGCCAGCAGGAGTTCAACTGCTCTCCTCTCGAGTGTGAAGTGTGTGTCATTTTATTTCCTCCCAAATCTGAGGATACCTATCATATACCTCCCAACAGCTCTGCAGGGTTAAAAGCACTGCCAGTGAGCACTCAGTCGTCTGTGTGTGTGTGTGTCATTGACTGACTCGTGAATGTGGTTACACCACCAGACAGATATGAATAGAAACAGTACCGGTGTGTCCTCGTCCTTCTCTGTGTGACTCTCTCTCTCTTTGTGTAGTAACAAAGTTGACTGTAAAACAGCTCCCTGTTTTAAAGGGCAGCTGTCATTATAAGAGGGGTGAGCCTGTCTGTGTGCATTATGTGTTGTGGGAGTTACAGCGTGGGGGAGGTGGAGGGCACCGGCTTCTGGGTCCAGGTGTTTGTACCCCCACCAGCTCCGACGTGAGCTTGTGGCCTTGTTATCCGTCATACTGCGTAGCCTCGATTGATGAAATAAAGCCAGAAAACATGCATTTAGGTTGACATGTCACCGGCATGCAAAGAGGAAAAAATAAAACCTTGAGGGTTAGGTTAGACAGTAAGTAGTAAATGCACTCACTCGTTGTGAACAAACAAGCTCCTGTTAACAGGGAAGTCTGGATGATCGTCAACATCGATGAGGATGTGCCAAATCCTTTCAGCTAATCTGTAGTGTTTTCTCTCTTTCACGACCGTCTCACTCTAAAGCTCACAACAAAAAGGATTCCCCGGGGGTTTAATGCAAACAGCTGGACTGCTTTGGGGAAATCACTGCGAAAGAGTTTGAATCACTTCTCAACCGACGCTGGTGTTGCTGTCCATTATTTTTTATATTGATACAAAGTGCTGACTGACAGACAATGCTGCTGCTGCTTCCTGAACACTGAGCTCCAGGTGAGAAGATGACAACAAAAGCGCTGGTCACGGGTCGTCACCAGAACCATATGATACCTGCATGGCTATAAGCAGCTTAACTTCATTTGTAAATTCCAAGTCTAAGCTCTTCTGTCCCCGGGCGGCCTCTCTGATTGCATTGTCAATATGGTTTAAATCACCGAGACAGCCGGCTACCGACTCCTCTCCTCTGTGACTCATTGCAGTGTTTACGATCGCTTGTTTCACTGATGTTACTAAACATTAAATGAAAAGAGGCTCCAAATGGGTTTTGTGATTATGAAAAGGGTCCGTTTGCAGAACGACTGCTGTTAGAGCGTGCACTGCGGAGGAGATGTGAAGCAAAAAAAAAAAGCACAATTTCACATACGAGTGCCGAAACTCTGCACACCGTACCGCCTGATGTGCGTAAACACAACACTAGCTGTGGCACTCCTCCCACCACGGCACAGTTGAGTTGATTTGGAGACAGGAAATTACCAAACAGGCTCAAGTGCAAAAAATAAAAGGAAAAAAAAGAGGCATTACGACAGCGTCAGCGTCGCCACTGGCTTCACACCGGCAGGAAATGAAGGGGCAGCATCTCATCTGAACACAGAGCCATTCAAGGCGTTCAGACGAGATGTTGCCAGTCGAGGCACGAGTCGGTGTTTTCAGTGCTTTTACGTAACTGGAAAAAGCATTAAAATAGCGCATGGCTCATGCTTTCTGATTTAATAAGGTCAGACATATTTACACTATATAAAGCATGGGGTTCCATGTTAATGACATTGAACATCTGTTTTTCCTACTGTTTTTTCTACTGTTCTGCCATTAATTCAGTCCATAAGATAAATATGAATTAAGAAATGACAACAAAAGAATCAGAAATCCGTAAATGGTTCTAACTTTATTCCCTTCGAAATTAGAGTCATAGGACATCTAATGCATTGGGTCAAGATCATTTGATATCAAGACTTATGTGATATTCCAGTGAGCAGATCAGACGACTTCAAGCCGCTTAAAATTCAATTAATTTCGGTATTTCTGTTACATGATTCACTTACACGATCTTATTAAGACTGAAACGGCAAACAGTCTGCAAAACACTCTAATTGGACAGAACGTTAAGCAACAGCACTTTAGCAAGGGTTCTTCAGGGGGGAAAACATCAACAGCTGATTCCTCCATATGACATAATTATGGTCACATAATTATCAACAGTGACGGGGCAGCTGCACCCAAACACCAGAGCTGAACTGAGATTCAAGTGCAGTACAAGCACTGAACAACATTTATACAGCGGAACTCCCAGCATGCAACACGGCAGGGGGAGGGGTTGCGCTCTGATATCTCATATGGTTGCTCTCTTTGTCACTCAATACATCGATCGGGGTGCAGCGAAGGGAAAGGAGATCAAATCTGCATCAACTGCAGAGGTTGGTTGTTTCATGGGTTTAAGGCCTTTTCACAAATTATATATATATATATATATATATATATATATATATATATATATATATATATATATATATATATATATATATATATTCACAAAAATGCTCAATACATGGCAGCAAATATTTTTGCATCAAAACGTTTCATACGTATGAATTTGTGAGAGTTGTAGCATTTATTTAATAAAAAGGTTTACATTGGCAGAGGACCAATGATCAGGATCCTTTACCGACCCAGAGCAGCACAGCCAATGTGTCGAAGGCAAATTGTTATATTGCCGAAGCTACTGGAAGATAGGGGTGGGGAAAAAAAATAAAAAATCGATACAGCATAGTATCGTGATATTTTGCGTGGCAATATTGTATCGATACACAAATCTTTTATTTAATCAATTCTAAACTTTTTGGTCCCAGAATAATACAATCAATTGCCTTTTCAGTCCACTAGATGGTGCCGTGTTTTCTGGTGAGGTCAGCAGAAGTCAGCGTGCGTCAGCGTGATCGGTAGGAAGTTGGACAAACATGGAGACATCGGAGAAAGAAATTAGAAATGCGGCATCCGCGTTTAAATCAAACGTCTGTTGCACGATACACAGGACAACATTTGCGACAGTGCTGGTCAACGACGTTAAAAAAAAGCATAAATCAAACTGGATACGGGTACCCTAGTAGCGCTGGAAGCGGCCGGTGTTACGGATTAACAGGCGACCCTGTAACACCGTCATCCCGACGCAGTGCCTGGAGAAGGCGGTGAAATCCACCGAGCTGTGTGTGCCGACGGATAATACCATGAACCTAGACACGAGGGCGTTTGATGTTCTGACATTTTGGGATTTCCACAACAACTATAAAGCAGAAATAGGGGTTATTTCCATGGTGGATGGCGGAAATGAAAACTGCTTGCACTGAGATAAGCCCCGCGCCCTTTCCGGCGCGTCCAGCTTGAATGACGCGACTATGTAGACTGTAATACAAACAGTTCAGTTTGTCAGGTGCAACATTCATGACAGTGTTGGTCAGTTTGTCTGATTGACAATCACATTTTGCTGCAATAAAAATGATTGAATTGAGATGAACAGACTGAAAACTTTATCTTATGAGATAAAATATGTTGACAAAGTTTTCCTTTGGGGACAATTTTCGATTTAAAAAAAAAGGTAATAAATCGCAATATCGTGATAATATCGTATCGTGGGACCCCTGGTGATTCCCACCCCTACTGAAAGATAGTTAATTGCATTTCTTTATGCTATTTTAGGCTTTTTAATGAGTTTGAACTCCCTCCGTTAGTGCATATTTCTAGGGCTTTTATTGTGAAAGGTAATAACAGAATGAGTTGTCTGCGCTGCCTTTGCTGAGATTGAAAGGAGTAATCAAGTTTGCCGTCTTAGTCCAGACTACGAATGCTGTGTTATTGCACAATATTGTGCACATTTTCAATAAGTTGGTTCTGCACAACGTGATTGGTTGGTTGATCGATATATTCGCGATGCAAAAGCTGAAAAACTGAAATTGCACAGCTTGACAATAGACAGAGTGGAGAATAAATGAAAATAACCCTTTTAGAGAACATTCCCCATCATATTGGGGAACAACTATTTCTTCTTAGTTTTAGTGTATCAAATCATATTTTCTTCCTCATATGACGTGGGCATACGTAAACTAGTACCAACCAATTTCAACCAATCCGTGAAGTCCATATTGCGCTAAAATCGCTATTATAAACTGTGCACTGCCCATTGCAGAAGCTACAAACACATTAAAGAGAAGTGCACACTATAATGCAGCACACAGGTAAATACTAATAATGGACCTCATCAATATCTAAAAATGTACAGTTTATAATGATATTCCGGATCAGTTTGCCATGAATGAGTAAGAAAATGTTTGCACTTAAGTATGCTTGAGTTTCTTCGCAGTGGCTCATGATGTAACCAATGTTATTGTAAATATCAGCAAATCGCGGTTGGCTGGGTCCTGTTCTGTTGAACCCTGTGGTAACGTGGACCCATCTGTTCGGCTTGTCCTCCACACATGGACTCCTCCCCCTCTTCCCATCCATCCTCCCATCCAGCCATCAGTGACAGCTGAGTCCACGCGGGGTGTGTCTTCTGTCACAGCAGTGTGATAACTGCACGTCCTAATAAACACCACCCAAACATGGGAGGTATATTTAGTTGTTAAAAGAAACAACTCGTATCTCAAGAGAAATGCAAGAAAGGAAAAAACAAGCGGCCTGCGTTTCCTTCTCTGCATCCTCCCTCTATATTGTTCTCCGGAGTACAAACACCCCCGAGGACTTGTGACCTTTTTACTAAACTTAAAGACAATCGCCATTCAGTCAGGCACACCGGTACATTCAGCCTCACCAAGGGAAGCGACTTTGAAGGAGTTTTCAGCTTGAGCAATAAACAAATTACTCAACCTACAACCTTCAGTCTTCTATTGAAGGACGTGTGCACAATTTATATAATCCCTGAGTAACAGATTTACATAATTACTCCTAAAATACAAAAACGATCCCAATTAATATGCTAGAAATGGTGATTATTTGAAGAGCCCTTCTATCAAAGTTTAAGAGGCAAAGTCAAAGAAATTAGATGTTTACAGCCGAAAACTATAAATAAATGTTTGTTTTCATTGATTCATGATTAATCAATGGTTTATTTATTTGCTTAATTCACAAAGTGTAGTATAAAATGCCGGCAAAGGCAAGTTGCCTAAACACAAGGTACCCTGATCTAGTTTATTATATTTCATGAGCAACCGCTAGGAAAACCTAATAGACTTGTGATGCGTGTTGTTTATGTTCGGCATGTATGAAAATACTCACATTTGAGGAACCCACAGTGAAAATGTTGTTACTTGAGGTCTGCAACTAATGAATATTTTCATCATCAATAAATCTGCTGATGTTAACCAAATACCTTCTTTTGTTCAAAACCAAGTCGCTGTGCAGGGATGCTCAAGAGCCACAAGGAAGCATGGATTTGGATCCGTCTCCTCCTGCGGCTGATGCAACCCAGGGGCAAAACCCAGCTCTGGAGGTCGTCTGTCGCCTCAGCCGAGGCGAGGTTTCCTCCCTGGGCTTTCTCTCCCCCTCCTCCTGCCCTCCCTTTGTGAATAAAAGAGGCCGACCTCGTGAATTTCGCCGGCTGACGTAAATGGGCCGCAGTTAACTCGCATCCTGTCTGCACTGGTCAGATGAGCCGTGGGGCTGAAAGCACCCGCCACACAACAGTCCCTCCCTCCCCAAACCCCACACTGCATCTCCTCTCTAACCACTCAGGACACTGTGTCCCGGCGACTGGGACTTCAAACCAGAACGGCATGACCGGCTTACAGAGTAGTGGACCATGACTTCAAAAGAAGAAGCAGGGCTGCATCACTAGAAAGGCACCTTCAGATGTAGCCCATGTAATTGGATAATCACCCCCCTTGAGGGGGTAGACATCACATGACAGAGACATAGCATGAATAAATACTATTAACTTTAAGTGAGGCTTGTAAAGAGAAGGAAGTGTCTAAATGAGCACATGGTTTAAGCGGAGTAGATCCCTTTGAAAGTTTAACAAATAAATAAAAGCTTTAAAAAGATCAGGAGTTCAAGTTATAGGCTAATCCTTGAGATTCCAGTCAGCATCTGTGGTTACTGGTGACACTGGCTGGTGCTTTTTAATAATATAGTCCCAGATTAATATTCAAAATGACAACTACTCTGTGTGTCTGTTGACAGCGGAGGATTCGTCCCGTCACATTGTTTCAATAAAGAAGAAGCCCAAAAAGTGATGGTCCTTGTTTTCCTGCAGTACCGCAGCTAAGGAACCAGGGATCAGGAACCAGGAACCAGGGATCAGGAACCAGGAACCAGGGATCAGGGACCAGGGACCAGGAATCAGGGCTCGAGGGACTAACGGAAAAAATGTGTCTCACATTGCGAGAGAAATTTGGTTGGGTTAAACAATGTACGAAATATATATTGCCATTGTTGACAAATTAGCAAGTAGTGTCCTCGCTATCGCTGAAGTTTAAGATTGTGCGTCATTTTTAAAATCAACGTCTATAGATACGTTTTTTTTCTGATTTGCAATCTGAAAATTATTGAATTTGTTGCGTTCGGTCAACTACGGTTCGAGTAAAAACTTTCAGACTTCAGCCAGTATTGAAAGCATGCCAAGCTATTGTATGTGCAGAACCTTTACATACAAACAAACCCAAATAATCGGTCATGAATAACATCAAACATGTAGTATAACATTAAAGTGTGAGACATTTGGGTGAACTACGGACGACTTTGTTCCTCTGCTGTTATGCAACAGGTCATTGTGCTCACAGGTGAAATGATTTCTGGCCACGTATGTGAGAGGAGGATGTGTGTAGGTGGAGCTGCTGAGCTCATTCTGAAGTATCTGACATCATGTTGAAATGGCTTCACCTGTGTTTGGGGCGGGGGGGCCTGACTGTCAGCACCGAGCCTAATGCCGTCTCCATTAGAGGATCATATTTGCGCCTCAGAAAGGCAGAGAAAAGGGGCCTTCAATGGCTGGTGCACAGTAGCTGGGAGGTTATGCAACGGCAGCGACTCAAGAAAAGATGTTACGTAACCAAGGAGGCACATTCACAGCCCACTGGGCAGCCAAGTGGAAAACAGGGAGCTGTGGTGCTGACAGAGGGGAGGAGAAGGGGAAAAAACAGGCTTTGTGTGGATGTTTGGGGTAAAAGCGGGATAAAAAAAGAAAAAAGGAGGTGTGTGGGAAACTTATCGTCAGGCTGAGAGGACGAAGGTATTCCGCCTCGCTGGAAGCAGCTAACGTGCGTGGAGACAGAAAGAGCTTTGTGTGAATAGAGATGTCGTTTCCCATTATAATGCATGAGGCACTTTTGAGAGTGTCCCGTTGAAATTAAAAAGGCGAGCCATCTCGCCCCATTTACCCCTCCGGTCCTTCTAGGTGGGAGGGGGGGAAGAGGAATTCAGGGCCCGAGGCGAGAAAGAGAGAGCAAGTGGCTCAAGAGGAGCCGGAGTGAGAGGAACCGGGGAATGAAAAGGGAGAAAGAGAAAGTCCCGATGGGGCCCCATTAGTTTCTCGTTTATGCACTTAAAATAAAGAACAAATCGCGGCTCTGATTTGTCATGCACAGGAGTTGTGGCTGAATTTGGGTCTGGAGCCGAGAGAGAATTAGCGAGCCATGCTGTGTTGTGTCCCGCATGGGGATCACACGGCAACAATGTATTTCCACTGGGGATCGTCACATGTCAGCTAGTCCCTCATGTATTCTAGGCGTCTCTGTTCCACAGGACCTAGCAGATGTTAGTCCAGCCAACCCTACGATTACAAAGTGTTCACATTCTTTTAAAAAGAGATGTTTATTTTCTTCTCTTTTTTTTTTTGCTGACGTTTATTTAAGAAAAAAACAACAACTGCAGAAGCAAAGCGAACAGCAACAATCCAAACTTGCACTTAGTGGTGAGGAAATTGCACCGGTTGACGTTTTTTTTCTTCTTTTTTTTTTTTTACAGAAGAGAGTCAAGTGTTGAAAAACCTTTCCTGCTCAGTCCAATATTGGGCACCAGGTGGGTGACTGCAGGGTGGGCTACAGCACTGCTCCATATAGCTACACCACGGATCACAACCACAAGACGGGAGCAAAGGAGGACGGAAAATAGACAATTTTCTCTATCAGGAACACATGTCCTGGTGTAGATCAGGAACATTTTATGCCCCTCATTAGTGGGACTTTTAACTGAGATGGATTTCTGGCCACGTATGTGAGAGGAGGGTGTGTGTAGGTGGAGCTGCTGAGCTCATTCTGAAGTATCTGACATCATGTTGACGCCTCGGGCTGTGGGCAGCAGCTCAGGCCGAACGCCTCTCCCGCCCTGACCTCTCCCATTGCTTCGTCACAGGTTTCCCAGCCTCCCTTTGCAATGACGGATACTTTTCATATTTGTCATTCACAACCCACCTCCCTCCCCCCCCGGGTTCGACGCGCGCAGCTCATTCTACCCGGGCCGGGTCCTCAAAGCTGTTCATCATCCTCCTCCTCCTCCTCAGTCGACTCAGCCCCGGGGCGCTCTCCACCCAATAAGACACACCCCGACCCAAAATAGCTCCCACCAGGACAGATCTCAGTGATTTACAGAAGAAAAAAAACACACACAACATACATCACAGAGGAGCCATGACTCACTCGCTGCAGTGAATAAAGGCTTCTGCGCACTCCGAATACTCCGAGACGCGCTCAAATGTGTATGGGAGGAAATTAAATCTTATTTGCAGACATTCATTCCATGCCAGCGACTCTCGGGACCCATAGGATGAGCAGCAGCTGGGCTGCTTGCTGCTGCTCCCGTTACATAAGAGGACTTCCACGCACTCACATAATTGATTTTGACCTCCGTGACACCTCTGATGTGTACTGCGAAGAGCAGGGAAAAAGATCTGCGTCGAAGAACTAATTTTTTTATTTTATTTTTTGTTCCCAGCACGCGGCCGAACGTGAACACTGGATTACTCACGGTTGACCAGGACATGCAGAACGTTAAATACGCTCAATGTCGTACGCAGCCTTTGGATTCATAAACAGAGATGGACATTTTTTGTTTAATCTTCATGACCTGTGCGCCTATAATCCTCTGCTTTTGCTCTCATCCGTGCATATGTCTTACGCTGTAAACATCTGGTATAGTAAATAGAGGACGCCATCATCATCTACTCTGTGACTAAGTGTGACTCTTTGCCCAAGTAAATGTTATGGTTTGCTTCCCCCCCATCTTTGTTTACAAGGATGCAAAAGATACATGTTTACATGTTTTCATCTCTGAAGCAGCATGATGCTGCCGTGCTCCTTCCTCCCGTGAGTGGGCAATCTCAGCATATGGCATTGCTGCACTCTCCATAAACCAACTGCCAGGCTTGGCGGTTTACCAAACACAACAAATTAAAAAGAAATGGCACAGAACAGTGTCAAAATAAGATGCATTATTTATCCAGTGTTTTGAATTTAGTGCAGACACGGCATGGTTTCTCCCACGTTATACAAAATTATAAATTTGTTGGAATATTTGCTCTTTGGGCTTGTGTTTACATTGACCCCTTTACATCCCCCCCAACAAAGTTTGCCTCTCCTCTGTGAATCATTTACACTGACAGCTTTTCCTTAAAAAAAAAAAAAGAGCCTAATCTAAGGAATGTTATGGACTTTATTTCTGTGAGAAATTATTTTGGGAAATGCATAAATGGTTTGCATTTTTCCCGCCACCACCGAACATGAGAGCTTAAAGCAATATTGATCTTTATGGAGCCAATATTAGACTGTCAAACATACACATACTTTTAATAGCCTACTGTATGTGGAGATATCGGTTAAAACACAGAAGGCAAAAAGTGCATGCATACATTCAGAACTAGTAGCCATTTTTTATAAATGTAAGTTTTGTAACTCCACATATAGTCTAATCCTAAATTTGTAAAATGTAGGCTTTGTTTTCTTCAATTAATGGACAGAGTGCTTTATATCTATACATGCACACTATTCATGAAATGTTTAAATGAAAGGACTGCAACGTGACAAAAACTGAACCACGTTGCACCCCCCAAGAAAATAAAATGATCGATATCACCATAAATGACCCAAAAGTAATTTAAAAAGGTGGGAACCAAAATAAAAGCGGGTAAACACTCACCGAAATACACCGTCTTCTCACACTTGGGGCACTTTGAAGACATGTCGCGGGTCGTGGGTCGAGTGAAAGTGACCTGTTTTGTTTGTGCGGAGCGGCGTGTTCTCTCTCGGTCTCTTCTCTCCGCAGCAAGTGTCCCCGCACAGGAGCCGGGAGCATCTTTTGCATAGCTCCGCCCCCCGTCTACGTCACGGTACCCGACCTTGTGTCCCCTTCATGTGTTATGGGAAATGTTAGTACTCGACAAGGCTTCTTTCCAGTTGCTTGTTTTAACGTTGTTGTTTTTCTTAGTTTATGTCTCTTTAGAATACGTATTGCTATGGAAGTAGTCTTCAAACATGTATCGAGCAAACAAATAGCATTTTATTATTTAGCTAATATATACACTCCAATCACTTTGGTCACTTTAATCACTTTAAGTGGTGTAATATAAATTAATTTTAAATACTTTCTATTCCGTCTGTATATATGATATTGCTACTTTGGATTATTTTCTTCATTTTTTATGTGTCTCTTGTGTGCACTGCTGCTGTAATCTTGCAATTTCCCCTACTGCGTGACTATTAAAGGATTATTTTAATTTGATTTTATCTTGTAACTATTTACTGATGCTAAAAGCAGCTTCAACTCAAAAACTGAATTTCTATCTTGTTAATATTTTGAGCTGCCTGAACATGCTCGTCTCGGGAAAAACAACAACAGGCTCTGTTTTGGTTTTTATTTCATATTAGCAAGAAAGTGTCCCAATGTATACCTACGTTGTATAATTACGTTGAAATGAAACTGACAATCTGACTTAAGCAGCGAGTGACCAGACTCAACAAGGGTGTGCATTCCTCTTCAAAAGGGAGCAGCGTCGAGCACAGAATCCATGATCTTCTAACGCCACAACATGGCAAATAAACACACAGGACAAGCCACTTTTTTCTCCGCTGACGAGCAGGAGATGATCATGAACGCATATGAGGAATTCAAGAGCATAATCATGGCAAAATCTAAAGCTGCATTCACATCAAAAGTGTTGCGAATATTCACAACGCTTTTGCTGTGAACGCAGCTTAACGCCGCCACCGCTGCTGACATATGCGTGGCAAAATATCAGACAAGTTAAACGTGTCATTGTTGGGAGAATATTTCGGCTAATTTTAAGTGCCTCATCACCCAAATCAATTAGATTAGATTCATTTAAATGTACCTGCTGGCAGTAGAATACAAATTAATATATACTGTATGCGCGTATGTGTCGTGTACTATATATGTGTATATACATGTATGTGTTGTCACGGTTCAGCGCCACACTTTTCTTTAAGTTATTTTCATCCTGTCTGCCTGTCTGTGTACTAACTGTCCTGTCATTTCAGATCCTGCTGCACGCCCCCTTCATCAGTCACTCCCTCCTCGTCAGTCCTCATTTCTTGCACCTGGCCCATCCCTGTCTCACCTGTAGCACATCCCCTCATTAGTCTTCACTACTTAGGTCCCCTCACTTGCACTTGTCCCCTGCCAGATTGTCTTGTGTTTTTGAACCTAGCTCTCCAGCTTTCCTTGTGTGTTACCTGTTAAGTAAAGGAATCATATTCTGTACCTCTGCCTTCCTGAGTTGTGCTTTTGGGTCCTTGGGTTATCAGGCCGTTACATGTGTAGATTAGCATATAACTAGGAGTTTGAATATGTGTATGAGCGGATCAGTATGTATGTATTATTCATAATCAGAAATTCAATCAATTGAAGCAGTGAAAAGAAATTGTGTGTGATTCTCTGTATTCTTATGAGTCCACCTTAATCATTTTCTACAGTAATATGTATGGTGTACTAATAACACTGTCATATAATTATGAGTGCTTTCAACATATAGTTCACCATAAGTTTCTTAAGCGCTAAATAAACTTTACGAACAGCACGGCCTGCAGCGGCTTTCCCGATGTTCTCCACATCGCCGACACTGTACAAACATTTACCACTCGCAAAAAAGCTCCAGTCTGTGATCCAGTTAACGCATAAAGTATGTGAGACGGCCAATGCTCGGTGTTCAATGTACGGCTCAAGAAGGTCTCAGAAATATATGATTCCTTGTCAGCAGAATAGATAGCGCTCGTACAGGAAGTCATGATGATGTGAGACCAGATCTTGGTGATCTCGAAGAACTCTCTCCCTATAAAACTAATATTGTTCCTTCATCAATGAGGAAGGGAGCTGGCATTTTTGTCCGGTGGAAGTGGCCAGTTTATCCAGTGAATTTCAGTAAGCCTGCGCTGGAGCAGGTTAAGGGATTTTGATGTGTTGCTATGGTGATTTTTCCAAACTTGCTTCGTGGAATCGAAAAAGCCTGACCTGCGTCATCTTATCCTGAAAATTATCCAGCTAACTCAGTAAGCCAGGTTCGAGGAACGGTCTTTCGAATCAATAGCTGTTTTTTGGATGTTTTACGAGCAGTACCTAAAGGCAGCCTTTTTCTCTCTTTCTCTCTCTATGAGCCAGCCTGTGGTCTTGTCATAGCCAGACTGGGCCAGGCGGGAAAGCTTTTAGAGCAAGTAGTGCAGGCTACACATGCACTCCCATTTCCTCCCTCCCCTCTTTTCTACAAGAGGAGTAGGAGTAGTGTTGGGGTTGAATCACAATGCTCTCTTTCAGAATGAGTGACACGTAGGAATTTGGTTGGCAAAGGAAGACGTTGAAACGTGGCTCGGGTGGATTGACTTTCCCCTGAAGAAGGCTGCTGGCTTCGTGACATATTTGGCCTACTGGCTGCAGAAAAACAGCACCTGGATTTATCACAATCCAGAGTGACAAGTGGTTGTATCATTCACTTGTGATAACTTAATTAAAAACTGATTATCAGCTCCGACAACAGTTTGTCTGCCTCTTTCCACTTAGGTGTCTTGACTGAGGTCATCTCTTTCACACATGGGTGCTGTCTGGTCTGTCTGCCTATAGTGACACTGTGCAGGTCCTGGTCCAGGATCAGACACTCGGATATTTCCCACATCTGTGTCCCGGCTGATTAGCACCCGTCAGCATGCCTGTAACCGGTTCCTCCTTATCTCTGAGCTCACAGTTAAAAAACAACAACCTGATATCAAACAGCTTGAGACTCAACAGCCTCTCAAAGGCAGCCAGATTGTTCACATGGGCAACTTATGGGACAATTTAGGGGGCAACCGTGATCAGCATCACAGCCCAAGAAGAGGTTTTTCAGCAATTCCCACTCGCAGTAAAGTTGGAGGAGAGAGTCTTCCTGCCTCAGCTCTCTCTCTTTCTCTCTCTCTTTCACTCTCTCTCTCTCTCTCTCTCTCTCTGTTTCACAGAGGACACAAGTTCACGTTCAGCTCCAGTTTGCTGTGGTTGCACGTTTGCGTCGCGCAATCAGACTCAAACCTGCCGAGAGGAGAGGAGGAGGTCAAATACACTACAGAGACAAAGAGGATGTAAGAGATGGAGAGTGATAGGACAATGTTCTCTGCACTCCTCGGCTCACTGAACACGGATGAAGACGAGAGGAAGGGTATATTATTGTTCCCACTATCTGTAACATACAAATAATTTTGACTGAAAAGGAGAACGCACAATCAGCAAACCATTCCTTGAAAATCAAAGTTTAAAAGTGTCATTTAAATCATTGTCAAGGTCGGGGATGTATGGAGCTAAAATGAATGACAGGTGAGGGAACAGATGGCCCTGACAGGCTCGTACTCCGTCAGCGTGGCTCCGTGCTTCTGAGGAGACTGGGTAACCCCGGTGAGACTCAAGAGGACGTATCCAAGCCACGAGTTTCACTTTTCACTTTCTGATCATGGTGCTTGGTTCAGACCCTCACGGTTTCTCCAGAGCAGAGCAAGCATTCAGCCCCACAGAGGGAACGATGGGAAAAGAGAGAGAGAGAGAGAGAGAGAGAGAAGAGAGGGATGTGGTCCTGAGGGCGGAAAGGAATGTTAGTATTTTACTTCTGCAGAGTTACCATGGGGTGAACAAGGAAAAAAGCATCTCAAATGTGACACATCCTAATCTTTTCTTTATCTCAAAGTGTTCTCAGAGGAGCACTCTGACAATTTTACACATGCAGATCTTTTCTTTCACTTGTCATGAAGAGTACCACAGCCGGTGAAAACAGTTGGCTGTGCAGCTTAAATTCACTTTAGTCTGAGAAAATAATCCCAATGATGCCGTTCAGGGTTTCTCAATTCAGCTCCAGACTTCCCATTTATAGCAGAAAGCTTGCATTAAGAACTGTGGGTGTGCAATGTTGTTGGCATTTGATTGGCCGGGGGAGTCGAACCAAAGATGCTGTTCAGATGCATAATAGGATTTCATAGGATTTAGTCAATGTTTGAGCTTGACCTATACTCGGGAATAAACGTCAGGATATCCCAACATCTGCCGCATCAATTTTAACTATTCTTTCTCTCAAATCAATGAGGATGCCGCTTGACATTTTGCCTTACAAGGGTGAAAATGATTTAAAGCTATCACAGAATATCCATTTGATTTCCTATAGCATAGCATTGTGCAAGCATTGCATTTCCATTTCAGAGCTTTACTTCTTCAAAAAAATCCACAGGGAAACAAACACACTCAAAATAGTTAATTGGAAAAAAAAAACTTTTTTTTTATAATGGTCTTTGAAAATAATATATTATACCATGCTAAACAGTGTAGTTTAAAGACGTTGAACGGGTTATTTTAAATCTTAATCATATATCTATGTTGTTAAATTAGAAAACAAATCAAAGGTAAAGTTTAAAAATAAAAATAACACTTAAAAACTTACGCCGTCATCACATTTTCATAAAAAAGTTGCTAAATTCAGATTGGTTCGCTCAAATACATGACATCCTATTTTTCACAACTAAGCCCCACTGCTTCCAACCAGTGATAAGAGCAAAAAGAAAACAAACAAAATATTGAAATCATCGAAAAATCACCAAAATTGTTCAGAATTTGTCAGAAATGGTGTGTTTCTATCATAGTCAGGAACTAATTAAAAAAAGGAATTGCAGGGCCTTTGCATCCTTAGTGTGCATGATCCTAGTGGGCAACAATCTCCGAGCCCTTCCTCGTGGTAATCCTCGACCCTTTGTCCACCAGGTCTTATGAATTCCAGAATGCACACCTGTTTTAAACACCACACACGCCAACACTCATTACATACGCCTTAAGGCCAAACAGATGCCATAGCTGCCTTTAACCCCAGACAGCGACAATCCCTCAGTTACTTCCCTTTTCCTTCCTGTTCACCCCCCATCCTCCTTCTCCAACACACACACACACTCATACATTCAGGCTCCACAGATGTGAATGCAGGCTAATCCACACGAGCCACGTGACACTCAGAGCACACAGAGCGGCCGGCGAGGGCCCAGCCCAACACCACAGCTTCTTTCAGCCAGCGGGCACGAGAGCATGCAGAGAGGCGACAGGACCGTTTAGACCGGTTTGAGGGGTTCCAAGGGCCTCTATTTAAAGTGGACAAGCACGTCATTTAAAAGACCTCAGACAGCTGTGGTATTTCTGAAAATGTGAGAGCTGCAGTGTTTGTGTGGACGACATGTGATCATGCCATCGGAGCATGTGCGGGTCTTTGGGTAGGAGAGAGAAAAAAGAGACTGAATTAATTATTGAATGCGCTCCAGAGTGCCGATTATTTTAGAAACAGTAGCCTATGTTTAGCTCCGCGAGGAGGAAACAGGGGTAAGATTAATCTGTCTCGGCAGATGATAAGCTATATGTTGAGTGTTCAGGGAGATTTTAATAGCCAACAGAGATACTGAGAGGACAACAGGGACGGTTTTATCTGCCGTCTATCTACGGCTCTCCTTACAGAATGCTGTCCTCTTGACACAAACAAGTTAGTATAAACGACACACATAATATGCTGTCGTTGTAAGCCACAGAACCATGATAAATAAACCAGCAGTCTCACCCACAGATGATCACTTGTTCTGTGTTTAGTCACTATGTTTGAGTTGGTAGACCTCTATCAAGTAATATTCAGGTGTTAGACAACACCGGCAACATGTACATGTATGTAAACACCACCGATAAGCTTGTCCAAACTAAGTGCAATTAAAATCAGAAGAAACCACATTCAAGCCAAAATTGTAATATATTAGGTTGGAGAACAGAACAAATACCAGTGTCTGAATGAGTAACATTAGAGAAGGGGTTCTGATACTGATTCTAGACAGTAAAATTATGACGAAAACATGCACTTTAACGTTCAGCCGTATCTGATTTGAGGCTTCAGCAGTTTAGAATGGCAAATCAAATTTCAATCTCTTGAATACAAAATGTGTTTTTTGGCTGATCTGTGGTGGAGGGACACAAAGGGTTTCATACTAAAAAAGTACTAAAACCACTATATTTGAAAGCTCAGACAGCTGAAACCTCGTGTTAGCTGCAAATTTTGTGGTGATTTTGATTAAATACAATTTTATTTCAGAATATGCACCATGTGAGCACAATAAAAACTGCAAGAATTAGAGGTCTGAGAAATACATTTGAGACACTGTGCCTGGACCAAGAATAAGTACAAATGCAGAACAAGCCTCAGCTGATATATACTTTCATGGTGCAAATCTTCTCACTTATTTTCCATAAATGAAATGACTAAAAACTGTTTGCCATACAGTAAACGGGTGACCTTTGGGGGAAGTTGCCCTTCTCCGCCCCCCGTCAGGTCTACATACTCAATGGGACCTTTGACAGCACTGGGGTGTTTTTTTTACAGACAAAGCAACAGTCTGTTTGGGCTCCATGGCAGTATTTCTAAGTGGAGATGGGAGAGCGCTCCTGTATTTTCTTTAGCCGTGGACAGTACATTTTGAAGTATTTCCCTCGCACTTGGACTGTGAGGGGTTTGTATTGCACTGAATGCCGTTTTTAGTGATGTGGGTGTATTGTTTTACTTGGCAGACGTCTTCACTGATCACTGTTCGTTCGAGGTTCCACTTCAATGCATTTTCACTGCTCCCTTGTCTAATCTAAAAGTCTATTTTAAACCGGTGCAATCTCAATATATGTAATACATCTGTGGTTTAAATGTTCTGCCCTGTGTTTGTTTACGACATGAGGGGCGAGGGTTTTGGCATCATGTGTGCTGCGGCGATGAGGCGCGTTGAATGAGGGTGTGGTGGAGGCAGCTGGCAGAAGTTTTTTGGAAGGTTTTTATGTCTCTTTCTACACGACATCCTGTGATTCTCTCTCTCAGAGCTCCCTATCATTTCTAAGGGAATCTTTTAAGCGACGCACAAGGGAACTAGGCTCTAAACACAGTCAACCTGCATGAACTCACAAGTCTTTAAACACAGTATTATCAAAATGAGGATAATTAACAATGCAAATACTTACTTTACGATTATTTAGATTTAAAGGTGACTAAACCACTTTTATTAGGCTATTTAAACCAGTATTTAAAATACACCTCATTATACTTCTTACATCCTTTGTGTAATCCCACTAAAGACCCTGCAGTCTGTCGAATGTCTGACTAATCAAGGCTTTTCTATTTATGCTGCAGCATGTTGTTTAAGTGAATGATCAATACGCCCTGAAGACTCCATCTTACTCAGCTTATGCATCAAAATGTGCTGCGTGAGCATCGATCAGCAGCACTGACAACTGGCCGGCCGTATCAATCATGCACTTTGGATGCATGAAGTGAGAGTTTGACACAAACACAAGTTTTTAAAGAATACAATTTGTGGATAATGTTATTTCCAATATTCAAAACAGGTGCATCGATATACAAATGTGCACTGGGGCCTGTGGAGTGGGAGAATGTTGCCGTTTGATATATAAACCCTCAAAAAGGAAAACTCATCTCCATCAGGCTTTTCTTTTTTTGTAAAGTAAGCACCAATCTAAAACAGCCTCAGAGCATAATATCAAAGTCTCTATTTAATGATGTCACGATATGATATGTGGTAGATAGGTACCTCTCTTCTTCTCCAATACAATAGCCTCAGTACCTAATTTGACTGTGAAGTCCAACACTTTGCTGGTCAAATATACACCCATATAAAATGGTGTGTGTGTGCTGCATAACTAGAAGGCTAACTAGTGTACACGGGGACCAGTAAAAGATGGTGTGCACTGGGGCTCCTTGCAACCACGCCACTGATTCAAAGTTATAACAACAGTTGAAGTCAAAAGTATCTCAAATTATTCTTGAAATACCCGAGAGAAACTGCCTTCTCTTTCCCAAGCACTCAAACTGACAGGCGTTCCCTTGCTAAGTCAGTCCACAAACGATCTCACTCATTGTGACAAGCTCTGTCTCTCTGGTCCCCACATTTCATAATAAAAAATTCAGCTTTGGAAACGTTTTCTTTACCTCAGTATTTCTTTCCTTTCATATTCTCCTGGGAACTGAGCGAAAATATTGTCTTCCAAATTCAATTTTTGTGTGATATCCTACATATTCAGAGTTGAAAAAACATCTTACAAATTAGACTTTTTGAAAATTATTTTAATTTTTAATTTTACAGCATGTCCACTGTAGTGGGCCACAGGACAATTTCCGTGTGAAAAGACAGCCAAATATAGAAGATAAGAAAACTAACAAATTATGGCTATAGAGTGATATTAAACCATAATACATTCAACTTGATTATAAAACAAAATAATTATAATAATAATTCTTCTTCTTCTTCTTCTTCACCTGGCTCAAACTCATCCTCATCTCTCTCATCATCTGAAAGCTCCAAATCTGATTCTCCCTCAACTATCTGGTACAGCATCCTTTATGCTTGAGTTTTGTCTCTGACAACAATGTTGAGTCATTAAATACATACATTTTGTCCTGGTGTCCACTGGTGTCCACTGGTGTCCACAAATTTACATTCATGAAATGACTATTATTTAAATAAACAAATAACTGAAATGCTTCAGAACTAAATATATAATTTCTGACATGTTAATAAACAAGAAAATATATGAATATAATATAAAAAAGACAATAATTTAGCAATATTTGACTTACCCTTTGACTTTCCATAAAATGTGCTGGTTGATCTTGTATCGAAAGAAAGAGGAAGTTGTCATGATCCCACTCCTACCCATGTGGTATCAATGGAAAGCCCAGGATGTGTTCTTTAGAGTAGAGCAGGACTTGATAGGGTAATTTAAATGAGTAAAAGGAGAGATGCAAAACCAAAGTGTCCACCACAGAGGACACAAATGAATGGGCTGGGTCTCAGGAGGATATAGCTGTCCTATATGCAGTAAAACTAACTTGTCACATTCAGTCCATCAAACACGTTTTGTTCCAGTTGAGCTCTTAATTAGACCCTCTGAACATGGATCTGCGATGGCAAACACCAGGTCCCGTCCGATTTCAGGAGCATCATCCTGTTACACGATGGTCGAAATTACCTCTGGGCTATGGGGTGGAAATGATAATACTATAATGATATAATCATTTAAAAATAAAAAAAATATATAACAATGCCAATAATGCTAATCATAATTAAATTAATATTTAACCACCTGGAAGAACAGGGACGTGCATTTAGACATTATAATTTGCTGACTAAAGATAACTCTAATTTAGCAAAACATTTTCACTAATTAGACACCAATAATCGACTTATTGTGAAGTAAGTCTCAAAACACTGGTCAAACAGCCTACAAGCAAATTAATCTTATTTGTACTAATTCATCCAGCATTGTTCAACCTGACATGACAACTAAGTGTAAAAAGTAAAATACTCACTTAATCTGCTATAACTGCCTGAAGGTGTATCACATTATAGGCTCTAATCAAGTTTGTGGCGACTCAAGAGAGATCAGGTTTCCATCCCAAGTGGGAGCCAAACAAGGTGACGTATCTAATTAGCACACTAAGATGAATTCAGCAGCTTTGTGTGTGTTTGGTTGGCAGCACTCAGACTGAGTCATGATTTAAAACCCCAGTGATACATCATTTCAGAGGCCCTGTAGTGTCTTTAACTTTGATGATATATACCTGACTCTTCCTGTGTGTCAGCTGAATACCACAAAGCATTAACTCATGATTTATTTCAACGATAACACATTTTTAAAATTGAGACATTGCAGCATCTAGTTGCATCTTGAATTATTAATCATTTATAAGAGCACCTATATCTCCAGTACTGATCCTTCAGTGATCTAACTGGTTGTGTTTACATATATTTGTCCATGGGAATTCATGCATGTGTGTATTTTCGGCGGTCAGACATAAAATATGGATGTATCACAAGTTGCTGAATCTTCGTCTCGACATCAGCTGGTGATTGTCTCGCCTCAATAAAACGACAAACACTCCGGCTGGGAAGGAAATTCAAGACTTGACTTTCTGATGCCATTTGCCATTCCTGTGATTCTTGTTTCATGTCTGAGCATTGCGTGGGTTCCCCCCCCTACACACACGGCGCAGTCCTCTCACCAACTGCCAGTGCCTCTCCTCCCTCTGAAGATGAAGACACATTTGGCGGTTCACCAGCTGTTTCACAAAATATGTGCGGCTCTCTTCGTCTGGCGGCTCCTGGCATTTTGGCACATGATCCCGCGGTGGAGGCCGGACACTTGGCTGATGGGATTCCCTTGCAAGGTGGGGCCAAGTCCCAATGTGTGTGTGTGTATATGTTCCACATATTCAACCGCCTGCATCCATATCTGACACAGTTTTTTTACCCTCAGTGTGATAGTTATTCCACTTTCATTCTGTGAAGGTCACAGTATCAATAACCCGCGATTGCAATGTGGTTAATCCCTTTTGGATTAGGGCCAAGGTTTCTTGTGAGTGCCTTCAGAGTGTGGCTGAGTGGTTCCAGACAAGCCATGCTGGCAGTAACAGATGACAGACTGAGAGATGACCTCCAAAAAGCAACATCCATAGTGGAGCAGCTTTCTGGCACTCTACAGAGAGACAATGATGAGGACATGGTGGCAACGTTTGATTTATGTTATCCTGGAGGTCTATAGTCAATATATTGATGCTACTCTCTGGCATTGCCCCAGTATTCATGATATCTAACTGAAGTGTCCCTCCCACTACATCACTGCTCTGTGACGGAGCAACTCAGGAAGGACAATAGACAAGGCCATGTGAGGGATGACCCCTGCTGGTGGGATGAGGTAAGTGCAACTTAAAGCATCTTGTTTTTTCGATTTAGGCATCGCGGCTCAGAAAAGTTGATGGTTTCCTGCTGGTCTTGGGGCTCAAATGTGTGTTTTTCACGAGTTACAGATCATGGACAGCACTGCATCCATCTACGCATGGCCTTAAAGCAGCATTTTCTTTGTCTCAACTGCCCATTTTGACTTAAGCAAGACAATAGCTCCCCCTGAAGTCCGATGTTGATAAGTGCACGCTGTAGGCCCTGTGTAAGATTCTGTGCAGTTGCTGATATTTGTTGCTGTGAAATCTGTTTGACAGATCCCCTGCAGCAGAGATTCCCAATTAAAAGAGTTGTCGCTGCCTCGCGTCAAAGCCTTCAGAGCGCTGAAAAACATGGCTAGTCGCTAATGACGTCTGCAGCAGAGAGCTGTCAGAAATTACACTTGTGTGACTTGATAGACTTCAGCTTATAAGAGTTGTTTTCTTTAAACTGCAATGATGCCTGTTCGGTTTGAGGTGCTGATGTCACCGTATTAAACCTACAGCATGAGTTGCCAAACAAAGGCTTGAAAGATAACTGTCACTCACCTGGCTGACAGTAACTCTGTGGAGAGCACTGTCACAGGTATCGTTCGGTAATAAAAATGATTGAGTAATCCTAATGTTTTTTTCCACAACACATAAATACACCTATGCATAGTTAAGGGTGGAGGAGAGAGCACTCTAACAATAGTCCCTTTATTGCTCTACCTCCCATAGTGTCTCTGGATCCAAGCACTAGCTCCAGTGAGAAAACCAAAACGAGGAAGCACAATCAAAGACATGGAGTGGTTTCTGCCAGGAAACAGGCTTAATTGATTTTCTCTTTGTCTCTCCACTGCATGTATCTGTAACATGGAGGAGTGGAGGACCGAAAGAGGACGAGGGAGAAAGTAGGAGAAACAAAGAGAGGCCATCAGAGGTCATCCTCCGGGACTGCAACCAAACTGAGGGGAGGTTGTTGTTTTTTGCAGACGCTGTGCGTCTCGAGTCGATCCATCTCCGCGGACTGAGATTTATTGGGGAGAACACCTGCACCGTTCTGCAATGTATACTGTTCTGCATGCATGCTCGCCTGCCTGTGTTCCTGACTGCAGCAACATCTGGCAGAGGAGCACATGGATTCAGAAAGAACATCTGCACAGCAGCAAGCAGCCAAGTAAACAAACACTCCGAATGAAAGTAGTCACAGTTACCAAACATAAGGTGACATTGTTGACCGCTTTTCATTAATCCCATATTAAGTATTGGCACTCCCAGTTTATTAGGGAACATTACAACTGCTGAGAAGACAGCTCACTGTATGATATAACACACACACACACACACACGCACACGCACACGCACACACGCACATACACACACACACACACACACACACACACACACACACACACACACACACACACACACACACACACACTGTGCAGGGATTCACTGCATTACATTTTTATTGCTCCGAAAGAAGAAGTCAATTAGCAAGGTAAGCATATGAAATAAAGTGTAATACAGGGAGCAATTTTCTTAACAGCATGCAGCAATATTTAGACAGATAATGGAAGTGTGCTTCATGCAGAAAGGCTCATTGCAATGAGCAGCATACTGTAAATTGGAAAATAAATATATACTATATGCAAAAAATATCCATTGGGTAATAATGCTCTTTCATTTCTTTTAACATAACATATTTAATGTAGTTCTCTCTCTGCTCATTGGCATTTAAAGATATCCTTCGATGAATTGTATTTTCTCTCGCTCTTTTTCTGAAGAGACCCCCGAGACAACAATACAGGATCCCTCCAATGCAGCACAGTTCCAACATTAAGACTGCACACTTGAGCAGGAGTGCGTACTGTAAGTACACGCCATTGGCTCATGGTGGTCATGTGACTGCAGACTGTAGTCCCCTGTGTTAGGAAACAGTAATTGAGGCTTCCATATGGTATAGATCAGATGTAGCCTTCACCACAGCATTCCTCCAGCACAGAGGCTCCACGCTCGTGTCCACAATGAAAACTGAGCTAATCAACCGACCATCTACAAAAGACTATTTAATATATGCTTTCTCTTGTCTTACTGTATCTCACTTATTAAACATCTTCTGCTAAACACTCTTTTTTGTATTGAAAACAAAAGCAGCATTCTTGTGGGGGTTTATCTTAGAAACAAATACTTGTTTTTATTACAATATACTGCAATATAATCTTAATCTGTGTTGGTCTTTGCAGTAAAAAAACATCAAATTTTTCCATACAAAATCCTTCCTACTGTCTATTGGCTATTTGCATGCACGTTCATACATTTAACAAAATAGGTGGTTGTATTAGGCGTGTTAGTCCTACACCTGCTTGTGATGCTGCCAGAAGCCTGTGTATCCCATACTATAATATCATCAGTCACTGTGCTGCCCTCATTGCACTCTGAGTACATAATGTAGTGCAACTATTTGCTTTGCAGTTATACAATATGAGCTATATGTGTGAATATGAGTTATAAATGAATAAAACCTGCATTGTAGTATGCGTCCCAGATTGATTCATTGTTCCACACTGTTGCATGTGGACAACAGGAAATTAATTGATAGGAAAATGCAGAAATCAACAGATGTGGATTTGACTTCATTACTGAGCAAAGACTGAGAAACAATACATAAATTCAAGAGTAATCGTAACAATGTCACATGAATATCTCACATTAAATTGTCTGCAGTTTAAAAGAAAATGGGTCGATAGATATGCAATACAAAGTACCATGACATACATGTTGTACCAACTATAAACATGTAAACAAAAGTGTGTGCCTCAAACAAGTCCAGTCATTATCTGTTAAGTACTCTTTATCCATATAGTTATTGTTGCAGTGGCTGTTGGTAATAAACTTGTGAGTTTAGTGACCCCTCTTGCATTAATTAAATGTAACTAAGCCCATTCCTCTCAACCCCATGGGGCCTCTCCCCCCTGCTGGTTCCTGGACCACTTGACTCCACAAGGGTTTGGGATCACAGCGTTGGGTTGTAAGCATGGGACAGGGATGCTTAGTTTTTAGACACACAGAGTTACAGGTAAGTATTTTATTTTTTCATATCTACCAACTCCGGGGCGTGTTTTGTCTTATCAGCAAACTCTTCAAGGTGTACAACCGGAGCTTCCCCTTCAAGTGTTGCAACATGTGACACAAGTTTGCGGCAGTTTTTAAGCCAGATGTATTGCGTTACATCGGGGTAGTAAAGTAAACCCGTTTCCGTTTTTAACGTCCACGGGGGGAAAAACGAGATTTGCTCCTCCATTCGTCATCTACACGAGCAGCGTACTAATTAACTACGCAGGTGACGTTAACTAAGTAACTAGCGTTAAGTGCATTGGGAGAGCCGTTGGTTGAGGATATCAATCCGTGACGTCACGTGTGGGACTACAACAAGGCCCGCGGCGAGGCTTCGTGTTGAACATGGACAGCTTTTGGTCGGCACAGTAAAGTATTAATACAATTCGTTATTTGTTCCACTACTTTCACCGCCTAAATGCTGCCGCCTAACTTCGGGTTTAAAAAAAATAGTGTACTGTCTCTTTAAGGTCCCTCGGCTCGTCTGTTTCGTATTGATCAATCCACCATTTTCCAACACACAGCGGCGGCAGCGCTAACACAGCTCTCCGGCAGCGCGAGAGAAGAGAGAGCCACCCCTCTACCTGGAGAGGAAGCCAGGGACCGGGGGCAGTCATGGCAGCCAACATGTACCGGGTTGGAGGTAAGGTGGAGAAGGTGGTGGCGGTGGAGGGGGGGGCGACATTTTAGAAACCTTCCTGTGATGTTTTTATGTCGGATTCGCCTCGATCCGCCGCGGGTCTTTGGTATTTTGCAGAGCGTAGGTCTATCTTTCCTTCCCCTTCTTTTATTTCCCTAAAGCTAAAGAGCCTTGTGCTTCACTGATGATGATGATGATGATGGTGATGGTGGTGGTGGTGGTGAAGAAGAGGAGGATGGCGATGAAGAGTAGTGGTTCGCTTACTGCTTGGATTCCCCTCGTTTCTTTTGTGTTTTTTGGAACTTACGTTGCTTCCAAACAACTACTTCGATATACCGATGCATCCCAAGTAGTGCGTTGTGTTTCTAGATATTTAAGGTGGAGTGGCGAACGTATTGTAAAAGTTTTTTTTGCGTGCCCTTCAACTACTACCCTGGCTACTCTCATAATACCAGCATTATTAGTGATCCACTAGTCTGCAGAAACCCAGTGAGGCTAGCAGGGAAGCAGCAAGGAGGTGCGTTTATAGAGAAAGTAACTAGGTTTTAAAAATCAAAAAGTTTAAAATTTAAAGAAGTATCTTAGTGCATTTTAAAAGAGCATTTAAAATCTTTAAACAGGGTTATTTATTTCCTTTTTTGCATATGCATCACCAGTTAATATCTTATTAGGATTCCCTATTTTCTTTTCCCACACATTTTCTGCTTCTGTTGCTGTAATTCATATCCTAACGGTATGTGAAAATAGGCACACGAAAGTTATTGCAGTTGGGGGGACTAAAAAGCACAAAAGAAATGATGCGACCATAATCAAATGCTTTACACACACACACACACACACACACACACACACACACACACACACACACACACACACACACACACACACAGTGTTGCAGAAATTTGACTCAATGTGACATTTTATTAGACTACTGGTAAAATGTTCTCTTCAGTATTCATCGTAAAAGTGTCACAACAATCGCATAACAGTGTGCCATGACAGGCGTACACTGTCACAGAGATCTGATCAATCTGTACCATCAAGCATTCATTTTCATTCATGTTTTTTTTTTTTTTTGCAGTTTGATGTTCGATTTTGTTCTAGTTGAGTAGCCAAATTGTATACTTCTTTTTAACTGTATGCATGTCAAAGGGAGATGGAGGTAAAGCAAGAGTGACTGATTTAAATTCAGGATATATATATTTACATGCGAACACTGACAATTATCTAGTGAAACAGGAATGCTCTGACTTTCCTTGGCATGGTACCCACATCAGAAATAGCTCGTAGTGAACGTCATAGCTCTCGTGTTTAGTCAAATTAAACAAGGCCTACCTGAATGAGAACAGGATTACATCCAGAGCGAGGCAGAAATGTAACACTTCGTCAGCCAAATGTTGCTGAATTTAGTACATCTCTTCACTCTGTATCATAAACGGTACATATATGTGACTCGCACGATTCCTCTGCCTGTCTGGCTACTTTGTAGCTGTATGGTGCATTTTTTTCCCCTCTGTACTGTAGCAGTTCAAAGTGAAATTAATTAACTATTTACATTAATACCGTGACAACTATCAACCTATTTCCAAGTTGTCTTGTCCATCCAGAATCCTGGAGTCACAAGTCAACTTACAACTTTATGGCCTCTTGGAGGCAGCAGTCAGAGTTTTTTTTTATTTTTTATCTGGCCAAAGCAAAATAACTCCTGCAACTGTTGCTGTGGATAATATTGTTAACTCTCTTCATACAAAGCAATTCTGTGCTGCAATCTCTGTAGATCTGTCCAAGGCCTTTTACAGTGTTGATCACAAGTTCAAACCATTATTGATGGTTTCAAATCAAGTCCCGGAGTGGTTGACGAGGGTATCCCTCAAGAATCCATATTAGGCCCACTGCTATTTACTCAGATAACACATAATAATCATTTCTAACTCGCCATTGTCATGCACATGTTTATGGGCACCTTTCTGCTGAAATGAGCTGCAACACAGCTTGAAGTTAGAGTCACTCCTCCCTTCGAGATACAGATCATATTAACTTACCAGTTATTGTTTGTTCTTGGTAGACAAAATCCAAACATTATGAATATGCCTAATTGTGTAATAACCCAAACTAATCTAAAACCACAAAGCATTAAAATCTCATTACTGAATAAACATACCATCAAGTTGTTTTTCCACACTCACGTTAATAATGGAGATTAAAAAAAACAAGCAGAATTTAGGCCAAAAATAGGTCTAATAATTGATTAAAAGATTTTTCTGAGGTGACTTCAACTCTACATCAGAACAAAGCAGAACCCTTGGAAAGATGGCCGCCACTTTGTAAGACAATGCAGGATCATCTTGGAAAAGCAATGACTTCCCTTGTGTTTGAACCAGGAACAAAAGCTGGCGCCGTAGGCCCCGATGTCTTTGTTTTCATCCTGCAGGCCACACGCCACTCTTCCTGCAGCGCTTGTGCCCCCCCTCCACAGTTAAGTGTTGGCGACTAAGTATAGGCTATATTATAAATCTTATTGTCTAAATGGTGTGACGGGAAGAGAGGCTCTAACAAAGATAATGTGCACGAGACCACAGAAGTTTTAAAAGTCTTTACCTCCAAACAACAGTCGCAAAGATTGGCTGAAAACTTGTTCACACAAAAATGACACTCTTGTGGGACAATGAGACACGTTTCTTTTTCCAGTCTGTGCGCCCATATGAACATTAGGACATTTTGCTGACTGTAATCCGCCCTCCTGTTCATACTGGCCATTAAACGATTCTTTAATGTACTTCCAATGTAAAGTGTGGGTTGGGACGGACAAAATACACAAATATTTATATATATATATATATATATATATATATATATATATATATATATATATATATATATATATATATATATATATATATATATATATATATATATATATATATATATATATGGGCTTAGTCATCGTGACGATCACAAGGCAAAGGGTGGACATATTTGATTAGCCTTGCTGGATGACGGGGCGTTGTGACAAAGGTTGATACTGGTTCAACGTATTTGCCGGACTGCCATGTGTTTCTTTTGCTGTAGCTCTGTAGGTTGCCAACACCTTGCTCCTATACAAATGTCTGAGAGGGACGGAGGCTTTTTTCACACAGAACTTATGTCTTTCTGACGGCAGCCTTATTTAGTGTGGAAGATACCCACTTGAGTCCTCTGAGGGACCCACCTGAGTGTTTCCTCAAACAGTGTTCCTGTGCTTCTCTTCAGAGGAGGGATGGATAACACAAAGAAGGGATTTTGCACTAAAAGTACTAACTTTAGAAGATGCACACTTGATTTGTACACTGGGGCTGCTAAAGCCTGATATTGGCCTCATATAAACGTCTCGTGTTTTTCTGCACAGGATAAAGACTGTAGATTAAGGGTGAATCTTGATAGCCAGTATAAACAGAAGAGATGTCTTTTCAATCTTCACATGAACACCTGACTATTGTTTTTAGGTAATCATGAAGCTACCCTTTGAATAAATACTTTAACTGCAGCTATTGGAGTGCGACAGTTCTTGCACAGAATGTGCTAAATGTGTTCACTAACTTAAAATGTGACAAACTTTGTTGTCCGTGCCCACATTTCTTTTGGCTAATGAGGACTTTTTCCGTGCTGCCAGTTATGATTCAGACCCCGCTTAAAGGTGTTGTAATGTTTACTAATATACAAACTGACTAAGTTACAAACTTTTGACAGTGCCCACACTCTGTTTGGCTGGTGGTTGGTGTTAATTTCCCACGCTAGCAGTTGCCTCTCTCTCTCTCTCTCGCTCTCTCAGAGACTTGCCATCCTGTCAAATTCAGGACGATCAGTCAGCCAGATGCATGACAAGCGTCGCGTTTCTTTAGAGGCCAGACTGTACGTCCATCCATCGCAATTAACAGGGTTTGCTGCAGGGCTGTCTGGGCTTGTGGCGTCTTTGCAGCACCCGAGATATGTGGTCGTCTTTCCTGACCTAAAATAGTTGTTTGAGGGAGAAGTCTTGTGTACAACTTGCACTCGTTCGCTGGAACAGTCTCATTTGAATTGGGACAAGCTGCACTGGTGGCTGCGGCACAAGTGCAAGACAGATGCATGATGGGAGTGAAATAGCAGTTGCTGTTTATGAGATGCATAAAAATACAAATCCCCTCTGCTTAAACATCACAAAACAGATTAACTCTGACATTTAGGATAAAGGCACATTTTATATTTTTTGCGTGAAACGGTGTTCAATGTGGATCATGTCCAAGGTCAGTGCAAAGTTGCGCTAGTCATCTAGTGTCTAAAAGCAGATGTTCACCACCAGGAATGAGGAGTGAAACTAGGTGAGATGAATGGGTTGACCAAGACCAGTTTAGAGTGACATCAAAAAAATAAAAGTGAGACCGATTCAGAAACTACCTGCCATTAGCAGAACCCTCCATCCATACCATGACAGCCTGAGCTGTAATCCCGTCCACGGTTGTTGCTCACCACGGTGTGTGTGTGAGCGAGCATTAGGTGGGGGTATGTGCGCATGGCCAAGCGTAGGCGGACGTTCACGTTCTCCGCTTCCTGCTTCTCCATCTTCCCTTCCTCGCTCCAGCCCTTTTCACTCCCGTCACTGCACTGTAGTGTGCACAGACACCACTGCTGTATTTTCATTGGAGGTTCTTTTGAATACCAAACAAAGTGTGCAATTGGTATCGGAAATTATCAAGCACACTTTTTTTTTCTCTCACTAAAATAAGGCATCCCAAAAAGATTTTTGGATTGGTTAAAAAAAAAAAAAAGAAGAAAGAAAGTCAAGCCATGCTGCACCTTTCTAGTACTTTGTGAGTTGCCAACGATGCCTCCAGTTTGTGTCCTGCCTGAACTGGTGTCCCGGTTAGGTTTGGCTGTCTGCTTCCTGTATGTTGCGTAGCAGGAAAGACGCTTCAATGGAGGCTGTCGAGACAGAAAAGGTCTTCATTCTCAAAGGCAGGTGATTCACCAAATATTTGGAGATTGTGTGTTGGATGAGAGCCTCTTCTTTAGGATATATACGATATAATGCACTGGTACTCGACCCTTTTGGCTGTTTTTTTTAATAACCAAGCAATGCATACTCACAACCCTGTCGTCACAGGTTGCATACGTCTGCAGGTAAAATAAAGAGGGATGTTCCCTTCTCAAATAGTTCTGATTTTAATATTTTTCCTGAGGAGATAAAATTAACTGTTAATAATAATTAATTGTTATGTTGCAGAAATGTTTTGTTAATCCTCCCTGTTGCGAACCTAACAGGGTTCCTGAGCATTGCGCGGAGGTAGAAAAAAGGACATTTTAAATATGACAACCATGCCAACTCATGAAACAACCGTCTGGGAGTCTTTGCTTTACTTTAGATTTATCTTCAGACGATTTGTAAGTGTCGGCAGAGACC
Organism: Taurulus bubalis; assembly: GCF_910589615.1. Lineage (NCBI taxonomy): Eukaryota > Metazoa > Chordata > Actinopteri > Perciformes > Cottidae > Taurulus > Taurulus bubalis. The sequence continues at coordinate 14,305,240 of NC_136589.1, read as the reverse complement.
AAACGGTATAATACTTCTTCCATTCAAGATACCGAACCCTACGAAGTTGTTTTTACGGTCTTCGCTGTCTGTCCTGCACATGTGGCCCTTTTTGTTTTCTCTAGTAGGTACAGGTGCCATTCTGGAATTATGCTGTTCAGGTTTTTGGAACGCACCCAAAAGTCCCAAATGAACAATTAAGCCCGATAACATCACGAGAAACTGATTGATTTTTAAAGCTAGATCCGTTGTTACAAACAACATGTAAGTGCGTCGTTTGGATGGTGATCCAGAAGTCGGGTAAAAGGTTTTTTTTTTTTTTGTCTGTTTTTCTAACTAGTCCTCCACCTAAATGTAAACGATCATACCTTTTTACTCGTCTGTCGTCTCAGATGTTTGATCCTAATTTTAACTTTGATTCCAACTCGCTCCACAGTTTTGTTTGTTTTTGTACTTCTTTCGGCCCATCAGTTATCTTGTGTTTTTCCTTCTCATCACTCCGTCTGTCAGTCTCTCTGGCCTGGTTTGAGTCAGCTCAGCAGTCGCTCTCGCTCTCTTTTTCTTTCTTTCTTTTTTTTGGGGGCCTCAGTAACATGCCTTGATTGGCTCGCACAAAATTCGACTGCACTGTGACATCACAGGTGCCGGAGCTCGCGGATTGGCTGCCGACTGGGAGCGGGGGATGGAGAGTGGGTAGTGGGGGTTATACGCGGATTGAGGCGGCAGGAGGGCTGATGGGGAAAATGGAGAGACTGAGTGACGCTTCTCAGTGCCTGCAGGCTCTCTCCCTGTTGCTCTCATTTTGAGTTCCTCTCCAGCTCGCTCTCCACCAGGCTCTAGCTCCTCATATGGTGGAAACTCCAACACTCAAAACAGTCCACTGTTGACCGTCCCTTAACCGCATTTGTTTTTTCTTGCTGAAAGGCAGCGAGCAGGGGACACGGCTTGAACTTTAAAAGTGATTCCATCTTTTGGTAACTTAAGTATGAGCCAGGAAAAGAAAGGAAGGCGGCGAGCTGCACCCAACATCCCACCATCACAGTGGCGCTAAATGCACTGTGAGACGCGCTCCCATTACGTGTGAAAGAAAAAGAACCGTACTGTGTGGCGGGGAATCGCACCAAAACTGAACGTTTGACATGTGGTTCTGCTTCAGTATGAAATGGTCATGACGCATTTCAGCTCTCGATTAATTGGTCCCTCTGAGCTGGTGAATGTTGAAGGCCGCGAAAAAGAAGGAAAAAAATAAATAAAAATCAACATTTTCTCTCTGCGGTTTGTCATGAGACCCGTCCCTGTTTTTGAGTGTGAAAATGACTTTTTGATCGCGGTTCTTTTCAACATTGACGCACTCTTATTTACCTTTCATGTGACTAGGATATGTTTTCTCTCTCTCAGCAGGCATACTTCCAATTATTAACATTGTGTCCAGTTACAATATGTGTACACACTCACATTAGAGCTGAAACCACGAGGTGATTAGTCAACTAGTTGATTGACAGATAAGCAATATATTAAAATAGTTAATTAAGTAAGTCATCAAGCAAAAATGCAAAACTTGCTTTCTAAAATGAGATGATTTTCTCTTTTTTTCCTTTTACATTGACCTCTGCAAAACTTGTTGCAGCCATTTTTCTCTTTTTTTTTTTTCCACATGTTATCCATTAAACAGTGACTAACATTTTCAGACATCTTGGAGAATAATCAAAAAATAATTGACATGAGTTAATGGAAGTGATTGTTAGTTGGAGCCCTGTTATACAAGTGTCCCGTTAACAAGTGGGAATTACTTTCAGGGTTTATCGACTTTATCACCGGGTCTTTTTCTCGGTTATCCGATTCATTCTGTGGAAAAAGAAGAAAATATTGCTCAATGCAATGTCTACAAATTGCAGTTTTTGTAACCAAAAGATAATCCGTCTCCTTTTTGGATGAGAGACGAGAAAAAGCAGCCAAACCTCATTTAAAAAGCGAGAAGCATCCTGTGCGTGGCATTTTTTTCTTGAAAATATACAGTTAATCATCAACGCGTCATTTACTCGTGTGAGACTAATCAATTCATCAACTACTTGTTTCAACTCTAATCAACCTGGTGTCCCCCCAGGGCACCGCGGCTGTGGCTCCTCACTCTTGGGAGTCTCACTCACTTTTTTTCCCTAATGATCACAACCAGTCAGAAGCCAGTTTCATCTGACCTCCGTGGGCCGGCTGCCACCCCTCCGGTGTGTTTTTAGAAGACGAGCGCAATATCTCGTCTTCATTTTGTGTCTCGGCGCCGCTCAATTTCCAGTCGGCCTGTTTGATATTCCACAGCAGGACGGAGATGTCGCAGTGGCAGTGGAGTCTCGTAACAAGCTGTTTCGGGGTGAAGGGTAGACGGGCGCGATGTGACGAGCGCGCCTCGTCTCGTAGCGATGTTGAGTCGTCAGTGAGCATGTGGTTGCCAGGAGAAGCTGTTATTGAAATTACACTCAACATGCTTTCTGACCTCCTGCTGCTTCCTTTGAGTTAACCCTCGCGAGGAAGTGTTGCACTCTTTTATCTTTCTACAAATGATCATATTAGGAAGTATTTCATTGAATTTACTTCATGCTGTCCCCACCTACTGTCTGCTTTTAGCTCTTTTAATTGGAGATAAATTACATTGGCAATCGGTGTGAATCTGTAGAGTTCAGCTGTGTAAGTGTAAGTTTTACTGTAAGTCTATACTCTACCAAAAAGAGAAATAGGGTCGACAATACGAGATACATTACAGATAGTTGTTTCAACAGTGTTCAGGTGATTTGCAGGTGGACGTTTCTTCCATGTGGATGCTCGATAGATCTGGATGTCGGTGCAAACATGACGACTGCGTAAACCAGTTTGTTTTATACACGGGAGGTGCAGGAAATAATAGCAGGAGTCAGATGTTTATCGCGGTTATGCTGTTGGAATTTTGGGCGATCTCTGGCCTAGTCGGTCAAAAAGACTGGGGGCCCGGAGGAGGGGGGGAGATCATGGGGGAAGGGCGGGTGAGGTTCAGGGTGAAGGGAGGATAGCTCCAGCTCCAGGCAGCCAACCAAGTGTGGGGTATAATCTGACAGCACTCAGCCAAGACACATGCGGGGCTAAGACCAGGCACCCTACCAAGACGGGGGCCTGTGGGGACATCCTGGTGAGAGCTAAGCCTCCAACGGGCCTGGAGCGGTGCCAGGACACACACACACGGTAAAGCTTGTGCAGTCTCTCTCACCCGCACCAACGCAGACACACAGTGCATGCAAACAGCGGTAATAAGGCAAAAGAAAGCCGGAGGAAACGCGAGGCTGCAGCCTGAATGGAAAGCTTCGGAGAGCCAGATTTATTGTGTGTCGGTGCATCGACGTCTCATTCAGTCAGACCTCCCAACTGCAACTGGGTCTCCTGTGTATGAAATGAACCTAATTGAGTGGAAGCAGCATTTGGGGGATGTCTGTGTTGACTTATTAAGCTGTCATGGTGCGGTCCAACTGGACGTCACCCTGAGCGTTTGGATGACCTCGAAATGCTGACTGACATTTCTTTTTGCACTCTTCTCCCCACTCCCTCATTCTACCTCTCCTCCTCCTTCGTGTTCTTCCTCTGCAGATTATGTTTATTTTGAGAACTCGTCCAGTAACCCACTGCTGATCAGGAGGATAGAGGAGTTGAACAAGGTGAGTTACTCCACGTCTGTCTTGACTCACAAACCCATTCTTCCAATGGGTTTGTGAGATTGAAAGGATGCCATCGGTTTTATTCATGATCATACATCTTTCAAATTACTTCACATGTTCTCGACTGCATCCCTAAAGCATAACAAAAATTACATTTGGCCTTTAATGTGAAATCTTTTCTTTTCTGTAGAATGCCCTTTTTGAGTTCTCACAAAGCAGATTTTCTTTGTCTTTTGTGATAATTGGAGGCTTCTTTATTTTATATACGCCCCGGATTGGTAAATTAAAAAGGTTAATTTTTCATCAGGCATAAGAGAAAATAATTGTGTTCAAGATTGAGTCCAGTATAGTCCTGAAATATTTGGCTGATTTAATTATTTAGATAATCAATCGATCCTTGAAGTGATTTTTCCAGCAAAAATATCGAACAATCCTGAAATGTGAGAATTTGCAGATTTTCTTTGTCTTATATGACTGTAAAAGTTTCAGGAAAAAGACAATTTGAAGACGTCACTGTGGTGTTTTTTCATTTTATTTTAAGACCTTTTTAAAGACTAAATAATGTATTAATTAATGAAGAAAATTATCGGTACATTAATCGCTAATGAAAGTAATCGTTGGCTGCAGCTTTACGGATTCTTAACTTATAGTAAAATGGAAAATGTGTCTGTCACATAAAAAACTGGATATTTTGTGGCACGCTGGTACAATGACTCGCATCAAGATCAATATTACCTGAAGGAGTTAGTTATTCAACTGCTTTTATTCTTAAAATCTTCTACCAACATTTTGTGATCCAGTCCTCCTCTTTGACCAGCCAGTTGATGTGCTAATAACATAATAGGTGACAATAATGGCTATTACCGTGGACAACAGCGTTGCAATATGTGTCTGTGTATGAAAAGTGGTAACAGCCGTATTGATCTGTCATCACGAGTATGATTATGATATTTGTCTGGTAAATCCCAGCCTGCCATCTCCTTCGTTGTCGAGTCAGAGGAGCAGAAAGAGAGGCCCGTCTCTGTGGACTCGTTCCAGGTGCCCGCTGTCTGTCCCCTGTCTCCGCCCTACGCCGGGTAATACTGAGGCTGTTTCATGTGATTGACGCAGAGCTCAGAGTGAGCCCTCTATTCTGCCCGTCACTGTCAGTCTCTCTGCTCCTCTGGGACGCTCCGGGTTTCTCTTCCGTAAGGGTTGAGCTGCACCTTTTTAGAAAGCCAACCGTCAGCTGCTCAAAACTATGGAACGATGACAAATAGTCTGATTTGTACCTTGCTGCTGTTAATTTAAATGTCTTTTACAACAAATGCAGTATTTTTTTATGACTATAACTAAGCACACCGTTTTGTATTTAAGAGTTGAAGAATCCAGGGCTGCAACTAACTATTCTATAAAGTGGAAGGAAAAAAAGTTAAACCATTCTAATAGTTTCTGATTTCTGTCTCTTTTAAATTGACGAACCATTTGCTTAAGATACCAGGAAGGCCTTTTACCTCTTTTTTTTTTTTTTCTTTGTTTCTAAAGGTTTTCACACCGAGGGCATCCTTTTCTGTGTCATTAATTTTCCTGTCAATAAATGGTTCTGAACGGTTGTTGTTTTTTCACAGAATGTGAATATTACACAGCAAAAAAACAATGTTTTTCTTTTCTTTTTGAAAGGGGTTGATGTTTCTGGATCTATGTTTTATTGTCTTGCATCGACTTGTCTCCTGTTGGTGCCTTTTTGGCCGGGTCGTCAATGTAAATGACAACTGATTCTCGATAGAATTATCTGGCGAAAAGGCCCTTAATGACTTGTTTATCATATTCACAGGGTTACAATTTTTTAGAAAAGTCTAAGAATTGCCAAAAAGACATTAGTTAGTGCTTTACATTTTATGATGATGTATATATGCTTTTTTAAAATTACACCTTTTACTCATGTCATAGTGCTAATTATAAATCTGTTCATCTTTTTTAGTCAGTTTTCATTTTTTTATTAATATCCTCTATGTTCTATTTCATTTCGGCCTAGAGTCTTTGGTAAGGCTTGCAGTTTTAGCTTTTTTTTTTTTCTTTCTAATTTGACTTCTTCAGATCATTTGGACTTCCGTAAAAATGACAATCCGACACTCAACAAAAGAGCAAAATCTCAACAAAAATTAATTTCTGCATTTCATTTAAACCTTCATTTATATAGAACTTAGCTTTGCTGTAAAAAAAGAGAATATAATTTTGTGCTCGTTGCTCCACCATTTATCAAATAGAAATGAGGGGAAATTGGATTTTTTAATTATTCGCTGATTGAAAAAGTAGAAATTCTGCATTGCTACAGAAGTTGGCTGTGTTTTCTTCATCAGTCTTCCTCTCTCAATACGTTTCACTGGAAAGGATTCATGAGCGAGATCCTAATCCAATATGCTCGACCTTTACAAGATACAAATATGTTTAACACTTGCATCACAGGTCATCAAAATGGCCTTTTCTACTCTATTATTCACTTAATCTCTTATGCGTATAGAGTAAAAACAAAAAAAGAAGCTACAAATCATCTTCTTAATGAGCCTTATAGCTTATTATAAAGCAATTATTTTACCCAATTTCTGTTCCTCAGGCAGCTCCTAATTTAACAAACATGTCATATCAACATATGAACGTAGCATTACTAGGATCAAAATGAATCTTAGTGCTGCTCAGACGACCTCCTAACACACCACTCTGTCCTGATAACTGCAACACTCACTGAATTTGGAGAATTGCTGTTGCCTCACACCGTTTTCAGCCATAGTTAAGAACTAGCCTCATCTATGGGGTTTTTCATCTGTGTGTGTGCTCTGTGTGCGGCACCACTTGTTGCCGTGGTAACGTCGATTGTCTCTGGTTTGCAGACAGCCAATGGGAACGTGGAGGCCAAAGTGGTGTGTTTTTACCGGCGCAGGGACATCTCCGGCACACTCATCGCCCTGGCAGACAAACACGCAAGTGAGTGACTGACCGACCGACCGTAACCCCGCCAGCAAAACGCCAGGCGTCCCAAAAACGCACGCAGAACAGGTTTTAAAACATGGCACTTTTTGGGCAGCCCCTCCCCTCCAGTTATTTTCCACTGCGAAGTTACTGTGCCTTCATTCCAATTTGAACACGATTAATCCAAACTGAAAAAAGTGCACCTCCGTTTGTGTGTTTTTTTTTTTTTTTTAATTTTATTTTATTTTTTGGGGGAGGACTGTATGGCCTGTTTGCACATGGGGACACACACACACACACAACAGGGACTTGAGTTTTTGTGCTTGGTTACTGCGCTGAAAGAATCAGTCCAGACTGCAGCAGCCCCTCCTCCGACGGGCCTGATTGCAGACAGCGTTCGATCTGTTGGGAGTATCAATATGACTGTGTCGCTGCATATGTGCTCTTAAGTGTGGGTGTGTAGCGCGTGTTTGAATATGGTGCTGTTCTCCAGAGCTTGTAGCATTTACTGCAGTATCTGGAGCAGCTGGCAGACTTGGACTGGGCTCCTCTACCTCAAGCAGGCCTTTTTTTTTTTTTTTTTCTTTTTTTATGTTACGAGTACCAGGATGTTTTTCAGGGCGAGACATGATTGATTTAAGAAACAAATGATGACGTGTAGAAAGAGAGTCGGGTAATACAGAAGCCCAGCAGCAGCCCAGCAGCAGGACAGATGCTGAGTTTAAGATGGGTGGGGATAAAAGAGCGTGGTAGAAGTCACAGATAACAGAAGTGAATCTCTTATGCTGTGTTCACACCGGACGCGACGCGAATTTGCGGCGCGACCAGTTTACATGTAAAGTCAATCCACAGACGCGCTGCGGCGCGATTTTGCGGCGAGATAGACGCGCTGGAGGCGGCGCGAACAGAACGTTTGACCTGGGGTGAACAAAGCGAAGGACGCGGCGCGAAGGACGCGGCGCGAAGGACGCGGCGCGAATTCGCGTGAGTTGAATTATCCCAACTCTGGCGGAGAAATCGCGTGACTCAAAGTTGCGGTAGCCAATCAGCGCTGAGAAGCTCCGCCCATCACCACCGCCGTCTCCCCGTTTCTGAATGAAACTGCTGCTGCTCCGCCTGAACCAGCGCTGACAGCGGCTTCATTGAGACGCTGTTGTGGGACTATGGATAATATTATGAACCCAGACACCATGGAGTTTGATGTTCCGACATATGTGGAGTTTACACAAAAAGTATAAAGCAGAACTAGTGGTTATGGCTAGGTCGCTTGTCTCTCACAGAGGCAAGCAACAGAGCTAAGCCACGCCCCTTTGGTCGCGCCGCGAATTCGCGTTTGGTGTGAACACCCTCTTAAAGGCCACAGACTGTCTTGAATGTCCAGGTCGCCTCCCCAGTGGTCAGTGGGAAATGATGCCTTCAAGGCACTGCGCGAGAGTGCCTGAATTCAAAGAGTAAAGAAGCAGAGGGGATGCAGCAGGATTTTTATATTTAAACATGAAATTCTGTCTATTTTCTCTGATCTAATCATCTGTAGTGGTGTAACAGACCGTAATTGATCTGTGGTCTGTTCGGATCCTCCCTCACGGTTTGGCACCACAGATTAATTACACAACAATAATAATAACCATTTAGTGTGAAAAGTATTACTGGCCATCGTCGGCGGTGAAAATATGCGATCAAGACATCGTCATAAAAGCTTTGTCGCTGATGCCGATTATGCTCCACAGTGGACAACAAATCTGTGTTGCAATGTTCTTGAGGAGACACAGTAACGGCAGCATCATAGGAGGTAACTGGTAAACCGCCATTGGCCACTGCGCCATTGTAGAGCCTTGTGTGGCGTAACCACTCCCGTAACTACGGCCACACACACACACACACACACACACACACACACACACACTCACGGCTTCAGTGCAGTTGAAATGATTTTTTTCTGGAACAAAAACGATGTGTATTGGCCGATATGGCTCATCAAAGTGTTATTTATAAATGCACCAAAGTGCTTGACACGTGATGGACAATACAAAGACAAGACAGAAATTGACATCAGGGCCTCTTCAAAAGTTATATTTGCTCCTTTTTCGTGTCTGCTGCTCCGCACCGTGACTCAACCGTGACGTGAGCATCCGCTCCCAGGTAACTGGTGATACGTCTTCAAAATAATCTTGATGGGGAAAATACCACCACCGACCACCCACATCTTGGCAGATTTAGACTGTATCTGCTAAATTAGTCATCCTCTCAAAGCCACATTTAGTCCAAAATATATTTGATGATCTTGAAACGTTAAACAGTTGGTCTCACCAGCGCATGATGTTGTCGCACTTTTGAGGCGTGGATGGAACGGAACAGTGGCTGCCGGCTCCTAAAATTGTATTTTTCAGGCGTTTAACGTGCGTAAAGGCCAGGTTGTACTTGACATTACGCATTTCATATTAAGTGTCGTCTGACCACGTCTTATAATCGCAAAAGTGTTATTAGGTGGCGGGGCGGAAATGGGTGTCCTCGCAGTGAAGGACAAGATGCGATGAGTCGTACTAACGAGGATAATGGCGCTCACTTTAGGACAGTGTCTGGTCTTTTTGGTGCAAAAAGAGGCGTTTAAACCCCGCATGGCTTTACTGATGCATTAACTTTCATTAAACTTACCAACAAAAGCAAACACAAATGGATCAGGGTAATCAAATCGGTGTAAAAAAAATAAAGTTGGTTAATTCAAGCACTGTTTGCTTTTACTCCCGCCACCATTCATGCCAGTAGTGCCGTCACGCTACCAGTAGAACGCTGCCATCCTCTAGTCCTGACTCACTGAACTGTGTGTGTGTGTGTGTGTGTGTGTGTGTGTGTGTGTGTGTGTGTGTGTGTGTGTGTGTGTGTGTGTGTGTGTGTCACCCACCAGTGTCCTATTTTGTTTGTGACTGCACAAGTTTGTGTGTGTGTGCCTGGGGATGGGTGGGGCGATGGCAGGAGGGTGATTGTTTGTTCTGTCGGACCACACAGCATTAGTTTGTGTGTGTGTGTCCCTTTTTAAGAAAGTCTGTAATCAAGTTTTTTTTTTTCTTTTTCCTGGCTCAAAACAAGGAGGGTTAAAAGAGGATAAGTCACTGCTTCACATCGCATCATCTCACATGTGCATTGAAATCTGGTCTGCACTTGTCGGAAGCCTCAATATCCGTTGTAGAACATGAGGATGTTTTGCTTCCTGACCCTGAGGTGTCTTCAGTGGGGGTGTCGTAGTAGCCTTCTTTGGGTGATAAAGAAACCATATTTACCCGTTTTTAACGGCCACAAAGTATAAGGCCGAAATCTGCTGAAGGCGAACAAGACTAATTTAAGACCTCGATTGAACCGTCTATGGTCAATCTACTAAATTGTGGCCCAATTGTTGCAGGGGTCTAAAATGGGAATCTCTGGATATTATATGTTCATCTTCAAGTTTCTGCAGTGGTCTCAGTAATATTAGTTCCAAAGTGTACTTGGTGTCACATGATCACAAATACTGATACAGTAAATATCTAAAACTATTTGATTCTACTGGCAAAATATAATTGACAGAATAGTAGATGTCCTCTTTTGAAGTTAAATCATAATTGCATTTTAAGTAATACCCTCTCACACTTTTGTCAGATAGCCTTTGCTTTTATTAAATATAATTTATTTGAATTATTTTCTTTCCTAATTTAAATTCATCCTATTTGATTGTGTCAGTATTTGTGTCAGTCATGTTCTCAGATGTTTTGAAATAAAAAAATATCATTATCTCCAGATTTTGTGTTCATTTGTTGGGGAAAACGTAGCTCAACTTTATATATTTTCTAGCATTTGCGCGGTGTAATGTAGTTGCAGAACAAGACGACATTGAGGCAAACGGCAAGGAATAGGAGACTATTAACGATCTCATCAACTTTCCATGATCCATATGATTGATCGTGGAGTGTTTATTTTTGTTTTTGTGGAAAAGACGTTTGCCATTGGAAACACTGGCGCTTGTCTATTCATTCGGAAAGCGCAATGACTGATGGTGTAATTTCATCAGTCGGTCGTTGAGTGACAGACTTTAGGGCTTCTGCTTTGCTGCGGGGCTGTGGGGAAAAAAAATGACTTCTATGTTCTTCCTCATTATGCAGTTTTGGCATCTCCTTTTCCAATTCACTATGCTGATTACAATACAGCGCCGCCACTTCGACATAAAGCTGCAATTTCAGTTACAAATGACAGAAATCCTACAAGTGCAGCACTTTGTTTTAGAAAACGCAGTTGGCGACTCGTCTGAGTTAAGGGTTGGAGGCGGGACGAAAGGGTTGGAGGCGTCGGCCTCATAATTCTCTATGCAAGAAAAACCCTGGTCATTATTTTCAGCGTTGGCTTGCGTTCATACATTTGCTGCTTTATCTGCACATCAGTTTTTATGCAGGGTTTTTGGTTCTGCTTAAGAAAGACAAGTGTGTGTTTGGTGTACAGATCACATGCAGGTAAAAGAACCCAGCATCAAATTAGGATATCGGTGCGCTGATTAGACAGAGCCGGAGTGGAGTAACGCTTGCATGAGCAGTTTTTGGCTGAGCTCTGCCAGCTGCAGTTCGGTAAGGGTCTTTCAGACATTTGCAACATGTAAAAAATGCATGGGAGGAATGGCTGTGCACCGCATGGGTGTGGGCTGTATCCTGTCTGCGTCCTTGTAGCTGCTGCGTGTGTACGCGCATGTGTGGGTTTGTTCATGTTTTAAATTCATGATGGACTTGAGGTTTTAGCTCTGGGCCTTGTCACAGGAATAGCTGAAGGGACACATTTAATTCAGTTTCCTTATGGATCAGTGAAGACCGGCAGTTGTGTGCGTGTGTGGCTGCATGTGTTTTTTTTTTTTTTTTTTTTTTTTTTAAATTCTTTTTATGTGTGTCTGCTGTGAGTCATTGATCAAATATTTTGCTTGCAGAGATTCTAAGCACCGGGGCACATGGGGCCTCCAACTCCGGCATTAGCCCCGCCCCCTGTGAGCAAAGCCGCCTCCTGAGTGGTCGGCCTCTGTGGCGAACTTGGCATTTTACCTCCCTGGCCACTCCCTTCAGACGTTTGAATGTGCCATGACTCAAAGCTTCTTTTTTAAAATCTATTTTTGAAATGCGGCTCCTAGGTCCCATAAACAATAGACAACAATGTTACCAGTGAGCTGACGCACAAAAGTAGAACCAGTGAAGTCAAGCTGGTCGGGGGGGATAAGTGTAGTATATCAGAGCTACAAGTTTATTTTAGCTTGGACTGAAGTGGATCATAAACCTCTGTTGCAAGTCACATCTCTATTTTTTTTTTTTCATCTGGATGCTTCAGTTTAGTTTTATAAGTGAAATCGTGAGCAGGAGGGTATAGTCTCGATGTCTCTTATCCCACTGTTTGTAGTTGTCGTACCACTTTAGCTTCACAGCCGCTCTATATTTAACATGAGACGGTGAGGTGTCATGGAGGTACGTCATACAGACGGAGGATGAGTTTTTCTCATTTGCATCCCCAGCTGCAGAGCTTTTCTGAACGGTCCTTATCGTCTGCAATGGCTCCAAAGTTAAGGGCGACACAGTTGAGCCTTGTTGTGGTGCGAACAGAGACTTCATGTTGTTGTTACAGCTCATTCATCTTTTTTTGGTTTATAAAAATGTAATTACTTGTTCTGTTTGTCAGGCAAGAAAGTGGCAGAGGGGATTATGCTAAAGCAGTGGTTCTCAAATGAAGTGTACGTGAAGGCTGCGTCAGATTTGTAAAAAAGATATTTAAAATGTAGCATCCATTTAAAAATAGTTATTTAATAAATATTCAATAAAATATAAGGTGTAAATTCATGAACTGAATTGTATATTAAATCTGGCACAGCGCTGTATTTGCGCTGGTTGGGGTAAAGTATACCTCCATGTGTGGCCTTTATTGTCTGCAACTATATAGAGTTTGGTATGTTGCTGCGGTTTTAATAATTTACCAGCTGTCATACGTTTCTTTGTTTTGGAAAAGGATTAACTGCATGGCAGCAGCCAGGTTACTGGTTGGAATGAGGTTCACTCGGGAAATGGAAGAACAGGTTTGCATGCAGCGCAACGATCCGAATACTGTTGAACTTTGTTTACATGCACTGTCTACCACTTCAGCCCAATTACAGACATTTTGTTTCTTGTTTACATGGTGTTTTCAGACATTTGACTTCAAGGGGAATCCCAGTGATTTTATTTATTTTTTTACACACAATCTGTTTAAGAGATGAGCTATTCCGCTCGTGAAAACAGCTGTTTAATGTCTTCTGGTTCTCTGGAGGAAGATTAGTTTTGTTCAGGGGAATAATCCCTCGATGTCAAAAAAGCTATCTGGTGTTACGATTTTTGTCATTTTGGAAAGCCTTGCAAAGTGGAGATGTGGAGTTTGAATGGCGTTGGTATTTAAGACACGTTTCCTTTGCAACACGAGGTGTTCAGGATACAACAAAAAGTGAGGATACCTCGCTCTCTGCTGCATCAAGTTTGACAGTTTTTCTACAATACTAAATATCTTAAATACTCCTAAGTACATGTGCACACACCAATTGACATATGTACGTCTAACAATCAGAAGGAGAGGGTAATGTTCAGCAGAGGTCATTCAAACGGGTTTCATTAATTCAAGTAGTAGTCCTCTCTTCACATTAACCTGCATAATTTTCTTCTTCTGCAGGCCATGTTCTACATCTGCTGAGTCCATTTGATTTACTCGCTCTCTCGTTGTTTCCTTTCCCTTTACCTCCAGGGAATACATGTTGTCAGCTGGACTACTAGTCCCATTGTAACCGTAATACAGAGCGCATGAGAAAGGATCAGCACTTGTTGCACTGTTTGGTTTTCCACCGACTATGCTGCTCTTGTTCTTACTCTCGTATATGGAATGTGCTGTGAATGAGCACTTTTTTTTTTCTTTTTTTTTTCTTCACAATGAACTTGTCAGTTGGAAATGCGACTAAACGCACATCTTTGACCAGGCCAACATGGGGTGGCCTACAGATACAGTTGGGCGGCATTGACAAACTGCGATCCCGATACTGATTATGTGATGATGTTTTGAGAAAGACGACTGGTACTTTAATTGAAGGGATTGCTAATTTAGTCACCGAGAATGAAAGAAAGTGTTGTTAGTGGACAGGACTGTAATGTACGGTCATGAAATGCACATTACTATACGGATACGTACTGTAAAGCACCTTTTTAGGACCAGGTTAAGACCACATTTGACCTGATACCTGTTATTTTTCCTTCCGACAGATTATTTTCGAGCTGCTTCCGCCGCCGCCCGACCTTTCGTTAGCACACAAAGCGCACAGTGCATCACAGAGGTGCAGTCAGTTCGTTAAGGTAATAACGGTCCGCTGTGCTCTCCTCGCCCTCAGGCCTGCTTCCCCTCCCCGCCCCTCCCCGGTCTCTCAGCCCTGTAAGGCGACCCATTCATCAATAATTGATAATTGGCCGGGACAGGTGAGATAGAGAGGCAATTTGTAGAGAGTATGGTATGGGTGCACTGCCAGGAGATTGGCTCGGAGGAGGAGAGGTAGAAGGGCCGAGGCTGGGGAGTTGAGTTGCTAGTCAAGGACGTTCAGCCAGGGGCCAGTTGGAAGGGCCATCCAGCTGGTGTGCGTGTGCGCGCGCATTGATTTCTGCATACAGAGGCAGAGCCTCATTTTGGATAAAAAAAACTCTATTATACTTGTAAAAGGGTTTTTGTTGTAAAGGCAGAAATCTCATAAAGACGAAGGGCACCCTTTCCCAGGACAAACACAATAGACCGAAGTAACAATTTCCCAATTTTCTTCAAAAGAACAGTTCCTCCTCATTTTGTTGTTTCGCTCAAACAATAAAGGCATCACAGCAGCTGGTACACCCCCTCCTTGCTCCATTTCAGTATTTTCTTTGAGTGAAAATAATATCTTTTCCCGTCTGTGTTTGTCGTATTTCATGCAAGAATGCTTCCTCTTAAAATATACAGCCATTCGGAGGTCCGTGTCTATTTTCTCTGACCGTTGCGCGGGTGCATTGTTTAGTAGTGGAGGCACCCTGCGTTGCCTTTTTAAATAAAATAATAAAGTAATTAATCAGCGGAGACAAACCTCTTAACCCTTAATGTTGGTTATCTGGGAATTGTTAGTGTGCCTGGTCGCCATCTTTTTTGCTTTGGAGCTTTTGTGTAGCTCTATTTATAAAAAAAAGAAAAAAAAAGAAAAAAAAAAAAAAGCCTCTGTGCCGTGATGCCATTATTCTTCTACACAGCTCCTGCATAACTTAGGAGTTGCTGTCATTCATTTTTCTTAAGATTCATTTTAATTTTTTTTAAACTTTAACTGATCTGCTGTTAAAAGTGAAGGGAAATACACACCGCTCGTTTTTCTGTGTTGTGTACAGCTCGTACCTACTTCCTCTTCACAGTATAAGCCGGTTTGGCCAATTATTGATCCAGTCCTTCGCAATTTTATTCAGTTTTTTTAGCATTGTATTTTCATGCTTATAGAGTTCCTTTGCAACGGCACCATCTCTACCAGTTAAGAGCTCATTATGAGCCGCTGAGCTGGAAAAACTGGAACATCAACCTTAAAGTGTCAATGAAATATATTTGTATTGACACGTGTCAGCAATAAATCAATATTGTGATATGAGACTAGATGTCGTCTTAGATTGTGGCAGATTTATTATGTGGGATGTGTGTCATTTCCTGGTTTTAAAAGCTACATTAGAGTTAAGTGATGTGATTTTTCTGAATCTATTTCATTCATAATATTCACATTACAATGATTATTTATCAAAAATCTCCTCATTAAATATGTTGTCAAGGCACCAATGGTCAGTTTTAAATCTATATTGAGGTATTTGGTCAACAAATATCGTGATAGTCAGTTGTCTTCATATTGCCATATTACACGTGTACATGCACACAATGTCAGAATAAGATGCCTCTCTAAAACACCCAAACAGTTTGTTTGCCTTCCTACAACTTCCCACCATCTTTCCTAATCCCTTTTTAATCTTGTGTTTTTATTTTCCCCTTTTTGTATTAATAATCTCAGTCCATATTAGTTGCTTTTACATGGCAGAAGATGGAGCGAGGCCCATGCTGTGTGTGTGTGTGCGTGTGTGTGTGTGCACTTTGCCTGGGCACTGATAGTGTGTCTGCTGGGTGCTGAGTGCTGGGCAGAGTGAGTGAGGGAGTGAAGGAGTACTTATTGATTTTGGCCACACATCTCTTCTCCTGAAAATCCCTTGATTGCTTTTGTTCTGCTCCCCGTCTCCCTCTTTCTGTCTCGCTTCCTTTAATGAAACTCCAAATGAATTGGAGCACGTACAGACTGCTCTTCTTTCTCTCCGTCGCACTCGCTCTCTCGCCGGCTTCCCCTCTTTCCGTCTTTGTCTCTCTCTCCCCCTGCTGATTTCTCTTTCTCCTGTTCCCGCCTCTCCTCTCCCCCTCACCTTGTCTTTGTCTCTCTGTCTTCATCTCTTTTGTCACACTTTCCTCCCTCTGTGCTCTTCTGTTTGTCTTTGTTTATCTGTTTTCCTGTCCACCTCACCTTCTCTTTTCTCCTCTTCTCCCGTCTTCCTCCCTGCCTCCCCTCCTCCCACACGAGGAAGCGAGATGTGGCCGACCAGCAGCAGCTAGATCTATTCTCATAGGACGACTCGGACACGTGACTCACTCAAACAGGCGGATGGCCCTTCAGCGCTTATCCAGGGCTGTTTGGTTTTTTTCCTCTCTCCATCGATTCCGTTAATCCAAGCTATCAAGGTTACACCTGAAATAAAAGGAAACACCTCGGAGAATCCACATTGTAGCACCCCAAGACACAATGCCGTATACGCTGAGGCCGACTTGTGCGAAATTAGCTCGATCAGCAACACAAGCAGAAAGGGAAGCGACGGCAAAAGTCAGTTTACTCATCAAGTGGAGTACTACCACTGTAAAACAGTATAATTCCTCCTCCTCCTGGAGAAGCCTTGTCCGGTCGGAGATGTATGCAGATTTGGGAAGACGTACTCGTTTAGGTCGGGATGGGAAGTGTCCGGTGTTTCTTAAGATTCTCTTGTGAGTTCCTCAACTGTATGGAGGTGCAATCTCCATTTACTTCTGTCCTTTTTTGAGGCCTCGTTCATCCTAAACCCGTATTGTAATCTTCGCCTTAGACGCCCATTCTTCATTTTAATAGTCCAAGTTTTGAAATTTCTGCCACTGCCCCAATTCTATGGAGGTACATTTATTATTTATTCATGCTCGCAACAACAATAAAACAAACGGATTTAGCGAGGACATGTCTCTCCAGAAACAATGTCCTTCTCTGGATAAGACGCAGATTGGGTCGAAATTTGTTCTAATAAAAACGTATGACTGTGAGGTCTGTGGATTAGCCTGAATAACTGGGACTCTAGGAAGAAAGGAGTGTTTTTTTCTTTTTCTTTCAGTGCTTTTAGCATCACTAATGAAATTCCTCTCGGCTCTATTATTTTGGGGTCAACAGCGGAAATGTATGAAACTGATATCTCAAAACCCGGGGCTATAAAACTGAAGCAATCTGCATAAATTTGATTGTTTGTTTTTGGGAGAGGTGTAAATTGGGTGAACCAATGATTTTATTCTAAGTCCCAACCATAAAATAGACTTTTGAGGAAAATTGCTTATGGCCTAAATCTAGAATTTGGTTATTATAAGACTTTTTTTTTCATTTGTGTTTCTTGAAATTGTGTTTAATGAAATGCAAATCAAAAAGTCAGGCGCTTCTCCTTGCTCTGTTGACATCGGCAAACCGGATACGCATGCTTTCAGTGCACGCTGATAGCGCCGCCCCAACCGCGTCATTACGGAAGCCAAGAAGCAATATACGGATCTTTTCTGAATGGAAGCTTTACATTGGCTTGCTGTGTGTTTTTTTTCGCTGGTCTGAATGCAAGAGGAGACTGTAGATAGGTGTTTTTTTTAACATTAAATAAAGGTTATTTAGTCTTTTTTATGCTTGAAATACATGAGATTATCCAAGTAACAGTATAATGAAAACGCAGCTCGGGGGAATGATGGACAATCTCGAGCCGTGTGAAACATGTTGTCACTAGGAAGAACTACAGAGTTGGCTGAAAAAAACATCGACAGATGTTGTTTGATTCATATTGAAGGTGTCGACAATCAGTGAGATTTTATGTAAAACATCCGAATGCACACACAAGCGTCCTCCTCCCCGAGGACGCTTTGTCCCGTTGTCATGTGTGCGTCCTTGTGCTTATATCTTCTTGTTGTACATCTCAGACAGTTTGTGGACGATATATATTTGCATTCCCCATTCTCCCTGCGGACGTCATTGTGCCTCCTCGTCCAATGGGTATCTGTTTGACCTTTGACCCTTTTACCACACAGGGGAGCTGGAGGAGGAGATGGAGAATCCAGAGATGGCCGACCTCCCCGAGAAACATAAGCACCAGCTCAGACACAGAGAGCTCTTCTTGTCCCGCCAACTGGAGTCTTTACCTGCCACACACATCAGGTACACACTGCTGAAACAACACCCGGGTGTTATGCCACTCGAGTATCCGTTTCGCTTTAGTTTTTAGACTCTCACAGGGCCCCGTTTTGATAATGCATACCAATCTCAGGCTGTGAATGAAGCGTTTCTTTTATACTACGAGTCCACAAATCCCAGTTTTCAACTCAAAACTTAAAATAACTTTTAAAGAACAAGAAAAGTACTCGTTTTAAAATAAATGGCAAAAAAAAAATAAATAATTAAATGGGGACCTGTCATTCGTTGACAGTCCTGGGTTATTTGATGATACCTGTGGTTACCGTACTAACTGCAAATTTGGTTTAATGCAAAAACTTTTTTCACCTAGTATTTTTATGGTCGTAATAGATTAAACAAATTTCTACTCTTTGGATTCTGTTCGTGTGGCTGTAAAAACCTGCATTCCAGTCTAACGAACTCGGACGTAAAATAATTCAGTGTGCACGTTAAATGCTAAATGTCAACGGTAAGCCGTTTCTACATATAAGAACACCAGTAAGCTCCGGGTGAACCTACCTGATCATTACAACCTTATTACTTGACATTTCTGAACAATGGCAAGGAGAGCAAACTGACATCAGCCGGCATAAAAATAGTCTCTGAGGACTGAAAGCTGATTAAGTTTTCTAACTTTAACACTTGTGTGCTGCCGCGCGTCAAGGCTGCACACAGGTGTTTTTTGAGTTTATCACCCTGGCATCGGGTTTGCCTCCGGCTGCGGAGGTGCGACGACTCGGCTGATAAATAATTTGGATTCAGGCATCGTCGCTGCAGTTTTTTTAGATTCATCCGACATCAAAGCATCCTCTTAGACTGTTCGAACCAAGGTAGCACTTCTGCAACCTGTTATTCTGTGTTCCACATGTTATTCACTCGGTCTTCCCTCCTCCATGTCTTAACCTGTTTGTTTGTTTTTTTTTCCTTCCTTCCTCGCCTCCTTTCCTTACATCCTATCTGGACTGCAGGGGGAAGTGCTGTGTGACTCTGTTGAACGAGACAGAAGCCCTGAAGTCTTACCTGGACAGAGAGGTACGTACCGCCAGCTGAAATGACAGGACGCGGCCTTCTAAACTGTGGTTAGGTGTGTTTGATTTCAGGATTAGAGGGGGGGAGAGAGAGAGAGGGGGAGGGAGGGTGTGAGAGATTTATGAGTTAAGAGATTCTTGTTTCCAAATGAATTATTCAACGTGTTGACCTAGAATGTTCTTTTCACATACAGTAATGAGGAGACGAGAGACTAGCAGAGGGGAAGATGCGCGCGCACACACGCACACATATGCAGACATGGATACACTCTCTTTCGCCTCTCCGCTCGCCCGTCTCGCTTCCTGTTCCTTTCCTCCCTTTAATACCCTCACGCCTTTCTACCATCTGTATTTTCCCAGGATGCCTTTTTCTATTCGCTGGTATACGACCCTCAGCAAAAGACTCTGCTGGCTGATAAGGGCGAGATCCGCGTGGGGAACAAGTACCAGGCCGACATCACCGACCTCCTGAAAGAAGGTACATCATACTTGAACTTAAATCTGGGGCTTTTTCTTTTCTTTTTCTTGACACAGTTTTCCAGAGAGTCTTATTCACAGGGTCGCACATTAACGTTTTTCCTTTTTATTGCACTCCTGTGTGCCGATTTCTTTTTAAGGAATTTTTTTCCCTCGTTTCTCTTGAACATTTCATGAACTTTTAAGGTGCACTGAATATCTTTAATTAGTTATTTAAAAAAAAAAAGTGATTAACCTGGGTTTCAATGGCAATCACAGTGTGGTGGCATGATTATACATAATCAAAGCGTCACGAATAACAAATTATTGTTTATGTGCTGCATAAGTGATGATATTACAGTCACCTGCAGAGCATAGAAAGGATGGAGACCTCACTGTTGGAGTGTTTACCATTACTTTTGCTCAACAATCTCTAAAAGCACCCGTTTCCTCCTCACACAGGATAATGTGTACACTTGCATCAGGCAGTAATTTTAACAACTTAATACAATGCAACCTTTCCAGAAATATAGTACACGTACATATGTATTTTTATGAAAGCACATGGACACCTGCTGCCGCTGGCTTCCTCTGGTCCTACCGGCCCGTCCACCACATGCTGCTGTCGACATCCGATAATCTCGCCCCGCATGTAGTACATGGAGCGGGTTGGAGATTAAAAATGGAAGAAATGGTTTGTTTCAATTGATTTGGCAAGTTTTGCTAACTAGTGTCATCATAAATGTTATTTATTTATGTGGCACTTTGAGTTTCTTCTGAAAGAAAAGTGTGTTTAAAAATGACATTTATTATTATTTAATGTCCCAGATAATCTACATTTTGAATCGAACGTGGTTTTTATTTTAATCTCTACTAATGTGTGTTTGCAAGTTTGCAAGTTTTTTTGTGCGACATTTCCAAAATAACTTTTGATTCTCGCAGCCTGAAGGATATTTTCCAGACAATGTGCCAGTGTTGTGTGCAGATATTCAGCATTTTTAGATGTGACTGTTTTCCTGCCATATTTAGGGGTTTCAGTGTTATGCCAGAATTTTATTCTTAGCAGGTGGGGAAAAAAAAACTCTGAAATTGCAATTAGGCACCGTAGGGACACCAAGCGCTCTAATTAAAGCCATGTTAAAGACATTCCGCTACATGTGTTGAAGTTCAGGTTGGTTTGTTGCCGCTGGCGGCTTGACAGACTCCACCTCTCCAACTGAGGGATTCATTCAAGCTTTACACAAGCTCATCATGGAGCAAAAATGAAAAAGGAGAAACCAGGAAGAATGTACAAACTCTTGTCGTACATATGTGGTCCACGAGGAACCGCAGTAGACTTGAACAGCGTAGGAGAAATAACTGTGTGTCTGTGTGTTTTCTGCGTCCGTGCAGACGAGAAAGATGACCGAGACCTGGAGAAACTAGAGGAGAAGATCTTTGACCCCAACAGCTTGCTGACAGAGAAACAGATTGACCAGTTCTTAGTAGTTGCTCGGTAAGTCAAAGTGCTTTTTTTTAAAGAAACCATTGGTACAGATGAAAACGAGATGCGTGTCGATATGTGAGCTTTAGAGGTGTTCGGAGGCAGAGAGCAACGTCTCCAACCTTTTTTCCTCTGAGAGCTAGTTGTAGTTTGTGTTTTACTTTTATAGTCCTTGAATAACGCTTCAGCCTTTTCCTTTGAATGAATGAATATATACTTTATTAATCCCCAAGGGGAAATATTTTTGTTTGCTTTATTAGGATTTGCGACACTTTAAAGCTCATCTTCGTCATTTGAGTAAACGAGCGTCTTGATCTCCTTTTTCACTTTCTCCGTTCATAGACTGCATTCAACCTGAAAGTCCAGAGAAAAGTTGCTGTGGACTTTGAAGTGGCGCTA
The DNA here is from genome assembly GCF_910589615.1 of Taurulus bubalis. NCBI lineage: Eukaryota > Metazoa > Chordata > Actinopteri > Perciformes > Cottidae > Taurulus > Taurulus bubalis. Next base: position 14,283,748 of record NC_136589.1, on the reverse strand, counting down.
CGTCTTTTACCGACTTGACGCTCGCACCGCAAACGAGGCGTGCACACACTTAAGTGTGGAAACAGGATATTTTCTGCCTTTCTTTTTATTGGCCTGGCTATTTTCTGAGGTCATCGACAAACCTGGTGTGTGTGCTTTCTAGCCTGCTAACGTCGCACGGTGTTGCACAATGTCACCAACGTAACTTGTTTAACCAACAGCTGATTGGCAAATAAGCCTTTCGTGACAGAAGGGGGCGGGATGTCTGTGAATTTGATCGGATAGAAATCAAAACGGATTGATCAAGTGACTTTAAACCATTGACGAGCCACTCGGAAACGGGTAGTGAGCTACTAGGAGCTGATAGGCGTGTTGGTCTGACTATTCCTTTAAACCAGTGGTTCTCAACTGATCTGGCTGCAGGACCCACCATCACCCCTAAATGACAAGCCGTGACCCAAATCCAGGAAAACACTTCTCCAATTGATTTAAGAAAAATATGGTGCAGTTTTAACCTGAGATTAGTACAGGATATCACAGTTTGCACGAAAAAAAAAAGACTCAACAGCTTTCATGCACAAACATGAAGTAAAAAAGTCAAACTACTGAGAAATGGTTTCAAAAAGACCCAAATGATGTAACATTAGCTGAGAATACCCTCTCACTGAATCTATGGCCAACGCTGCACTATGGAAACAATTCTGTGTCTTGAGGAAAGCGGAAGCGTTCGTGGTGGGAACGCAGCATTAAGGAGTGTGAATAGACAGCACTCTCCTTCAAAATAAAAAATCCCCTTCAAAATAAAAGCACAGGGTATTTTTCTTACAATATTTTTTCGCTCAGGCATGAAAACGGGTCGCGACCCACCAGTTGAGAATCACGGCTTTAAAGTATCTCAAATGCTTCTAAACATTTGGTCGTCTTCGTTTCTTTTCTTTTTTTATTATTTTTTTTAAGAGCTAGCAGTTTTATCTCAGTACAAATTGGCTGGAGTTGTATAATTGCTCTGACTACAACACTGAATATTTTATCAGGAAGCACTGGATTTTTATACATAAGTGGTTCAGGATAAGACCTTCAGAGAGAACTATATCAATCACTAAATGTGAAACTCAAATCTTATTTCTCTCTAGAAATTATATATATATACACGTCTCTCTATATGTGCATTTTCTTCATATTGTGCATCTCGTCTGTCCTTCAGGTCAGTTGGTACATTCGCCAGAGCCTTGGACTGCAGTAGTTCTGTCCGGCAGCCCAGTCTGCACATGAGCGCTGCGGCGGCCTCCAGAGACATCACCTTGGTGAGATACCCGCACGTATACACGCATGAAAGCGGCCTCGGGTTAAATCGGCATCACACCGCCATCGGTGGGAAGAGTAGCAGCTGTGCTTGTAGTGCACATGCGTGTTAATGTGCGTTTTGTGGTTCTGATTGTTGAGACTTGTCTGTGGGTATCCTGAAACGAGCACCGGACCCCAGAAGCCTAGTGGCTCTGTTCTGCCCTAGATCTTATCCTCATATATAAAACATAGATGAGGACACACACACACACACACAGCCCTAAGCCTTGAACAAGGGGGCTGCATATAAAACTCCATAGACTGAACAAATCATCCACGTTATTCTCCTCCCAACAAGTCTGCAGATTAACCAGTGTATTTTCCCGTCGTGTGTTCAGTTTCATGCCATGGACACCCTCCACGCCACGGGCTACGACATGACCCGAGCCATCGCGGCGCTGGTACCCCAGGGTGGGCCCGTCCTCTGCAGGGACGAAATGGAGGAGTGGAGCGCCTCGGAGGCCAACCTGTTCGAGGAGGCGCTGGAGAAATACGGCAAAGACTTCACCGACATCCAGCAGGATTTTGTAAGTGGCAAAAGTAGTGGAAAGGAATTAAACGGTGTAGTGTGACATTTTGGGGAACTGTCACCGGTGGATGGTTAGCCTGGAAATGGGGAGGGGGCGGCGGCAGCTAGCCTTCTTAAACGGTACAAAGAAATGCCTGCAAAGGCAAGGCAAGTTTATTTTTGTAAGAGCCTCACAGTGAGAGTCCAGAAAGTTGGCAGAAGAAGGGCGGCACATCATCAGCTGTGTCACTACAACACATTGTTTGTACAGTTTTCTTTTTTTTTTTACAGATGAAACAAACAAGGTACCACATGGTAATTCGTGAGGTTCATAGATGTTGGGAGGTGTATTTCCAAAACTGCTTCCTACAGGGTTAATTTAAGGAATTTCCTTCATGGGAAAAATCTAATGTCAGCACTATTCAGTGTTAAGTTTGTTTCCCGATAACATGATCATGATTATCAGGCTTGAGGAAAATCTATTTCAATACATTTTCACCTTTTTGTTTAATAAAAAGCATTTCAGCTTAATTAAATAGTGTGGAAATATGTAAGTAGTAGTATTGAGCAATGCGCTTCATCTATGGAATGGGTCTTGTCTAATTTAAAGATGTGTGTACTCGGTATTCAATGCCACAACTTGAGTGGCGAAAGCACAGAATTAGAGTTGAACTTATGTTATTTAGCTGACGTTAGATGGAGCAACTTTCAAGTACAACAGTGGTCTTGTCGGCTAAAGTTACATTCTAGCAGAGAGTGACATGTCAAAGATGTGCACAATAAACAGTTACACAGAGAAACACTCTCTCGGCTGGCGCACAATGGCGCTGCCATTTGTGGACTTTGCTGATGCACAATCTGCTGAGCGCTCACTGTGTGCGTCACTCCACCACCTGGTGGCGGACTGCCGCTAGTGCGGCTCGCTCAGGTTTCCACCCAGGCCTTCTCTCAAACAGGACTACGCCACCATTATGGGTGTGGCCTCAACCTAACGGCTCTTTTTCCTCTCAAACTTCTCAGAGGCCACTCAACAGTGCTTCTTCAACTCCAGCAGCTTTGGTGGCCAGTTCTGTTGTTTTGTGGTCATTTAAAATAAGGAAGCTACTCGTCTAGGAGACGGGAGTGCTAAATCCACTGCTTAAAAAGCATGTTGACAGTTGGGTGTGTGTAGAAAATGCCACGAATTTCTTTGTTGGTCTGCTTTTACCAATTTAGCAACGTCTTCACTGAAATAATGACTATTTTGTGGCCTCTCTCCTCCAGCTGCCATGGAAGTCCCTGACGAGTATTATTGAGTATTACTACATGTGGAAGACCACAGACAGATATGTACAGCAGGTAAAACAATAAACATTATATCTCAAGGTTTCAAGAAACATATCTTCATTGGCATTTAGTCATTTATACCAAGCTGTACTTTGTTTGGACTGTTACACATTTACCTTTTTTTTGCATGCATCCGATTTACATCTTTAGTGTGATATTTAAAAAAAAAGAAAAGGAATATTGTTATCTTCTGTAATTCCTTTACACTTGATTTTAGTGTTTCTCGCTCTTTTTTTCTGGTGAACAATTCCATTTTGTTTTCTTTTTATACTCCTTTTTCTCACAGTTTGACTGTATTCTGTCGTCAGGGAGGCTGCAAATTAAAACGTATAACAAAAATAATAACCTCATTGTTCTTATTGGAAATGATTCAGTTTCATTCAAACATATTCTGTACGCCGTCTTAAAACCAATGGAATTCAGATGAGGGTGTCTTTGGAGCAAACATCTTATCACATTATTATTTCTCTTCCTCTTCCTCCTCAACCTCTGTCTCTGCTCCAGAAACGATTAAAAGCAGCCGAGGCAGAAAGCAAGTTGAAGCAGGTCTACATCCCGAACTAGTGAGTCCCTCAAGTTTCTTTATGAATCAAATTATTATTATTATTGTCAGAGCTCCTGTGTCACGAATGCATCAGGAGAAGTTGTTTTGACCCTCGACAGCTACACACGCTTCTCTCAGTTGATTAGTGTTCATGACCGCTGCTGCTGATGGATGTTATCTTTCTCTTTGATGGTCTTACCCTCTCACTGTTTCTGTGTCGCCCCTTCAGTAACAAGCCAAACCCCAACCAGCTGAGTAACAACGTAAAACCAGCTCTGGTGAATGGAGCGGCGGTTGCAGGGATCGCAGGTATCCCGGGGAACCCTGTCCAAGGCGTCCAAGGCGTCCCAGGGCTCCCAGTGGTCCCAGGTGTCCCAGGGCTCCCAGTGGTCCCAGGACCTCCAGGCGTCCCAGGTGTCCCAGGACCTCCAGGCGCCCCAGGTGTCCCAGGAACCCCAGGTGTCCCAGGCGTCCCAGGCTCGGCGCAGATCCCTGGCCTCGGAAGAGCCTGTGAAAGCTGCTACAGTAAGTCACTCGGCGCTGCTGTCGTCATGTGACCTGCCGTTTCTTTTGCTCATTGAAAAGGAATCCAGGACGTCTTGCTAAATTGTACATGATGAGATTAGGATAATTGCTTTGGCCTTCACAGTTTCAATCATAAATATATAAAAGGGGCTGTTTCTTGAGGTGAATATGCATTCACCTCAAGTGGAAAAACAGGACCTTTTTAAAAGTTATATCATTGAAATGCCTTGATACTAATTCCTGGCGCCTTGCCACCACCGATGAGATCCGCCCTGAGATGCTGAAAGCGCTGGACATTGTTGGGCTGTCTTGGTTGACACGCCTTTTCAGTGTCGCATGGGGGTCGGGAACAGTGCCCATGGACTGGCAGACCGGGGTGGTGGTTCCCATCTTCAAGAAGGGGGACCGGAGAATGTGCTCAAACTATCGTGGCATCACACTGCGCAGCCTCCCGGGAAACGCTTATGCCAGGGTGCTGGAAAGGAGGCTCCGACCGATTGTCGAACCTCAGATTCAAGACGAGCAGTGCGGATTCCGTCCCGGTCGTGGAACAGTGGACCAGCTCTTTACCCTCGCAAGACTACTGGAGGGGTCCTGGGAGTTCGCCCAACCAAGTCTACATGTGCTTTGTAGACCTGGAGAAAGCTTTCGGCCGGGTCCCTCAGGGGTTTTTGTGGGGGGTGCTGCGGGAGTATAGGGTGCCGGACCCGTTGGCACGGGCCATCCGATCTCTGTACGCCTACAGTAGGAGCTGTGTTCGTATCCTCGGTAATAAGTCAGACACGTTCCTGGTGGGTGTTGGCCTCCGCCAGGACTGCCCTTTATCACCGGTCCTGTTCGTGACCTTCATGGACAGGATATCTAGGCGCAGCCAGGGGGCGGAGAGGATCCGGTTCGGGAGTCTCGGGATCGCCTCTCTGCTGTTCGCGGATGATGTGGTCCTGTTTGCCTCCTCGGACTGTGACCTCCAGCATTCACTGGGGCGTTTTGCAGCCGAGTGTGAAGCGGCTTGGATGAGAGTTAGCACCTCCAAATCTGAGGCCATGGTGCTCTGCCGGAAACCGGTGGATTGCTCCCTCCAGGTGGGGACAAACTGCCTACCCCAAGCGAAGGAGTTCAAGTATCTCGGGGTCTTGTTCACGAGTGAGGGTAAGGTGGAGCGGGAGATCGACAGGCGGATCGGTGCGGCTGCAGCTGTAAAACAGACGCTGTACCGGTCCGTCTTGGTGAAGAGGGAGCTGAGCCGGAAGGCGAAGCTCTCCATTTACTGGTCGGTCTATGTTCCAACCCTCACCTATGGCCACGAACTCTGGGTCGTGACCGAAAGAACGAGATCTCGGATACAAGTGGCCGAAATGAGATAGAGATAGGGTAAGGAGCTCGGACATCAGGAGGGAGCTTGGAGTCGAGTCGCTGCTCCTTCGTGTCGAAAGGAGTCAGCTGAGGTGGTTCAGGCATCTAGTCAGGATGCCTCCTGGACGCCTCCAATTAGAGGTTTTCCAGGCACGTCCAACTGGTAGAAGGCCCCAGGGAAGACCGAGGACACGCTGGAGGGATTATATCTCCCGGCTGGCCTTGGAACGCCTCGGGATCCCCCAGAATGAGCTAGAAAGTGTTGCAGGTGAGAGGGAAGCCTGGGTCGGCCTGCTGAACCTGCTGCGACCGCGACCCGACCCCGGATAAGCGGCTGATAATGGATGGATGGATGATTCTAATTCACAAACGTAATTCCTTTTTGCACAAAGGTGCTATTTATCTAAGCCGCAACATAACGTAAATGCAGGTTGGTGACTTTGTGCTTCATGAGTGGTTATTTTGACATTTTAAAATGTCGTGGAGGTGATGGGAGGTTGTTTCTCAGGAATTTTACCAATACGCTGAAACGCCAAGATAAAATGTATGCACTCCAAAGTTTAAGAAAATTGGTAGTTTATTGTGAACCAGGGCCAAACCAAAGGTTTTATATGGCATATATAGCATACATAGTTAATTTAAGGAGCACAGATTGACGCCATGCTCTCTCCTATGTGGCACACATTTGATATTGGATTTACAAAATGGTGAGGAGAGAGAGAGAGAAAGCGAATAGAGAACTTGCCCTGCAGCAGAGTATTATTTAAGTTATTTTAGTGGTTCTAGTTAATTCAGTGTTGAATCATTAACGGCTGTGCTCTCGACGAGCACGTGTTTGTGATTGTGTGGATTATATATGTGTGCACTTACAGTATATACACTTACAGTATTTTATACTTTCTCCCGTCTATGCTTGCGTGTGCGTGTGTGTGTAGCCAGCAGCTCCTACCAGTGGTACTCATGGGGACCTCCAAACATGCAATGTCGCCTGTGCGCTTCATGCTGGACCTACTGGAAGAAGTACGGAGGGCTGAAGATGCCCACCAGACTGGATGGAGAGAGGCCTGGACCCAACCGCAGCAGCCTGGTACAAACTGACACGCGCTTCACTGGATATTTAGTTTATTTATTCTGCAAACAACAACAGCCTGCCTGTTTGCCTGAAGCTTTACCCTTATCTTAATTAAAGGAAGAGTTCATACTCCAGAGAAAAACATTTTGCTTCTTATCCTCATTCAATATGAACCACCGGTTGACGTTTTATGCTCATTAGAGCTGCTTATTTCATTTTCAAACTATTTTCTCAATTAATGATTTTGACGGCAAAATATCAAAGCAATGGGTGAAAAATGCTCATTATAAATTACTTATTTTATTTGTATTCGACCAACATCCCAAAACTCAGTCATTCAATTTACTCTCATACATGACAAAGAAAAAGCGTAAAATCTCCAACGTCATTAGCCGATTAAATAGTTTTTGGGTCCAAAAATAAAGTATTTGTTGGAGGTGAACATTGGATCATCAACCCTCGTCTGTAGCGCTTTCAAAACTCTTTGAATACAGACTTTTCAGATCACAGTCCTCACAAGTAACCATGGCGGCCTGTTATCGTGTAAATACTGCCGATGTGTGCGTACCAAGTGTGTACTGTGTCAACACGCCAGATGAAGTACCACACACGCTCTGTATGGGTAGACGTATTGTTGAGCAGTGAATTCGAGTAAATCATTAGCTACTAAATGACTTTAGCACCAGCTAATCTGCGTTAGCCGGCACAGTGTGTTGAGCGGATGCTACTTTGTTCATTCCAGTCGGCTCCTTCGTGCCAACCGCAATCAACCACGAACCCGCGACATTAATAACGTCTCTCTCTGTTTGTGCCCCCAGAGCCCCCATGGCCTGCCCCTGCGGCACAGCGGCAGCCCCAAATTTGCAGTGAAGACAAAACAGGCCTTCTTCCTGCAGACCACCAACCTGACGATGATGGCGCGTCGCCTTTGCTATGACATCATCAGGCCACGATTTCTAGCCAGGCACCCCTACCTCCCCGTCAACACAGCCGCCATAAAGGCAGAATGTAAGGGCCTTTTCTTCGTCCGCTCAGGTGGACTGTCTCATCCATTTGTTGTTGGGTTTTTTTTACCATATTTTTTTTGCAATGACTTTCTACAGGTGCCCTGCGGTTGCCAGATGGACAAAAAAAGCCTTCGCCACTGAAACCCATGGAACGTAAACCTCTGGAGTCTGTGGTTCGGTATTTAGGTGAGAAGACGCCGGTCACATGCTGCATCTGTTAAATTAATACCCCATGTTTAGTCTGTTTTTTATATTGGTGTGCTGTTGTAAATGACAGATTGGCTGGAGTGTCATGACATTTTATACAGACGATGTTAGCATTTAGCTCAGCCTCAGAGCTGCTTGCATGGCAGGCTACTCTTAGTATTGTTAAACTGTGGTTGATTAGTGTTCCTAAAGCCACATCACCCCAAATTCAACAATACATCTTTTGGCTTGTGCCATATAGTCCAGCTATATCCGAGAGAAGGCAGACATGTCTAAGGCGGATATCTCCAGCACTCTGCGACTCGCACCAAAACAATCCTGATTGATAAACGGCGCTACGACTAAGAGGAAAGAATTGGGATTTCGATTTTGGGGTAAACTCTTCCTTTAACACATTAATTCTGAGAAAAGTTGTGCTTTTCTCAAAGGATTAAAGTAGGAAAGGTTAAACGCAGAAGTCGTATTTCATGCACGTACCTGTTTGTGTATGAGAACTGTCATGAAGTTTTGTTACAGTATTTATCTCAAAGTATCTTCGTAAATATGTGTGAAAGTGCAAATATCGAGTGAGACACACGTCTGGTCCTCTGTCCTTCCCTTATCTGTCTGATTAACTGTAACCAAACCTAACTACTTAACTATAGTTTTACAATACTGTATTATATAAACTCTATGTGAAGGAACGTAAAGGCCATGTTTGTGGGTGGGTGTTTTGATTCATTATTGTATTGCATTTACTTTTATTGTTATTTGTATTTCCTGTTATTTTTTACTTTTTGTTTGTTTGCTTTACTTCCCTAATTAATTTCTTCCTTACTACTGTAAACTGATTAACACATACACACAAATGAAATACTTGTGCTGTCATAGTGCATACTTGCCAATAAAGTATATTTTAAAAAAAAAATGCAAAAGTGCATATGTCTTTATATTTGGATCCCTCTTCTCTCCCCTGCAGAAGCACACCCCCGTCCAGCCAAACCTGACCCGCTGCCTCGTGGAGCGTCCATCTCTTCAGCCAGCCTGACGCCCATCAAGTCCTCCCCCATCCTCAACAACGGCTCCCCCACCATTCTGGGCAAACGCAGCTACGAACAGCACAACGGACTGGATGGTGAGTGAGAGGAGAGAGGACACGTTGTTGTTGTTGTTGTTTTTTTTTTTTTTCTCTCAGCTTCAAAGTAATTCACTGAACTCCATATGTTGAAGCCTGATTCATTTCTACATCAGCTTTTTAGCTTCTACCCTCACTTTGCCATCCACTATTAGTTATTATAGAATATTTGAATACTTAAAAACATCTCATTTGATTTAAATCTCTGCTTTAGTTGAAAAATTTGCTCGATTTAAAAAAATCTATTTCTTGGTTGCTTTTAATGTGAGACTTTTAATGCAAAATGATATTTGATGGAGTAAATTACTTGAAGCTGAAGTTTTTCTATGTTTATGATCAAATCTAACCCTTTTAGGCAGTTGGTCATATGTCTGAAATTATTGGAGTGGAATAATGCTGTCATCATAAGCTTTTAAACACATTTTAGGGTTACTTTTTTCCAGTCTAAGTTTAATTATTTTAACGGTATTAGAATGCAAACTAGAATGCATTACATTACACATGAATGTAAAAGCTTTTAATACCTTTTGGAACATGGATTATGTGAATATTTAAACTGAGCTCCACGGCTCACTCGATGGCTACAACACACCTCCAAGATCCACACCGAAGGGCTTGAGTGGGGTTCTTATTTTTTTGGGTTATGGCCCACTTTTACCCTCTCCCCTGTGAAAAGAGAGAGGGGAAGAGACAGACTGAGAGATCAAGAGAGGGAGAGAATATGCCACAGACAGAGAGGAAGAGACACACACACACACATACACACAGATTGCGGGAGGATCGGCCTTGCTGCTTTAGCTGGAGGCTACAGTCTTACGTTGTCATGGTAACAGAGGAGGAGAAGGAGGGCTGGGTAAGTGTATCCTGAGGGAGAGCATCTCCACTGGTTTGTGAGCCCACCTCGGGCCCAGGCTGGGATAACACACCGGGGGGAGATTAAGGTTGGAAAGCAGCCAGGATCAAGTTTGAGGGATTAGCTTTTATTTTCTACATTTATTTATTTTGCACTCTCCAATTTATCAATTTCATCATTCTTCATGAGAAATTTGTGGCATGAGGAGCAGCCTCTATGTTCTTTATTTTTTGCAGTATTTAATCAATGTCTGTGTCCCCGCCCCCACTGCGGACAACGCAGAGCCCTGAAGCCCCGCCCACACTGCTGCATAGCGCGCTCATTTATTAAAAGTTTATTGATATCGAACGTGTCGGCGTCCAAATTGCACCGAGCAAAACACCTGCTATGTCTGAATGAGGATGATGATGGTGCTCGAGATGATAAGCAGAGGGCGTACAGACGCAGACACAGATTCCTTTCCTCAAGATATAAGACTTTCTTGCTGCGAGAGGGCGGAGCTTCAGGGTTTGAGCTTTAGTTTGAAAGGGAGGAACCAGGAGGTGCTTTAGCATAAAGACTGGAAGCAGGAGAACCGGCTAACCTCGCCTTGTCCGAAGTTCAGAGGTTTCTTGTTTATTATCCGTCCACAAGCATGACCTGTATAAACAAGCTGCTCTCACCTGTCCTTTTTGTTTTGGATGTATGTTGACATTTTATGAAGTTGTTTTCCTTACAGACCTCTCATGTGTAAAAAAATAATGAGAAATTCATACTTATAAAGATAATTTGCTGAATGTATGCTGCTGGTTGTTTCTGTTTGAAACCAGTGAAGAGGAGAGAACCGTTCCAACTGTTGATAAAGTGTCTCTTTGCTGGATATCTCAATTAAATAAAGGAAGATGTAATTAGTGGAAATTGATTACCTATAGTGCTGTTAACATTGAGGTCTGATTGGAAATCTAGAAACGTGGAAACCGCACCTCATTTGTGCTGTGGGAAGATTTTAAGGATATATTTCTTTTATTGGGTGATAAACAAATCAATACACTAGTACTCTATGGAGCCACCAGGTGGCAGACTACTTGATCCATTAGTGAACTCAGTAGTCAGTGGATTTGTCTCATTTCATCTGCTGCTCTCTCCCATCATCTGCAGGCTCTAAATCCAAAATCCTGGCTCCACAGTGGGACATCATGGCCAAGCGTCTGAGCGAAGCCGGGCGTCCCTCGGTCTCCATGCAGGACGAGGTGCACGAACTCGACTGAGCACTCCGTTGGAACGACCTCTAATACAAACCCCAGTGAGGTGAGGTTATTTAGTTGTTGTCGTCTTACATTTGCCCCGTGGGTTTCTAAAATGTTTGCTTAAATTGACATGAGGTGCCAAACATTGGTCGGGGGATTGGTTAGTTCTGATGGAGTTCATTCATGTTCACGCTGTCTGAGCTGTAAGCAGGAAGTCCCACAGGCTGACTCATTCATTGGCCAGTTTTGAAGATGGCATCCTGCATCATCATCATCATCATCATCATCATCATCGCTACATGGACCAACAAAAGGAAATCAAATTTCACATTTCATCCTATTGGGCTGAATGAAGTGTTTAAATATATTTTTTTTTTAAACAGAATCTTGATGCGGTTGTTGTCATCCACACCAGAGTTTGACAGATTTAACACAAACTAAACTACTAAAACCAAACTGGTTCAACATCAACATCAATAGCCCTTGCACCGCTTTTGTTGTTAAGTCACTGTACATACAATAATTTCCTTGGTGTCTCCTCCTCCGCAGAGGGTGACATGAAATGGAAAGACACTTTCCAACCAACCACGGCCGAGGGCAGCTGAGGAGACGACGCCATTAGTCCCCTTTCTTGAGTCAGTATGGGTCCGTCACGCTGCTGGAGACCAATCGATTAGTTGATCACTTTGGCTGTGGTCGATGAGAAGACGAGCCTGACTGTACAGGACTGTGTTTATTACTTACATTTCTCGTTATTACTGTCATTGTAATTATTGTTATTGTTATTATAATTTTTTTTACCAACTATAACTCCGCTTATTGTTTGTCGATCAAACGATGGAACTTGTGAAGTTTCATTAAAAATTGCTTGCAGAGAGAGCCCTGTGGGAAAGGGTGGAAGGACTGTAACATAAGCCACTTGCATCTTTTATGTCTTTTTTTTTTGTTTGTTTTTTAACAAATTAAATTCAACGAGGAGACAGACTTTTATTTCAGCGCCAGGAGTTAACTCCTTGTCTTTTTTTTTTTTTTTTTTGTTTCGATGAATTTGAATGCTTTACGGGAAATCTTATGTTTTGTGAGCCGGCCCTGCTCTTCGGCCCCCGAGAGAGGTTTAACTTATTGAGAAAGACTTGCTGTTTTTTCTACCTTTTTCACAAGTAATGCATCAATGCTTAGATAATGTAATTAAAAAAAGATAATTGATTTTTCCCTCTTCTGTTGGTGTCTGTGCACAGAGGTGAGAGGTGTTTTCTTACTCACACAGGTATGCAAACAGGGTATATGCAAAATTCCATTCCAAATTGCTTTATATGTTTTTGAACGTTAAAAAAAAGAAAAAGCAGTAATTGAAGACATTAAATGGACAAACACAGCCATGTTTTGTAAGCAACCTTAAAAAAGAAAAACAACCAAAAATCAAGAATGTGTTCTGCTTTTATGTCCAGTATTCTTGTCAATGTGTTTATCTTTATTTTATGTTTAGTAGAAGCTTGTCTTGATATAAACATCAGTCATAGGTCGATACAAGAAAATATACAAATATACAAAACATCTGCTGACAGTTATTTTTGTTGTATCCATCTCCACCATTTAGATATTGAGTTTATTGTTCATTCTGCAGCTTGGAAACAGTCGTACACTTTATTGACAATGTACCTTTTCAGAGGGCTTTTCATGGGAACGTCAAGATAAAACATTACATTAACTATGAGATACCAACCATAAAATAAGACAGAACTGATAAAACATGTTGCAACTTAAAAGTATTTTCTCAGAAAGAAATGTTTTAAGAATTAATATAGAAGATACTTACCCGCTTTATATGTTTTTGAATGTATTAACATCCAGAGGACTAAATTTTCCCCCAAGACGGTGTGTTGGTTTTAGTTACAAAATATCTTTAACAAATAAGATGTGATTTCATATTATAGTATATTATATATATTATTAAGATAATACTGGGAGCGAATTTACAAGATAGCCAGCAGATAAATGTGTTAAAATTAGCCCCATCTTTAACAGCTGCAACTTTAAAGTGGTTTACACATGAATGCATCAATACTAATAATACAATAATTTATATTATTTGGACTTTTGGTCTTTCACTCAACCTTTTCAAAGCAGAGCTTTTAATGTATTTTTTACACAGGTATTGCTACTACTCGCTATTATCCGTGCTTAAATACTGGGGATATTTTTCAGGAAAAAAGATCAACAAAGCACCGGTCTCCACGACCATGTCAGCTCTAATCTATCTATCAATCTATTTATCACATTAATTGGGGTGGTTTCTGTCTGTTATCCTCTCAAATTCTCTAAAACTGTCAAATTGGATTAAAAAAATCTGCATTTATCTGAATATTTACTACTCCAGGGTTTGTCTACAATGAGTTTATTTCAAATTGTTTGTGCGCTGGAGAAACTCCATATTTATAGTTTCCACTAGTCCTTAATCATCGATAAATGCTCTCCTGTTATTTTCGGTTCCAGCTCACTTCTCCGTGGCTCGATGCCGATAGCTATAACCTGATTGTGAGCGAGCGCCCCTCCTCTGTGGAAAATGGCCTCTGTAAGATATTATTTATTTTAGTATCTACCTCTAATGTCCGATGTGGGAAGTGAGTACACAGATAATGTCATTACAGGGTTCTTCAAATCTCTGAGCGATCACTCGTGTCTCGTTGAAAGGGACGTTTCACTTTGAAGACCACTTAGAAGTAGAAGCAGTGGACGGTCATCAGGGTCGATATGTTACAGTTAAATCATGTACCACAGCATCATACATCAGCAGGTTTAACCCAGGTTGTAATCCTACAATTTTTAAGGTAATTGTACTTTCCATTATTTCCATTTCCTGCTACTTTTTGCATCTCAGAGTGAAATATTGTACTTTTTACTCCCCTACATTTATCTCATAACTTTAGTTGTAACTACAATATATAATCAACTAATACATTATGAAATATTATTATTGGTTCAAATGAGATTCTGTTGATAACGCTGTATTGAAAATATTCCCCAGTAGTCTATAAAGTAATTCAAATGGGCTCCACGTCTTCTAGCTGCAGCATTAGTGATGAAACGCATGATTGCATCAATAATTATAATACTATGATATAATACACAATATTATGAAATGGAGCCATTCTGCATAATGAGTACTTTTACTTTTGGTACTTCAAGTACAGTTGGATGCTGATACTTGTGTACTTTTACTCCAGTAACTTCCTCCACGGTGGTATTGTTCCTGATGATCTGTGTTGTAACGACCAAGTGATTCCAAGTAATCAGCGAAACATAAATGTAAACCACCAATGTTTAGATCTCCAACACTACTATATGCCAGAGTAGAGTTTCTACTCTTCTGGATTATTAACTGAATAACTGTCTTCCAAGCTTCTGCACAAAAATGTACATCCTATATGACACAAATCATGTGAATATAAAAAGAAGCGAGAGACCATCTTGTTATGGATCACAGCATTTGTTTGGAACACTATGGCAGAAACACACCACATGACTAAAACACCTGGCCTTAATGTATTGAAGGAAGTAGTTTGAGAGTACATTAAAATCATGTCACTGACTTGAATGACACTGATCATGATGTATGTTTTAACAAAACAAAGCAACATTATTTATGGCGCAGGTGTCACCTCGTCTCGTGTCACTGGATATGTGTAAGGATTCACACTTCTTTAGACTCTTAAAGTATTCATCTCCTCTGGATGCCCAGTTGGAGTCAACAGGGTTACTTCAAAGGGCTGACAGTTTGAGGGAAACAACAGGAAGTCTTTGAAATCGTGAGTACAATAGTCATTCAGTTGATTGTGTGTGTTTTCTGTCAATTGAACATCTTTTAGCAAGTAATTCAAGTCAGTATTGGCTTCCTTGAGACTGTATTACAGCTTCACTGGCACACACCTGCTGCAAATGATGTTAACGAGGGCGGTAATGACCTCCTTTCCTGCTTTGAGGTTTTAAAGGGAACATAAACAGTATAAGGCATTCTTGCAGAGCATTATTAACATTTGCAATAGGAGGGAAACAATGTCCTTCAAGCGTGTGCTGATGGTACCGTTGGCGTCAACGTTGACTGTGAGCACCAAGCATCACTGCTGTAAACAGTCGGCCTCCTCGCAGTGAAGTTATATCAATTACTGGTAAATGGTTTATAACAGGGGAATATGAGGGGAAAACACAGTATCAACTATTAAAATGGGTTATTTGTTAATCTACAATGTCTTTATAATTACCATTTATAACCATAACATTATTTTACAATATGTAACACAACTACTAAATTGTGAATTCTACACAGCTAAAGCTGAGATGCTGTAGGATAACTTTTGGTTTGGACTTTTTACTCATAGTTTACTGGCTTTTGCTACGAGCTATTTTATTTAGTGGGAAAACTACAAAGATGTTTGTTCATTATCATTCATATGTTTTAAATACAGGAAACAGCAAGGAGGGGAAAGTACGTCAATCTCACTGGATTTGGCTTCTCTTGCTTTGACCTTTGGTTTGGTTACCTGAATTCTGTCAGCCTTACTGGCGAGATGCCATGTCAAAATTATGTAAATTCGACTTATCATTATGTTTAACTGGTATATTTTACAATCATATAACTTATGGGTTAGATGAGAAGATCTAAAGTTGATGCTACTACTCTCGTTTGTTTTTAAAATAAAGTGAAAGCTAGCAGCAATTAGCTTAGCTATTAGAAGTCCAGCCCATAACTGGCCTTTAAATTACAAATTGTTCCTTAACACTGTTTTTTTAATACATATTCAACAGACAAGATGTGATGTGTTGATTGGTGAGCTTTAGAGGGGCTGCTGGGTAATATTTAGTTATTTATGGACAGAACCAGGCCAACTGTTTCCCTGTTTTTCCTCAAAACTATTCCTTCATAAATGTCCTAATGTTTGCTCACAGCTGTCTTATGGTATTAAAGTACAGATGTGTTTAACATTTAAAATGACCGCTGTGTTTAAAATATGTATCCAGCCCTGTTCAACATCCCGCGGATCCACACAGACGGACAGACAGCGCTGCGGTGGTGAAATGGTTAACCACAGATGCAAGAAGCGCGTGAGTGTCTGACACGAGCACGAGCATGAGCACGAGCATGAGCTGCTGCTGCTGCAGTCAAGTAAAATGTGTCAATTTCCACCGGACAGCAGCAGCACCGTGCAGGGAGGAGGAGAGGCCGGTGCACAACAGACGAGCTGCAGACCGACACCGCGACGTGCAGGACAAATTTCCCCGGGTGATGTGCTCGATCCGCCGGCCTGCATGCTGAGGGAGACACCGCAGAGCTCCATCTGAAGGTAAACAAATATAAAAATATATATATTAATAAAAACCTGCTGAGGATGATGCATGTCCGTCTGCTGGAGTCAACATGGTAGCATGGCTTTTTAGGAGAACGTATTTATGAAGCTTTTGGGTAATAAGATGTGTAGTTTTTCTGAAAACGGCAGGTTATCCTTAATCAGTGTTTGCTTGCAAGTTGGCAGCTTTACAGTTTTTTTTTTTGTTTAACAAATTAAATTCCCTATAATTAATACAAAGTAAATAGCTGCACATAGTGTTAGTAAACAGCTGCATTCCTTCATTTGGCATATTATTTTACTGTTACACCTGTTCAAATATAACACGGACAGCACCGGTGATATAAACTCAGACAGAGGAGCAACGAGAGGTGACCTGTGTGTGTCATGGTGCCGCGGATCTTTCAAATATGCTTAGTAAGGGATAAACGTGTTTCCAGGTCCCCTGCGTCAAAATCCAGAGGTGAGGAGTCTTTCAGGGCCGGCTCTATATGCTTTCAATGGTGGGGGGCTGTGTACATTTAATGCCACTGTTGCATAATATACACTGATCTTAATTGTTTTGCGTTAGTATTTAATGAGTTTGCCTCCCCGATTTGTAAACATGTAGTGAATTCCTGTAAAGCAGAATTAGACTTCTTGGGTGTTTTCGACCAAATACTAGTTTTGGGGTGGCATCTTTTCTACTCAATAGAGTGCTGAAGGGATGCCATCGTTTCCATTTCTCCATTGGATTTTGGATTGTTGCGGAAAATAAACTGTGCCAAACAAATGTTATGACACTTACACGTTTTGTTCAACAAGATAAACACCACTTTTTGATTTTAAGTGTGAATGCGTTCAGCAGAAGCACAAAGCTAAGGTTCGGCTGTGGACGGCTCTTTATTTATGTCAACCACAGACCGTATTTCAGATATTCAACCAAAACCCATTAAAATAAATCCATTAACTTGGAGACGCGGGGACCGGAAGTGCAGACATGTTAACTAATTTTCTGGTTTTAGGAATCTTTCCTGCTGATGGTGATTTAGGAATAAGCATATTAGACCAGTCTGAGGTGTGTAGTGGTCTGTGGGGTTTCCCTGGAGCAGCCTGGTGTCGTGCCCTCGTGCTCATGCTCAGAACCGGCCTTGATTTGTACCGCACTGCTCAGTGAAGGAGGCGTGATGCTGCAGCGGAGCCCCAGCAGCCGAGCCTGCGCATTGGCCCGTATAGTTTCCAGGGACAACATACGATGACGACTATGGCCGTCTTGCGTAACTACGGCCGTGGAGTTTTATCTACAGACGATTCCCATCGTTATTACATTTCTTTGTCACATTTATGGATGCAAAAGAACGGCGCTATATGTGGCTGTGGCATGGATTTCCAAATTCCGTCATTGATTTACTCCATATAAGGCCTGCAGTTCACTTTCATTTGGGGAGAGATAATCCCTGCTGCTGCTGCTGCTTTGGTAGCCTTTATTCCCTCTCAGTTTTACACCGACTGTATTGATATTATTGACCTATTTATACCTCGAGCACCAGCCTTCACAGCAAGGAATCCCAAAATGACTCTGTGACAGAAGAACAACAACTCACCTCAGCTGTGTGGACACTTGGTCTCAATTATTTTGGTATTAATGCACTCATGCAGGTTTTTCAGCTTCTGCTTCTTATTATAAGAGACCTTGTATGGTATGATGGGAACACACATTAGTACAGCAGGTTAAAGGCACATAAAAGGTCATTGTTGAGGCAGAGGAGAGTTTCCAAACCAAAATGTTCCTGTGTGTGAGTGAGAATATGTGGAGACATGTTCAAAGATCTGCAGCCACTGACAGTAGTTTGGTCACTTTTCTGACATAAATATGTGAATTATCAATAATTGACATGAAATTGCCATATATATGTGTGTGTGTGTGTGTGTGTATATATATATATATATATATATATATATATATATATATATATATATATATATATATATATATATATATATATATATGTATGTATGTATGTATATATGTATATATGTATATATGTATGTATGTATGTATGTATGTATGTATATATATATATATATATATATATATATATATATATATATATATATATTTTTTTTTTTTAATTTATTTATTTACAAGAGGTCTCTGCACCTTGAGGCTTTGGGTCCATAAAAAAACTTCATGCTAAATATGTCTCTTTGTTAAAAGCAGGTGACAAACCTCTTTTGCTTTTGAAATATCGCTGTTCCTAAAAAAACCTGGGCAGAGCAGCCAGCATCAATTATTCATTGTCATCTATTGATTATAAGCTTCTTTGTCTGAAAACAGATTAACATGAACATGCATATCCTTCCATCAGAGGCATAACTCTCCGCTGCAGCACGACGACCAAAATCTCCTGCTTGCTTTGCTGCTGCTCCAAGATTTCTAATCTACGGGGTATGACCCACATGCTGTTCCGGACAGAGGGCTTAGCTGCCATGTTTTAGGGTCTTTCATTAAACTGCAAAGAGCTCAAGAGCTGTAATGATTGTGTGTGTGTAGGGAGGGGGGAGAAGAGAGGATTCTTTCAGAAAAGATTGTTTATAATTGTGTGAATATTTATTGGGTGATAGAGAGACAGACTGGAAAAACTGACAGACAGGCAGTTGCATAGAAGAAGAGCGACGGTGGAAGACACCCCCACCCAGTAACTTAGATAACTCAACAATAAAGATTAAAAGTCAGAGTTGATTGCAACACAGTGTCCCAAAGATAAGGCGCCATATGGACCTCTCAGGCGATGGAGTTTAGGTTCAGTTCCAGCATCCGCAGGAATGAAACTTGACAATGACAAGCTGCCAGCATGTATATCACATAGAGATATATGTTTTTATATAATTCAATTTAGAAACTATTTATAGATAATGAACCAGCTAGTAATTAGTGCTGTGCAGGAAAGACATATTGTCAATATGTGATATTATTATAACAAACAGATTTCTGCGCACAAAATCATTAATAGTGTAAGTGAATGATGTGTTATTGGTGCGTTTACACTTCTTTGGCTATATTCTTTTGCGAACTGTTGCCTTTATTGATTTGAAACCCAGCTCTTGCATTTTGTCCGTTTTATTGCAACAGCTAGTACTCTGTCTCGCAGATACCTGACGTGTTTAATAAAGTTTGCGTCCCGATGCTAACCCGCCATATTGAATTAGCACCATGACGGCTCTTTTTAAAGGTTATAAGGTTATACAACAACTTCTACATCTGCTATAAAACGTTAAGGACAATGAGTTATAAATCTCAGGGAACAAATCAATAGAACCTTTTGGATCTGAACCCTTCAGAGTGCAGCAGCACTCACACACAGGCTCTGTTGGCTGAGCTGCATCCAGGCTTTTAGTCTCAGCCCCCATGGCGTCTCTCCAGCTCTATCAAAAGTACTTGTTTGTGATATCAAATACTTCATGTGTATCTGGGGGAATATTTAGATTTGAAGTGCAGGGGAATGCAATTAGTACTTCTTCATCCAAATGTTTTTACAATCCAAACACTGAGGTTGTTGTATATGGCATTATTATGACATCAGACCACCCAACAAAATAAGACATTTACTTGTGACAGCTATTTTTTTCACTATTTATTAATTCTGAGATAACTGTCAGGTTTAGTTTTGGGAGGAAAGATTTGATTGAATTGCGAAAGACCATTAACAGTTAGACCAGGGCGGATAGGGTTTTAATAATTACATATTAGACCTCATTCAGATTCCTTGGAAATGTAAACAAAATAATGTTCAAACACAAACCTCTGAATATAATATTGAAAAAAAGAGATTTTGATGTAAAATTACTTGAAAAAAAAATACTTGGCCTGTTGAGAAGAGGTGGTGAAGTGGGCGGGATTTGAACTTCTCCCGCATGCTCTCTTTTATCTTCCACACAATTCGATATAATTTTTTCCAAGGATATCTGGGCCATAAAGGGCATTACATCTTTATTTGCCTGCAGACTATATATGGAGTAGGCGTGTGATGCTGTGTAGGATCAGAGCCGGTTCGCTGTTTCAGCGGTAACTGATTCATCTTTGCAATTCATCCGGATCAGTTTATTTTGTACCGCCTCAGAAAATTCTTCTGCACTCCCTCGACACGCAGTTCTCGTCAATCACTCAATCAATAGTGCTCACCACGCACACAAAGTAGTCAATTTGCAATTAGTGGTGACCGGAAGCCGTAAACACCTGTCATCAGCCTTCAGGTTAGTTGTGCTGCATGGGTACATTCTGTTTTTAATTTGATTTATAATTAACGGTTTGTTTGTTTTTCAATAAATTGATCAAATTATGATGATGTAAAACAGAGAAAAGCAGTAAATCCTCATATTTTTGGTCGCTGGAACCTTAAAATATGAAGCATTTTTGCTCGATAATTCACTAAAACAATTAGTCATCTGTCGATCCACCAATTTATAAATCATGTACTTGTTTCTGCTCGGTCAACTCGTCAGTATCCTGGCTTGTGTGTGTCAGGAACCCATGAAACCTGCAGTATTTTCACAAAGACGTGTGCATCACGTCCCCGCGTTCACTGGCACTTAAACCGCACTGGATCAAAGTGACCTTGCCAAAAAGTCTGCATGGGCCTTGGATCCGCGCCAGCGCCCGAGAGCTGCAGGACACGAACAGGGATTACGCCGTTATGCGAGGTCGGCGATGGGTCAGGTTTCCGCTATAATCAAGGAGTCAAGGTTCACAGCTGTCAGCATGCTGCCGGCACAGTAAAGGCCCCTCCTGGTTGTTGTTGTTTTAATTCAACCTCGGCTGGCTGTCATACCGGTGTATTCTTTGCTGTCAGAGGAGTGTCTTCTTTTGAACTGCACACTCCCTTTCTCTATCACTCTCTCCCTTCATCATGTTTCAAGAATATACACTCAGCTGGTGTCTTCCCCTCCGTGTCCTCAGACAAACCCTGAGACTTCCCTCCCCTTTCAGTTCAGAGAGCACCCTGCTTGCGCTCTATGGGGGTGGGTTAGTGGGCGACAACAACAACAACAACAACAACAACAACCGAGTCAAATAGCACCCAGTGGGTGAGCGCTGCCCTGCTGAGGCAACAAGTCAATCGATGTGCCCACACACACACACACACACACACACACACACACACACACACACACACACACACACACACACACACACACACAATTTTGCATTCCTGATATTTTTTTGGTGTCTTTTTTGTGTCTTCTATGTAAGTTGCTTGCTACTGTGACAAACAAATTGTCATTCTCCCCTCGAGGATGAATAAAGTATCTCTCTCTATCTCTCTAAATCGGTTGAGATTATTCAAACTGTAATTTCATTTTGTTTCTGCGCTTTAAAATCCTGTTTCAAACCTCGTTCGCGAGAAGACGTCGCACTGGTTTCACGTGTTCCTTCACTAAAGTATAAATGGGTTGGTTAGCAAAGCGTCCATCCATTCACTCTTTTCATCCGTGTCCAGCAGAACCCGTTCGCTCCGTTACAACTCGCTCTCCTCCGGTTTCACGACATCAACAAATCTGCCCATGCTCAGTAAACGGCGCTAGCGGTTTCTAATGTAATCTGACCGGCTGTGTTGACGATGTCAAAAGGCTGAGAGGCTGCCAAAAGTCTTGAGAAGTCAATATGATGTTCCATCTGAATGGATCTGGCATAAAGACGAGAGGCAGAAGACACAAGTTACAGATGTTCAACATTTGTAAGAACACCTAAAAATTTTCACCAGCAAGTCATTTTTACACACAAAAAGGGAGTTTTCTTCAATTATTTCTTGCTAAAGGTACTACGATTTTAAGTTGACCTATTTAATTTTCCCCCTCTCAGTTTCACGGCTGAATATTGAAATCAATTTTTTTTT
This sequence comes from Taurulus bubalis, assembly GCF_910589615.1. Classification (NCBI taxonomy): domain Eukaryota; kingdom Metazoa; phylum Chordata; class Actinopteri; order Perciformes; family Cottidae; genus Taurulus; species Taurulus bubalis. The sequence goes on along the minus strand of NC_136589.1, from coordinate 14,261,475 downwards.
CTCTTCATTTTCAGTTTAGCGAGCATGTGTGTGCTTAATAAATGTGTCTGCGCAGATGATGGAAAAAGAGAGCCGATAAGGTTAAATGACAGTTTAGCATGCTTTACTATAACGGGCAACTAATCTTAGATGTTCTAATGCAGTAAACCTGTTTTGTCGCATCCAGACGAAGGATTATGCTAAAAATCTTTTGCAAATAATAGATGAGAGGAGTGGGAGAGTTTCCCAGGCAAGCAGTGAAAAGATGGAATGAGAAGTTGAAGGAGGTCAGGTGGTGCGTCCCTGAGGCCCAGAACCTCACATGAAACCCTTGTTCCTTGTTTTGGGAGAAATGTGCTAATCCCCATGAACCCTCTCTGGAACCCAACCACCCTTTGAAGACAAAAAGAGCCCAAATAAAAAGAAAATCTGCTTTAGTTCTTCAAATAGGCTTTTGTACTCCTAACCTCTCTCTGAGCTTGTATGCTACGGAGTGGTTATGATGCACCGTATAAACGGTTTCTGTTTCCTCCGGAGGCTTCGCGTAGTAGAAGATATACACTCAGCGGCCTCCTCAACCGTGTGGTCTTTGAACTCCTCAGTATGACGCTGTTTGCCTTCAGTGTGAAAGAGAAAGAATCCGACCCTGCGTGGGCCTCCCGACACCTGACACCAAAAGCCTGTGCGCAGATTTGGAAAAAAAGGGCACATGAAGTAGGCGGTCAGATGATAAAGCTATACTTTACATAAGAGACCACCTCAGTCTGTCAGTAAATAGCATCAAGTGAGGGAAGACGTAGGAACGTGCCCCCCGAAGCTTTGTCGCCTCTAATTTAATTTTCCACATGCCAATCAAGTATTTTATTGCCTCGTCCTTCATTGAACTTTGACTGGCCCAAGATGAACTACAGTATGGCCATTCAAATTGTTATCCTCAAGAGTTCCTCCCTGGTTGACGCTGTAAAAGAAGTAGATAGAGGTGTGCAGCCTGTCACACTTCATCTGAACGCTCACTGTAGCTGTTTTATTTTTTCTTCTTTTTTTCTTATCCAGTACTGCCTGCAATGTTTAAAACTGCTGTAAAAAAATACAGAAAATTGAACTGAAAGAGGAAGTTACACCAAAAATGACACGCTGCATCGTTCCCTCATGAGGAAAATGGCGGACTACGCCACTTAAAATAAAGAATATTGTACAGAAAAGGTATTACTGAGTAAACACCTTAAATGTCTGAAAAAATATATAGCATAAAATTTAAATGAATGACTGTTTGACGCAAAGGCAACGCGGTACGTTCTTTACACCTCTTCTTTTTGCTCCTTTCTCCTCAGACCTGCACTGCATCACCCGAGACAGAAAACCTTTTGTGTGAAAGTAAGAGGAAGGAATGGCAACCACGGAAAACCCGGAGGCCCCCGTGCCTCTGACAGCGCTGTCCCGCTGGTACCTCTACGCCATCCACGGCTACTTCTGCGAGGTCATGTTCACGGCCGCCTGGGAGTTCGTGGTGAACTGCAACTGGAAATTCCCCGGCGTGACCAGCGTGTGGGCGCTCTTCATCTACGGCACCTGCATCCTCATCGTGGAGCAAATGTACCTGAAGCTGCGCGGACGCTGCCGCGTGCTGCCGCGCTGCATCATATACACTCTGTGGACGTACCTGTGGGAGTTCGGCACGGGGCTGCTGCTGCGCCAGTTCGACGCCTGCCCCTGGGACTACTCCGGGTTCCGCTACAACTTCATGGGGCTGATCACGGCCGAGTACGCCGTGCCCTGGTTCTGCGCCTCCTTCATTGTGGAGCGCTTGGTCATCCGCAAAACGCTGCGGCTTCGAATCCACGGGGGCCCAGAGGACGGCTGGTCGAGCCGTCGGATGGATGCTGCGGGAGCTGTGGGAGGAGGGAGGATGAGAGAGAGGAGCCAGAGGATGGGAAATGATGCCAACGGCTACCTTAAAGGGGAATGAATGAAGGAAGAACACCATCTGAAGCCAGCCCAAGTACCCTGCGACACCACCTACAACCTCCTCAGCCACGTTTCATGAGCTGTCCTCTCCCTTTAACGGACAAACGGACAACTACGCACACTGGGCTGGTGTGCAGAGGAGCACCAAATATCAGAACAGCCATGAAAACCAAACTTAACTGAGGCTTCAAACAGCCAAATCACTCACTGTGCTCTGCACCATATGCATCTCATAACGACCCACTAATTTCCATGTGGGGTTGACCTGAAGGAGATCATGGTCTTGAATGACTCGGATTACACTTTCAATACCTCCTGTCCCCCTGACTGCAAAGACCTCCGAATAACATAACAAAAAAACAAGTTGCAAAAGTTAGTGTTACCATCCTGTGAAGGAACAAATTCAAGAACAATGTCAGTTTTTCAAGGGCACGTCTGAGAGCAGAACGCTTGCTGCATAGAAATCCTCTGAAAAAAGTAGCTGCAACAGGTTATTTAAAAAAAAAAGAACATATTTGTCCTTTAGTATTATTCAAAGTAATGTAGCCACAAGTAGCTCTTTAGGAACATGCTATCTGCACTGAGGCGTTGCGTGCCAGCTTACATCCTGAGGAATGTTTTAGTGAATACCCACAATGCCTGGAAAAAGTGCATGAAAAAAAGTTGTCTTCCAATATAGTATACATTTTTACAAAGCTCATTCAGCAGTCACAGTACGTCAAACTGGTGTGTGTGTGTGTGTGTGTGTGTGTGTGTGTGTGTGTGTGTGTGTGTGTGTGTGTGTGTGTGTGTGTGTGTGTGTGTGTGTGTGTGTGTGTGTGTGTGGGACTGTTGCTCAGGCAGTTGTCATGGTCGATTCCCGGTTGTCTCCTCCTCACAGCATGTTGAAGTGTCCTTTAGCAAGACACGGACGTCCAGACTGCTGAGCCGGTTTACTGCCTTGCATGGCAGCCTCTCCACCGTGTGTGTGTGTGTGTGTGGATGTAGTCCATTTGCCATAATATCAGGGGCTCTTCTCTGTCGGCAGAGGCAATGCTTATGAGTCGTGAGCAGCAGCATGAAGCACCAAAAAGCTTTTCACGTCTGGGCGTCCATTTTGTTTGCTGTAATGTAATCAAAAAATGTGTTTTTTACATTGACGAAGTAGCAATACTTAATTTTTAGTGACACAGAATGACGAATTGTTTAGATGTCGTATTGGGTTTCTCGATTAGAGGTTTCTTGGTTTTCAGCAGCATTTTCATGACCTTTCTCTTCATTAGCGCCACAGTTAGTTTAACGTGCGTGTAGGAAACGTGCAGCAGATTGTGCTGAATTCATTAAAAGGAAACCCGAACATCTCTCCTGACTCAAGTATCGGACTTTGTTGCTCATTCTCTTTCCACCGTTGATGATTTGTGACTCACAAAAATGTTTTTGGTTTCCTTTGGCGAACCAAAAACGAATAATGACCTCTGTGATATTTGATAAAATTCACAAGTGTAACTGTAACAGTCCAGGTAGTATCAGATAAACTGTAAGTGTATTTTTTGAATGGTCCTATAACTCGAAGCAGGTGAAAACATGAGTGATGCAAATAATGCTCATTTCCTTTGGTGTTGTTGCTCCTGAGGATGCTCCTCTTGTGTGTGAGTAGAACGACCGCGGACCGTACGCTCCTCACCTTCATGCATACAGATAAATCACTGGTGCTACTGGATCGAGCCTGAAGCCGGTCGGATATGTCCGTCTTTACAGGGATTCCAAGGTACCAGAGGATCGACATGACAATACTGAACTACGTGAAGTTATGACCTTCATCATTGTGCTGCAATAAGCATGCAGCGTTCCCCTGCAAGTCCAGAAGGTGGGTGGCAGAAAGCTGTTCCACATGACAGATACATCTGCTGCCACCCAGTGGACACATTGAAAACTGCAGCTGGAAAACAAATGTTTTATTTTGCTTGGACAACAAATAAGACTGCACGAAAAAGAAATAATCTTTTTTAGGATACAAATCAGAAGGATATGTTTGTTTTTTAAAATTTATATTATTGTGTTTTTATTTTACACATGAATCAACAGGCTTCAAAGCAATAGTCGCTTCTGACCCAGCAATGATTATGAAGCTCAAGGCCGTGAACCTTTCTCTTAAAAAAATGTAATAAACTATATTATGAGAACTTGTGTGCAGCAGATGTCTTTAACTAATCTACTCTGATGAGGCAAATCACAGCACCACATTCATGGTTTTTGCAATCATTTGATTGGCCGTGATCGTTAATGTTTAATAGTTATAAACGTTTCACACTACACCTTTTAAAACATTTAGTTTGACAAATTTTCCCTTTTAAAACATTCATCTTTAAACCTTTTCACTGTCCAACTTTTAGCTTTAACATTTTTCAATGTAAAACATTTAGTTTTACAACATTTACCTTTAAACCTTTTCACTGTAAAACGTTTAGCTCTAAAACGTTTTACATACATGTATTCATATATGTATGTGTGTGTATAACTATGCATGTGTATGTATACTGTATTTTATGTTCTCAGAAAAATGAATATCACTGAATTGATAGCTTTATATTTACACTTATGTTCATGATTTATTTTATGATAAAATTACCTACCTTCAATAGTAGTAGTTGCATTTTTGTCTCCATAAATAAGTCTTTCAAAGTTTTAATGGGAGTTTTAATTGGGAGTTTCCCAAGGGCACCTTAATTTCTTAACAAAGATGGCGGCCCGCCAGCTACCTTGCTTAGAAAACGAGTTACAATTTGGAAACTGGTGAAGAAAATCACTCAGCAGACGCACATATTTTCATGCAAATGCTTGGAAAAGTCTTCAATGATTGTTAAAATACAGTCAGAGTAACTGTAAGTGTTGTGCTAGCAGTTGTACTAGCAGTTGTACTAGCGCTAGTTCGCTTGGTTGGGAAGTAACCTTAATAAAACTCATATTTATTGTTGGTTTGAAATACACACTGCAAACTAGAAATACTGCTGGTGTGTCCTCACACTTGTTATTTTGAGAAAATGAGGAAGGTACTTTGTCACAGTGGTACTTTGAAATAAATATCCTAATTTGTACTTTTTTATTTTATCATGCTAGCGTGCCTGCCCACGTGTGCTAAAGCGCTAAACCCAAAGCAAACCTGTGGCTGAAATGAATGCCATTAGTTTTGTAGGTCATTTATTTAATAAACAAACTAAGTATTGGACACATTTTTTGGTGATGACAGCGCTACATGCGATGTCAGGGTATCCCCAAATGTCTTGCAATGAATTCTGAGAGCAGAATAGATGATCTGGAACCAAATTTCATGGCATTAATACTCATTTTATTCCACTTAAAAGAGGAAAAATCCCAGGGTCAACCAGGTCAGTGGGAGCATTTTATGTTCCGCCAGCTTCAATGCATTTCTCACAGGGAATCAAAATGTTTATGTCATAGAAACATTTTGTATTGTCATGCTTTTATTTCTCCAAAATAAAGAGACTCTTTCTGTCTCTGCTATATTAAGTTATATTAGATAGATAGATATTTTATTCATCCCCAGGGGGAAATTAGTTACAGAGTAAACAAAACATATTAAGTATGAAAAATATTCAATATATACAATACAATAAAATAGTAGAGCAGAACATATTCAATTTAAGAAAATGTAATAATAAAGAAAATGCAAAGCATATACAGGGAATTATAATACATATTAAATTAACTAACTAAATGACAAAGGCGGTGGTGCTAGGGTTATTGATATAGATTAAATTGAAGGAAGATCTGGCCAGAGGTGATGTATTATAGTCTTATTGAAATAATTAGCACATACACATATTAACATCAACATTGAATATGAACACAATCAATACATATTAAATTCTGCTCCTGCACTGAAACACATGGGCAGAAATATGGAAAGCTGCAGTACTTTTTTTTGACCACAGGAGGGCTCTTTTACACCAGAAAAGACCAACTCGCTGTGTTTATACAGCACAAGGACACAGGTTGTTCCTGAGTCATCAGTCTACATGTACAGATGGATTTGTTAATTAAGCTATTTTTAAGACTAGGCTTTCTAAGATGGGACAAAGATTGGCTTAAAGTATAACGTTATGCAGGCCAGTTGTGCAGTTTGATGTGAACCAACATGCCTGCTCATTTAAGTCAATATTTAAAGTTCTCTCCTCTTTGATTTGAACCTGTCATGCGTTTATGACAGCGTTATATAGCCTGAGCATAATACAAATAAAAAGCAACTCATTCATTTTGAATAATGCTTCGATGACAGATTTAATTTGTTTTCAGTCGGGGCCTCAGGCAAAAATGTCCACCTCCTCCCCTGTCTTGCTGGCACACCTTGTGTCAGGTTCGGGAGAATCTCAGTTATTTACGTGTCTTGGCAAATCTTTTAATTGTCTGTGAGCTCCCTGCAGCTCCGGGGCCCTCCTCAGAAGCATTGCCTGCCTACCTAAGGGTGTGTCCGCTTCACACACTCTGCTGCACTAATGGCATGGACCCTGCCTCATTTGGCACGGCGTCTTCATCGTGCCTCCTTCAATCAAGTCACTCGCACTCCAAGTATGGAGCGTTAAACAACCTGTAATCTGTAGAGATGACAATTGTCCTCCCCGAGGCCGGTTTTAGGGCTTTGTGAGTGTTTTGTGTAGATGTGTGTTAAGCCTTCTTTCTGGGTGTGTGTGTGTGTCAAGTTTGTGTTGAGCTTAAGTTTCACCGGGTCTTTCTTGTTTGACCTCATTGTTCTCGGTGTCAGGTGTTCAGTTTTCTTAACAGGAAATACAAACGCATAGACGTCCATGGATTAATAGAAGGGAGAAAAAAAAATGGCAACAAAGGTTGCAACTACTGTGCATGCGTGGCACTGGCATACGGAGTGAAAGACATACATTTAACGTCCCCAAACTCCAGTAAAATGTGATGCATTTGCATTGTCATATAAAGTCTTGAGGCGTGAGGGATCGATGCATAGGTTTTTTAAGTCTGTCGGACAGTTGAATGTCCGGTTGGCATTGGAGAGTGGTGGGGCGAGTGACGGCGTCATGGTGCATTTGTTGAGCAGCCCTGGTGAGGTGTGTGTGTGTGTGTGTGTGTGTGTGTGTGTGTGTGTGTGTGTGTGTGTGTGTGTGTGTGTGTGTGTGTGTGTGTGTGTGTGTGTGTGTGTGTGTGTGTGTGTGTGCGTGTGTGTGTGTGGGATCGTCTGCAGAGGTTTGGAGGGCGAGCTGACAAAATGAGTTGTTCCATCAAAATCCAAGGCAAGACCTTAACATTTGCATTTCCACTGAATCGGAGCCAGCGAGGAGAGAGCTCTCCATTGAGGGGAAACTTGCTTGACGTGTGAATGAGCAAATGCGTCGGGCCCTATGCCGAAACACATTCATGCGTTCACGGCTTTGGACGGAATCCGGGTCTTTTGCTCAGATCCTGCTGGAAAACACCAACCTTTTTTGTTTCCAGTTGTACTGCTCTCCTTGTGTGTGTGTGTGTGTGTGTGTGTGTGTGTGTGTGTTTGTGTGTGTGTGTGTGTGTGTGTGTGTGTAACACACACACACACACACACACACACACACACACACACACACACACACACACACACACACACACACACACACACACACACACACACATACATCTCCCTGCTGTACACAATTCAGCAGTAAGCCAAACTCCATTTAAATGAATACGGGAGTCAGGATATAGCGTCCAAGCTCCAGATGCTTTATTGTGCAGCATCGACGTACACGGCTCAAATAAGAGTAAAACTTAAAAACAAACAGAAGAATGAGCAAGATGCATATGAATTACAGATTGAACTTTATGTAGCTCTTACGCTTCTATAGCAGTCAAACTTATAGTATAACGACAACTGGCTACAGATACAAAATTAACCTTACAAATATACTTAAGAAGAAGATATTACTAAAATACTATTCTGTAGTCTGTGCTAAACAAATACTTACAGACTATGCTTTCGAAGGCGTAAACACATGATGGATGGCAGCAGATGATTTTCAGAGACCATCTCCCTAAAACAACCACATGTTGCTTCCTGTTCCTGTTCCTGTTCATAGTGCATGTCAAAATAAAGGCAAATGAACAACACAACCAAAAAGGCTCAGCCCTGGGGGCAGAACACCATTCACTTTTTCCCCTATGTAGGCTGCTTAGCAGTCGGGCCCTCTCACAGTCAGGTTTGAACCGGCACTGGTCTTCCTCTTCACGGTACTGTATGTGTTTAGAGGCCAAACACATCTTCTGAAATAGCCACCAATGCACCAAATAAGTCATTTGATGAACCCCTTTCAACCAGGGATGACAAAAAAAGTTAGACCCACCTAAATCCACTTTTGGCAAACAGTTTTTTCAGAAAGTAGTTAGCTCACTGATTTTACTTGAATTCATACCAGGCCGACCCATCTAGCAAGCCAGCGTGAGAATGAGATAATATAAACTATTAGGTTCTACACGGGCTGACAAAAAAAATTCCCTTCCAATGCTTTTTCTGCTTGGAGTACATATGTGTAGAAATTACAGAAATGTGATGAGGACACTTGAGACATCTCATATCCAGCAGTTGAACTTTAAAAAAATAATAATAATATAATTGCATATTCATGAATTCTGGATTTTTGAAAGGGAGTGAAATATTAGATGTAATTTTAGCTCATTTTAAGCAGATAATTAAACTTTGTGAAACCCAAAAAAAACCAAGTCATCATATTACTCAATCATATTATCCCATGCAAAGTGCTTTTATGTGTCTTAAAACATGTCTGGAGGGGTCCTTAATGAAAATTAAAATCTATTTTCCTCATATTAAAAGTGTGCTTCATGCCTTTACTTTGACAGAGACACAGGAAGCCAGACATTTGAGGAATAGCATTTCTGTCCCTGGCCAGGTGTTTCCCCCAGAGGTAGCTTCCAGCTCTCCATTTCCTGTCTCACCTCGTGTGAAAATAAGACAGTGAGATCCCAAATTGAAAATCGTCCATATTTTGGATATACCTCTCAGTCTGGCTCTTTCAACCTGCCAGTTAGTAAAATGACACATCGTATCTGGCAGGGCTCTCCCGTAAAGCCACAACAGCAGGCAGCAGGTTTGTGCTCATTTGTGTGTGTTGACAGTTTGAACCTGTGGCCAGCTGGAGCGCGCCAACAAAACCTGCCGTTTTGCTAACGGTCACGGCTTATCTCCTGCGATGCTTTGCATAACGAGATGGAGCAACACGTTTCCCACGCTGCTTTACATGTATTTTGTTTTCAGGTGTAGTGGTTTGAAATAGAAGTGTGTTGATGCAGGTGCCGTCACAGCTGCCAGTTAAGTAGAGAAAGGACGGTGAAGTGTCACCAAACTCTTGATTGAGGTGTTATTGAATACTTAGAAGGGATAGAGCAAGTATATGCAACATAAACAACTTTACAACTTTTTTTTTTACGACATCAGTTTGTGAGGCATTCATGCACAACCGATCACGGCCTGAGGTGAAAATGTAGATCCTGCCAAGAAAAACAAACGTTCCTCCGCCCTGCCCACTTATGTGCTCACTGTTTTCCATTATTCTTTGTTTGCACTGTAAATAATCAAGTTATATAACATCCTGTATAGTTCGGTGCATCAGATAATAGACAAATATTTCGTTTGATTTGCTTCTGTGTTAATTGGCGTCGCCGGCTGTTTATTAATGCACCCAACTCCTTATATTCAGGAAACTGAAGTGGATGGAAAAAGGAATTTGTTTGAATTGTTCCTTTGCAGAGTTAATAGAAAATGCAGTACATTTTTGACATAAATAAAGACATTTACACCATAAATTTGTGCAGACAAATTCACCAGAATGCAGGACATGACATTGTTTTATGCTCCCTCCCACACTAAATATTATCCATTAAAAGAAATGAAGAATTCTGGAACTCACTAATTTTTAATCCCTGGCTACTAGCTAATAGTTAAAACTGGTACTTTTTGTACATTTTGTTGATAATTCGACTGGACTTTTACAGGCACACAATGGGGGACTTTTAGCTGGAACAGTATTTATTTTACAAGTAATGAATTGTAATGATACTTTTTCTTGAGTAAAAATGATCCTCGTCCTTTTTCCACCGCTGATTATCCTTCCTGTCCCCTCCCTTGTGTTGTTTCCTGCCCGAGTTGTCCGGGACTGTTCCCGGCAGCTCTGCTCTCCAGGTACGCGGCGGAGCTTGATTTACAGTAATGGCTGCTGGCGGCAGAGAAAGTAAGAGCAGTTAATAAAATGAATGTACTGCTGCGCATCTCGCAGTCCAGAAGTACGGCTGCAGGAGGAGCTTGACCTGCATGGGTTTCGTTGCTCTAGGCCCATTCAACATTTTTCCCTCCTCTCCTTCAGAGGGCTTCTGTGTGTGTGTGTGTGCGCGTGTGTGTGTGTGTGTGTGTGTGTGTGTGTGTGTGTGTGCGCATATGTGTCATCCCTACTTAATCTCAAGTCCGGCCTCCTTTCCATTTGACCTTTTTAGATGCAAGTTTCTGGGCAATGATCAGAGTGTCTTATATTTGTCCAACGTAGCCGATGCCAGCTTCCCCCTCGGTCCATCAGGGCCCGAGGGCCCGAGGGCCCCAGTCTGCGTTGTGTCTCAACATGGTCCGCTTAGCTTCAAACAGACGCCACACTGTACTGGATCACCATTCCCTACTTTGAAGTGGGAATCCTTTGCATTTAACACATTCTAACGTCATCATAGTTTGGTTTTGATGGGATCCAAATGCCGAGGCTGGCTCTCTGTGAAACTGGCTCCTTCTGAGCTGCACATCATATTCCTGCTGTTTCTTCCCAGTAAACATGGCCGTAGACGTTCATTTGACCACCTAAGCTGCAGGAACTTGTGATGCTGCCAGTGTTATGTCTATTCGCATTAAAAGCAATTAGTACTATTGGATTATCTGCTGGCTGAGGGAGGAAGTGCACATGTACCAGTATATAACTCAGTCGCATTCCCTTTAAATGTTGTTTCACTATTTTTCATTTTCATAAAGCTAATATAAGTAATGTTACGCTACCTGATGTTAATAAATAATGGTAATGTTTAGTGTTCTGTGTTTTTTTTAATGTGTGTGTGTGAATTAATGTTGGCACATTAAGGTGCCGATATTAATTATTCCCAGACGAAAAAAAAAACGTTCTAGATTACAATCTTTGACAACTATTGCTTGGATTGCCTTATTTAATTTGCATTCATTAGGAAAACACTTGGGCACTTGTTCATCTCTGTGAGGGAACCTTTATTTTTGGGAAAACGAAGAAGAAAGGGAGGAATCGCACATTGTGGATGTGGACTGTTTGTCACGGTTGTGTGTGCATGATGTTACCGACCGGAATAAAACCTTTAGCAGCCGGAAGGGATGTTTTTTTTCTTCTTTTTCCGATCATTCTCTGTCTGTAACTGAGGTCTGTCCTGGGAACAAATAACTTTCAGGTACCGTGAAACTGTCACCTTTAAGTTATTGCCGAACTGTAATTAACGGTATTACTGTAACATTGCCTCACTGTTGACACTGATGACAGCTGCGGGTGCACAAACACTCGCTAGTGCATGTATGCACACACACACACACACACACACACACACACACACACACACACACACACACACACACACACACACACTCACACACACAGTACTTCTGCTCGTCATGTTTTCCTACGGTGGGAGAGTGACTCGCCTGCAGAGGGAAGCGTTTGTGTTTTCCATGTGAAGCTTCCAAGCGGCAAGCCAGCAGTAGCGGTAGCGGTGGTGACCGAGTCTGACACGGGCCTCCTGAGGAACTCCAGGATGCCATTAGGTTGAGTGACTGGCTCTCTGTGTGTGTGTGTGTGTGTGTGTGTGTGTGTGTGTGTGTGTGTGTGTGTGTGTGTGGGGGGGTCTCTGTTTGCTCTTATTGGCTCATTGCCTCTGCACCTACTGATTTTTTGTTCCCCAGGTGGAGAAACACCTGATGGCGCTTTTGATATAGAAATAGACTCACAGCTGTGTTCCTTTAGCTGTGGGTACAATACGGGCATAGTGGTGAAGTACATTTCCTCATGTGAGGTATTTAAAGCCGCTCTTACTGATTTAATTAACTACTCAGGGGCAGTGGAAACGAGTTGCGATGACAACAAAGACGCGATATCACCCTTTAAGTTTATTTGGCAAACAGCTCCCTATTTACTGTACACACCAAGCAGACACAAAGCAACAGTATCATTCATTCGGAGTCGGGTTTCTATCAAAGCTGGCCGATATGGAGAAAAGCAAATATCAAAAGCAAATACCAAATACCAAAATACCAAATACCTTGTTATCGATATTTTGAAAATATTGTTGGGTGGACAATTGGTGCTTTTACAAAATATTAACTAAAATATATATTTGATTAATAATCATCAGAATGTTGACTAAGTGGGTAAAAATAATGGACCAGCTAAAATATTTTAGTAATTCATATTTAATAGAATATATCATTTGGAAAATGACATCACGGTACTGTAATACAGCCTTCAAAACCAGGAAAAGACAACACTTATATCATGTTACGATATTACCATATCCAAAATCTAATCTCATATCACAATATCGATATGATATTGGATATATTGTCCAGCACCTGATAACTTCAAGTCCAGTATTCACTCTCTTTTAGCTCTGTTTTTGGTCTCCACCAACTCCTGTGGGAAATATCTGTCTCTTTAGCTGCTAAATGCTTCTCTTTGTTCACCAGCTAGTCTACAATTGTTTCTGTCTGCCCGAAATGCTATGAGAGCAGTGACTGCTCTCATAGCATTTTGGGCCACAGTAGGCAGAAAAAACCCAACTGCACACCACCTGCACACCAAATATTGGTTATAGCTGCTTTTAAAGTATAGAAAGTTAAATGAATTATGCTGAATGGCCCCCAAATAGTCCTGTGGTATTGGTACTTTTACTAAACGGGTCTGACTATAAGATATACAACACGTCTTTCACCAGCAAGCACAGGCACACGTGTCGTTTTTATTTCCGAGACTTTACATCAACATCTTCTCCACCACACCACTCCGGCCACTTCAGCGCTTTTAACCTTTATCTCGGTGGGTGAGCGTTGTGCCCCGTAGCCGGAGCCAACGGCTTCTTCTAAACTTCAGTTTTATATGCAAAAACGTGTGTTAGCCCCAAACGTGGTGCGGCCCGCTGTCTGAACCGCCGAGGGGCTCGTTGCCGCTGTACAGGAGGCTACAGTGCGGCTGCTGTTTGTGCAGGTGGGCTGCAGTATGACGTCTTATTATGAAATATGCTGGGCCTTCATCGCCTCTGTTTTTCCAACCATTTGGCGTGTTCGAAAAAAAAAAAGCACCCTTTTGAGAGTCAAGGAAAACAGTGTGATTTCCGGCTCGGGTCCATTCTGCGGTTTCCCCCCCCCCCTGACCGCTCCACCTCCCTCACCCTCTCAAGCGGGTGAAGCTGAAAGCACAGGGGGCTCACTCAGCGTGTATTTATAGAGCGGCTGCCTTGATGTGCGGAATGACGGCTGATATTTACAACATTAAGCTGTGGGCAACTCCTGAACGCTGCAGAGAGCCACCTGTGTGAGCCCTGCCTGGTTATTCCTCTATACTGTAGCTGGCAACAGGCCAGCACTGAGCTGTCACTCTTAATGTTCGTTGTATGAAGACGTCTTTGTCCCCGCTGCGGGGGTGTAATGCTTTGTGTAATCCCTTTCATACGTCCTGTGGCGGGACGGCTGAGCCGTTATGGCCTTAAAACGACGGTGTAATAAATTTGCACAGGAATACATTTTTCCAAACGGTTGCTTTTGTCATGAGAATGCAAATATTACGGGTTTTTTTTCCAGTGACTTATTTCCAAGAAACTTGATAAATATAAGAATTAAAGCAGTGATTCTTTGTGGAGGAATTCAGTTTTACAGATCTGTCGACTAAATCCTATGAGCCCAATAAGAAGTTATTTGGTCGAGGACAGCCTAAATAATTTTAGCTCCTGATGGACAGGTGGCACCTTGCACCTCCTCTGCCAGACTAGAAAGGCATAGTTAAATGCCATGTATTAATATATTCATTCATGAATGGTAAATGGACATAAATAAACCATTAAACATATATTATGTCTGTTTACATTATGTATTAAAATGTATTATAGGCCATTTCTTTAAAATAAGAATACTGCTTATAAATGCTAAATAGGGGGTTTAACGTATTACCATGGTTGGACGGTTGCCCGTTCACAAAAAGGGTCAAGTAGCAAAAAATAAATAAAAAACGTAATTTGGCATCAACAAAAACAACATCTGCTCGATTCTGTTATGTTGATTCTGGCACCGAGCTCGGCGTGCGTGGTTTGTGTAGTCCGACTGTGGCCCTCAGCTCGCCTGTTCCCCTCATGGGAGCTTCTCCTTCCTCTCACCCCCGTCCTCGCCCCCTCTCCCCGATTGCACTTTATGAAGCAGTTAAGTTATTTTACATCATGTCTACTCCCCACAACAACCTCCCACCTTTCTACAAATCTCTCTAGTCATTATGAAAACAGTGCTCAGCTGCAGCTTTGCACGGCAGCGTCTGGTGATAGAATAGTCCCTCTGTGCACGTGGACTTTTTAAAAGTGTGTGTCAAGGTGTGCGTTTCATGGAGCGGGAGGAGGGAGATGAGTGATTGCTCGCAGGTGACTGCAGCGCAAGTTGCTGGATAGGAGTTCGTTTTGAGTTTTCCACCGTCAGGTGGAATTATGACTAACAGCCGGTGTCGTATCTCAGGTGTGCTTGGTAAAGCCCCAAAAAAGGGGAGTACACAGTCAATACAAATGCAGGTACAGTATGTATAATGTATTCTGTTCTCTCATACCCTGTACTTAGTACTATAAGTATAACAATATTGTGAATAGCACTGTAATGAGGATCATAATGAAGCCAGATGGCCTTTTTCATAGTTTTTTTTATTATTTTTAGCTGCTAGATTTTACTTGCCCCGGGTGATTGGGCACTCCTTTTTGCTGAGCCCTGATAATAGATAGATACAGCTATACAGTGTACACTTCAAGTACATTCCAGTTATTACAATCAAACCAATCTCTGCATTGAATTAAGAAACGATTATTACATGATAGTAATAAATGACTGATGTAAAACAAAGGCTCGGCTTAGTTTAGCTGATATCGATCACTGGAATTGGGATATATTTTAGTACCTTGATTTAACTATAGTATGATAATAATAATCATAATGTTATTGTCTCCAGGTCATTTCTTATTTCTGCTACTATCATTAAACAAGATGGACACGACTTGATAGATATTTGTTTATCCAGTGTAGATACACCCGTAGCATCAACACAAGTATCCCAATAAGAACAGTAAAACACTTATGATCAGCTTTATGGAGCCTATAGCTTGATATAGCTTCAACTTCATACCCACAGATCCTGGTAAAATTCCTTGTACTCTTGTCCCCTGAATGGAGCCCCAAATGTAATACTTAAGTTTGATATATTTAGTGGTCCAGACCGAGGCAACATAACTTTAATACTTTGTGTTGTGGATGACATTATGAACATAAAGCATACTAAAAGGCAAGGGCACTCTTTACTACTGCAGTAAATCATTAAAAGCACATTTCCTATATTTCCGTACTCATTCCTGCGTATTATCTGTGTCAAATTCTCTGATGCTGGAAAATGCTGCGAAAATCTCCGAGCTCACGGGAGACGAGAGAAGCAGCGAAGGCGAGATCCAACCTGTTCGGTGAGCTTTATTTATTTTTTTCTCTAAATCAGTGCCAGTTCCTAATAGTCTTTAATTCTCATCCATCATCTAGGCAAGCCCTTCCCTCCATCCTGCTCACTGATTGGGCGAGAGCCAGTGGCCAGACAGTACACTGAGTTCACAGCCATTGTCATGCAACTACCTGAGGGCTTCCTTTTGTCTCACCTGAGCTGCTTTTGACCTCTGTTAGTCATCGCGCTTTGCGCTTGGTGATTGATTTTGTCTGCACACAAACAAACACACACACACACACACTCACACACACACACACACACACACACACACACACACACACACACACACACTCACACACACACACTTCAGCCTTTCATTAGCGCTCACAAGCCTCCTTTAGAGTTTGCTATGGCTTTTCCGACATGCCAATCACACAAGCAGGCAAACAGCACACACACACACACACACACACACACACACACAGACATGGGTGTGTGTGCTGCTTGTGTGATTAGCATGTCAGAACAGCCAGAGCAAACACACGCACACACACAGACTTTGACAAGTGACGGCGGTGATAAAGAGCTTGTGCAAACTGGAATTGCCGGTTTCCAACAGGAGCAGCAGTGAGCTGTGTGAATGCCGCCTGAGGGTTGGATGACGATGAGTAAGCAGGTTTGTCTCATTGTCTGTGGGCTCATCAGTGATCTCATTCTTTAATTTCCCTTGAAAACAACTTGGTCACGCTCACGTGAAACCAAGATTACCAGGTCTAGGCAATGCCTGTGAAACCAGCAGGACCGAGTGGGAACGCTAATTGCACAGAATCATGTTCTCGTGTCAGCCTCTAATTTTGATTGAAGTATAAAGCATGCATTCTATTCTACTCTATTTAATAATAGCTTTAATTCAATTCAATTCAGTTTATTTTGTACAGCCCAACATCACAAATACAAGTTTGCCTCGGAGGGCTTTACAATCTGTACACATGACATCCCTGTCCCGGGACCTCACATCGGATCAGGAAAAACTCCCCCAATAAAGATAGTAAGTGGAGAACAAACTTCCACAGCAGATTGAGTAAGATAATTATCCACTGTGGTTTACTCATATTCACCAAAAATGTCTCAATAGTACAATTTAAAATTGAATACATTTGTTGGTGAAACATTTTAATTGATTAAATAAAAATGAAGAGGAAGCTGAGATGGAACTTTAGTGACTATTTTTTTTTTTGATTTTTGGAGTTACAACATTTCTTGTGTGACGTTTGGTGGCACATATAGTAAACAGTTTACGATGATAACTGTGTCATGTGACGAGGAACGACCAACTACAACTACGCAGATATTAGAAGTTAGCCACTTCAGTGCAGGACGAACCGGAGCTTCACCATCTGTCCCACAGACCGTTTCACCTGCGTCACATCCGGTCTTTTGTCTTTTGTCAAAATGCTTTAGTGAAACTTACACCAATAAACTACAGCTGGCCTCAAACATTTGGACAAAGTGTTTGCTACACATGTCACGTTAGGCAAACTGTGTCAGGATCCCACAGTTTTCCCAATTTTCCAGCTGATGTCCTACTACCTAAAACTTAGATCTGGGTTTGTTACCGCGTGGGTAGTGCATCCCACCACACCCAGCTTTTAGGACCTGAATTAGGCCTCCCCACCTATACCTGTTGTACGGGGCCAGACACACACACACACACACACACACACACACACACACACACACACACACACACACACACACACACACACACTCCAACTGCACCTCACCCTCCCTCCCAGTCCCAGCAGGTGCCACAATGCGGCCTTGACAAGAGGATCTGGGATGCTGGGAATGTGAATGTATACGAGAGCCGGTCCTCTGGGACAACGCGAGGCGGATCCGTGACAGCACGGCTGTGATCTCGGCAGGCCGTGTGGATGGGGGGGTACTGAGGGTGACAGACTGAGCCAGACTGGACCGACGGGTCACTTTCCACCGCACGCCGGACACCTTTGATGTCTGCTCCGTTGCTGCTCGCCGACAGTTGGTGCCTTTCTACATCCTCGCCTGTCCCACGTTACGCTGGCAGACCACCCATATCTAAAAAAATGCTCTGCCAGGTTTAAGTTTTCTCAAGAATGCGGCCCATCTGAGCATCCTCGGCCCATCTGGACCCCTCTTAACCTGGGAAGCCCTGCGATGATTGCAGTCTGTATGCGTTTTTGGTGTCTGGCCCCCGTCATCAGGGACAGTTTGAGAGCCTCTGTAAGCTAATTCCAAAGTCTCAATAACGTCTAAAGAAATTCACATGTGCTCACTTGTTCGCAGTCGATAAATGCCTCGGAGATTGATTTGCATTTGTCTCGTATGACGAGGAATTCATGCAGCTCAAAATACAAGGATCAAGGATTTGTATTCCCTTCTTTCATATTTGGCACACAACAAAAGAATAGCTTGTTGATGGATTAGATCCAGCAGGTTAAAGGTACTTTCCCCTGATTCCTTCTGCTACCTAGTTTAGAGTACTTTAACCTCGGTTCACCGTTACTCATTCAGACCAAAGTCTTCTCGCTCTGTTGTTTATTCAGACCAACGGCAGGTGATTGGCTTTGATACGGAACGCATTTGATAGTGTTTACGAGAGTCTGTCGGAGCAGATGTGAAATGTTAAGAGCTGTTAAACAGGTAGATAAACGATAAAGTCCCTGTTTGAGCAGATAAGGCAGAGAGGAGGGCGGGAAAACAGTTTTTGGACACAACCAACCTGTCTGTTTAGGTCATGCACCTGTCTGTCTGTGTGTGTGTGTGTGTGTGTGTGTGTGTGTGTGTGTGTGTGTGTGTGTGTGTGTGTGAGAGAGATCACGAGCAGGACGTGACATGACAGTTCTTGTGAGGTTGACTGGAAGATTGCAAAGTCCATTCATTGCGTTCAATAGCGGCACATCACACGGTACACTATTACACTTACGCTATCGGACCATAGGCCAGAAAAAAAGGGAGGCAGAATTGAATAAAGATCATTATTGACTAATGTGTGACCAATTATGTGTTTGATCTTCAAGCAGCAGAAAATTGGGAAAAATTCAAACAGTCCAAAAGCAGCAAATCCTCACATTTGAGAAGCAAAACCCAGCTTACGTTTTGCTATCTTTTCACCACATTAGGGGGCGTGGCTTACTTCTGAAGTTTCCATGACATTTCGTAAAGACATTTATGTTCTCTAGAAGATGAATCCTGATGATTAATGTTATATTTACAATGCGGGCGACACAGAAACAGGCTTCTCAATGGAGGCCCGTGACATGAAGCTCCAACTGACTATTATCTTGTCACTTTTACGACTAGTGTGACGCGCTACAAATCAAAGTTGAGCTTGTCTTTCTGTCAAACTCTTCCGTTCCATCCAAACGAACACTGCGAGCCAGTTCCCTGTGCTGTAAGACGACATAACTAAGGGCAACGCTTCAATGGCGATGTAGCCGGCCATGTTTTGTTGCTTTTGGCGCTTGAGTGTGAACAAAAGCATAATGATGGTTAAATGTGGTTTAACACAAAATGCCTCAAAAACTATAGAATTGGTTTCCATGAAATGTTGGTGCACCACAGGATGAAGTATGGGACCTTTGGTGACCCCTTAAACTCCACATTTTTATTTATTCCAATACTATAAAACGAATTACCTGCACACTAATGACATTCCCATCATAGAAGGGAGGAGTCTTCTTGATGAATTAAAGAGGTAAAAAAATAACTTTTTTTACAACCTGGCAACTCAAAAGTGGGTTTCTGTAATGTTTTATAACAGATCCATAAAGCATGAGTAAGTTGTTGTTTAATCACTTGTAAAGCATTGAGGTTATATTATGTATACCTTATGTGTTATTTTAAAGTGCTATTGTTTGATATGTGTCTATTCACCCTGTGCCCCCCACTGCTACTCTAAAATGAAGGAATGAAAATATATAACTTTTTTGTAGAAGAAATGCCACCAAACACATCCATGTCAATTCTAGGAAGAACAAAAGCTCAGTGTATTATCTCACTCACATAACCTAATGTGCTCGACTTTTTATGAGTGTGTGTTGATATGAGTCATTGGTCATTGTCTATGAGACTCTGTCTGTCAGAATTTTTTGTTGTTGTGGTTGTGCTTTTGTGCGTCATCCGGTGAAGTTTATTTGGTGGCATCACTGGCACACGTTTGGATTTTGATGCACAGATACGTGAGTTCGAACACTTTAACAGACACCAAAACACTGCAGTGGTTTGGTGTCTTATGAGGCAGGACTTTACAACTCTGGAAAGTTATCATGACATCGAGGGGATTGCCAGGTAAACACTAGAAACACAGCATTAAAAAAACAAATAGTCTACCAGGAATGTGTGCTTGGATGTATTTTATTGGCCCGCACTGCACTTTGCCAGGAGAAAATGTGACTGTGTGTTGCGTCAAGGACAGTAAAAGAAAAGTCCCAGGGTCATAAAAAAATAATACATGAGGCTGATGTTCGTACAGGTATGTTGTTTCAGGTAAAATATAATCCAGAAAGTCTAGTTTGAGTAAATTAGATTTCAGGATTATGACGTGGGAAAACAGGTGTTTATAAAAGATACAAGGAAGGATTCTACAACTGTCTTTGATTGATAGGTAAACAGGACAGATACAGCGTTCACATTTCAAGGAAGTAATTTAGCAGGAATGTGCGCTTGCATGCATGTAGTTGGCCACCTTGTTGGATGATTATTATTTATTAAATTGGTATTTTTTTGGCTGGAGTCCTTCGCCAACTCCATTGTGTCGACATCTGTGTTTAGCAGAGCGAATCATTTAATTCACACAATTTTTGTTTGTGTCTCTTCCTGTTCTAACAAATGTCACCACTAGGGGTGCAATGGACGGATCAGACCAGCTCGTTCTTCCTTTGCTCTTGGCTTGGTGGGTCAAGGTGTGGATCGCCCACCTGACAATTTGGACAGTGATACTGGCACAGTTGAGGATGCTCGATCTATTTGCTTTGCTCACCAAAATGAGTTCATCATAATCACCTATGATAATTAACAAAGCTATTACAGCTTGCTGCACAAACCGGTATTTAAACACACACGCAAGTCACTGTTGATGTAACAGACACACACATAAAAACAAACCCAGTAGAGTGCTGTGGGAATGAGTCCAAGAATCACATTTGCATTTCTGCTTCGCTCGTCTCAAGTGTGCGACACCAACTTCCTGGTTGGCCGATAAGAATCCCTGCAGTGTATATATATATATATATATATATATATATATATATATATATATATATATATATATATATATATAATGAAAACATTGATCTGCACATCAGTGGTTGTGTTTTTCTCTGACCTCTGCATAGTTCTGAGAGTCACATCAGCAGCAACCACAAACTGTAATTCCTCGTTATGTTTTCCATTCAGCCTGTTAGTAAAATGTTTCTTTTGTCTTTGTTTTATAAAACAAGTGAATTACCCCACAATGTGTTCCAAGCTTTTTTTTCCAGTGCTTTTTTTTTCTTTCGAAAAGGTGTAAAAACAACCACCCTCCTTTTTACAAATCCCTCATCGCCACTGCACAAACACCCACCTAATGTGGCTTAATAGCTGTTCTAAAGGCCTTTTTAACAATAATGCTCACTCCGCAGCTTGCTCACAAAGCTGGCAGGCTGGGATTGAGTCAATAAGACCATTATGTTCCCCTAACAGCAGCCAGAGCCCATAACCTGCTCAACCCACAGTGCTTATGGGCCCGTAGGAGGAAGAGGCAGAGGAAGCACACACACACTTGTTTAGGCACACCAGCATTGGCACTTATGAGATACACACACCAAGTTTCAGGGTTGTGTGTCAAAAAGTGTACAATAATGTCACAGACAGGAATAATAAGTGTTTGGGTGAAAACTAGATGGACAAATTCTGTTTCCAAGTTAGATTCTCAACACTCGTAGGGCGACAAATGTAAGTTCTGGCCTGAGGGTGGCACCAAAGGAAAATACAGGGGTCTATGCTTTGTACACTTGATTTCCATGAAAAGGTAAAAAAGGGAAACGACTGTTCTCTTCTTTTTATCTGAGGCTGGGAAGTCGACCAGACATACCATTTTTTTGCCAAACCAACCGGTTTTGTACAGGCCGCACGAAGATGAGAACCATGCCACGTTGGACGTGTTTTCAATCAGTGTGTTTTTTGGTTTTGCAGGAGCGAAGGCCTTAAAGGAGGAGGACTAACTGGTTGGTTTGGCAAACTACGACTTCTCTGCCTCTGCGCACACTGACTCGCTTTCCAAGGCTTTTCAAAGCCTAAGTCTCAAGCTGGATTTGAAGTTGACGCAGATTGATGTAGATTTCTGACTTATAGTACGGCGTCAGATTGCACCACTGCACCAAAAACACCAAGGCCAGCTCCTCCTATGTGAAAACCTCATCTGCAATACAGCTGATTCTGATTCTGCAACTCTAAACAAATCAGACCGAGTCACGATACATTCCTCGTAGCTAACATGCTTACAGCTAACATGTGAATAAGTTCCCAGTCAAGGCATAATGTAAAGATTGTCAGCAGGAGATCAGCATTAAAATTCATCCTCTGGGAGGAAGAACTTTAAAGAAATTCAATTGAAATCGGTCTGATAGCTCTGCATTGATATCACGACAGCTCTAGCCAGTAGCTAAAAAGATAAGCTAACCAAATGGACCAGTTGCATGTTTGCTGAGTGGCAATGGTTAAAGTAACAGTTTAATAAGCGATATGTCAAATATTCCATCTGTTTCCACTGGCTCTGATGAGTTAAACATGTTATAATATCTAACTTATTGCGTCATGATGTTGGGTTCTACCATAGTTAAGTGAAAGATAAAGTGAACTTCAGGTTTGTGTCTTCAGTTGGAGATTTTATAAAGCCTTTCAACCATTTCCAGTAAGAATCCGAGAATTGAGATACGTTTACATTATATCCTGTTGAGAATACAGCACTGTGAATACTTCTTACATATTTACAAGACACACAGGTGAATGTACAACACACACACACACACACACACACACACACACACACACACACACACACACACACACACACACACACACACCTCACAATGGCAGGCCCCAAAGGCCCCAGAACCCCAGAACGGTCTCAGGTAGATTGGGTGTCAGTTTTTCCCGGCCTCCACATTCAATGCATCTTCTAATCAGGTCGTAACCTAGTTAATGTCTTTATGAAACAATCTGCCGCACTGCAGGCGAGGACGTGTGAAGAGTATAGAGTGGCAGGGTGTGAAAACGTCACGCCGGGGACACTGCAGGCTGCTGCGACTCACAACCTGAGCGTTGTGCAAGTTGTCTCTTTGTGTAAAGAATACACATTAGGGCCTCTGTAATTACAGAGTGAGCGAGGTGTATAATCTGAGTCATCACAGAGAGAGTGAATGAAGAGTGCAGGAGAGCGTGGTGTTACCATAGTGTGGGAAAAGGTGTGTCTACTCTAAGGGGTCATTGTCTGGAGGGTTGTTGTTGTTGTGTACCACCAGGGGGCAGTAGAATAGTTCCCACAGGGACTGGGGGGGCTTCACTGTCAGGATACAGGTCGCACTCCAGTTATCTTTCTTGTTTCCTTCTCTTTCTTCTTCTATTTTTGCTTTTCTTCCCCTCATCTCGTTTCCTCTAATCCTTCTCGCCCTCCCTCTTTCTCTTCGCTCCCTGCCCTCACGTTTTTCTATCTCAAATGGACAGTTGAGATTATTTACAGTTGAGTTATTTTCAGTGCAAACACCTCCAGAGCCCTCCGCTGCTCACCAAATGACTGTACATGTGTGTTAGTCGGCCCACTCGGGAGAGAGAGAGGTGTATGTGGGGGTCGGCACGCTTCACAGGCGGCGGATGGAAGAAGTGAGTGGTGTACAGTGCAGGTGGGAGGAGTGAATCAAACACGAAAGTTGAGAGATGCGCCACAGAGGATATGTTGTGTTTGGTGGGAGTGTGTGTGTGTGTGTGGGTTGTAGGTGAAGTGGCCTCCACATTGTGTTGACTTTGAAACACAAGATCACATGCTGAGGGTGAGCAGCCAGAACGAATGTCTGGCCAAAGCTGTCGTCCATGAGCTCTGCTGCGGTTTTCGGGGAAGCTGAAAAAGTGTGATGGGGGGGGAGAGAGAGAGAGAGAGGAATTTGTCTCTTGTTCAATTGTGGTAATTCATGAGGAGAAGGGTGTGAGTGTTTGTGGCTCTTTGTATGTGTATGTGTGTGTGTGTGTGTGTGTGTGTGTGTGTGTGTGTGTGTGTGTGTGTGTGTGTGTGTGTGTGTGTGTGTGTGTGTGTGTGTTTAATGTGCACTATTAAACCCTGAGATTTGATTTCAGCAGTATAGTGGTGTTCAAAAATCCCATCCAAAATCTGCAGGGTCACGAGATGAGACGGGAAAGAAGATATAACGCAATCTGCAACGCTGTTTTGGACCGAAGACGGCTGAAAACAACTAAACACAGTTTATTGTTCAAATCCCCAAGACAAAATCACGAGTTTAATCTTTTACAATATGTTGTATTTTCCATGATCGTCGTTCATTAACAAGTAATTATAGCTGCAGATTGATGTAGCCGAGTGAAAAGTACAATATTCCCCTCTGAAATGTACAAATAGTGTCATAAAAAGTGAATACTTGAGTAAATGTACTCAGTTACTTTCCACGACCGGGTGTCAGTCGGTTTGTGTATGCACGAACTGTCGGCCTGAGGAGGTTTAAGGGCAATTTTTGTGTGTATGGGTGGGTGTGGGGGTGTTTTTTATTTTAGGGGGGTCTTGCATCCATTCCCTGCTGTATGGTGAAAAGTGCAGCGCAGCAGAAATGCATTCCAAGGTGGGGGAGAGCTGCATGGGTTCCACGACTATCAGGTTCTTCGGCTGGGCTGCGGGTTTGGCTCCATCGCAGCTTAATGGCAGGAAAAGAGGGGAGAGTGTACAGATGATTAGTAGTGAAGGGGCCAAACCAGAGAAAAATGTTTTAGCCCCAACCTTTTATTGTTTATAGATAAAACGCTTTGCCAGAGCCATAAAAAAAAAAATTAAAAAGCAAAAGGGGAGAAAAATCTCAGCCTTGGACCATTAAGAACAAAAAAAGGATTCTTTAAAGAAGAAAAAGCTTCTTGTTATGTGATGTTCGGTGTGGTGTCTTTGTATGCTGATTTGCATGCTGCATTCTCTTTTATCTGTATTTCAATATGCCCATTCTGCATTTTCCAGACCACCTCAAAACCTGAACTCTGTTGGTTTGTGTGTGTGTGTGTGTGTGTGTGTGTGTGTGTGTGTGTGTGTGTGTGTGTGTGTGTGTGTGTGTCATGTGTGGCCTGCAGCGGGCCCTGTAACCAGTCTGACTGCTAATGAACTTGGATCGGCGTCCGTGAGCGTCGGGCTGAAAGGGCTCTTTCTCCCACTCGGCCACAGCCACTCAGCTGTCACTCGCTGACCTACAGCTCTCTGATTATGTCACTGTCGCTGAGAAGGCTCTGCATTCATCCATCATTAGCCTACAAGTCTGAACACCCCAATCAAACGCCCTATTAAAACCTTCTACGGGTCTCTTTCAGTTTGTTCGCCGCTTGCAGCTGCTGCTCTGCACCAAGAGAACCAGTGTGCCAAAAAAGCAAGTTTCATCTTTTTTTCTCTTGGATCAAATACAGGTAAAGTGTAGAAAATGTACAGAACAAGTGCTTTTAAGTTACCCATTTAGTGGGAAATGTTGTACAACGTTTATCTGACAGCTGGAGTTACTTTGTGGAATGAGATTAAAACAGAAAGGAACGTAAACTACAGCACATTGTCACAACAAATTTAACCAGTGCTTCACCTTTTCCAGTGTTAAGACATAAAAAGATTTCCCATCTCACAACACCCCAGATTTGACCTTTTTAAATGGGCACAACCTCTAGTTTAAGAACCACTGGACTGTTCCCAACCAGCTGCAACATTAAAATGCTGCTCATGCATTAGTGTATCGGAGTTCATTACCTACTAGTGTGACATATAATTAAACATAAATTACAGCCCGGGCTGGGTATGGTATTTCATTTGATACCCATCATATGAATGGAAGATGAGTGTGTACACTTTTCTGCAGAACTTAAGAAGTTTCTTTTGATACTTTATGTCTATTTTTCTGACAACACTTGCATACTTTGACTCAAGTAAGATGTTGACTTGTTGGGTCGGTGCTTTTATTTGTATAAAGAGTCTTCTTCCAACTGTGCGTTTTCGGCCTCTTGGATCTGGAGGAATCCATTGAGCGCCGGTCGCCAGGAGCAACGGGCCTTCGGGAGGAGGAGGGGTCTGGTGTCCACCCTTCCACACCTCTCTCTCTCTCTCTCTCTCTCTCTCTCTCTCTCTCTCTGCCATCCTTTTCTCTCCTCCCTCCCCTCACATGGGCTTTGCCTTTGGCTGAACGCTGGGATTCTTTCACAGAGGCTGCCGGTTGCCAAGAGAGAGAGAGCCACAGAAAAGCCGGGCAAATGTATGTGGGTCACTGCAAGTCAGAAGGGGGCTTTTCATTCTCCCCTTCCCTCCTTTTTTCTCCTCCTTTTTGTTCCTTTGTTCTTTTTTTGGCTCTTTGGCTCACTCCTTCCACCCCCACGAGTGAAAAGATAACATTGATTTGTGTCAGTGCCGTTTATTATTTTTCCTGGATGAGCTGCTAAGACAATCCCCAATACGATACGAAGCAGTGTCCTATTGACTTCTAAACCCCTCTCCAGGTGCACACACACATCTCTGAGCGTCGCTTTGTGTGTGTGTGTGTGTGTGTGTGTGTGTGTGTGTGTGTTTGTGTGTTCCTGACCGATGGACAAACAAAACGCTCGGCGAGAAGGGGGATGAACTCCACTAAAAAGGATCTAGAGCAGATGCTTCGTTGGCCTCAGTCTCACTTCCTTTCACCATCTCTCAACTTCTTCTTTCCCTTCCTCTTTCTCTCTGATGGATGCTGAGTGGTTTGTGCTTTTCTTTCTTTTTTCTTTTTTCTTGTTGGTCTGACTGACTGCAGGGACGCGGGAAAGTAATTCAGGCTCTTGACACTGCAGGAGGACAGCTTGTGTTATTGGCTTTACCTTATATGTTTGTCTCTGCCTGCTACATGCTCTCTCTCCTCTCTCCTCCCGTCTCTGTGTGTGTCTCTCTCTCTCCCTGTGTCTGTCTCTTTCTCCTCTCTACTGTCTCTTGTCTACTGTCGCCTGTCTCGCTCTCTCTCCCGTCCTCTTCTCCCCACCCCCCTCTGTGTTTACATTTCTATCAGTTATCAACAGACGATCGGAAAACAACCCCCATAAAGAGTGGCATTTCGGCCGGCAAAGTCCATCAAACTCTACAATCTGTGGTCACATCTCCAGAAGTTTCGAGTGCGGGGGGATTTTAGTTTTTTTCTGTTTTGACATGTGTCATCTCCTCTTCGAGGCAGTGAGAGTGAGTCTGTGCACAAGACTCAACCGCATCGTTTCACTATTTCACCCTCTTTGTGTCTCTATGCTTCCCAAGGTCGTGAAAGACTTCGTCAATGGGGTATAAAGTCTAGATATCCCAGATATCCACATCAGAGCGCGCTATTATTTCATTAGATTGATATCAGGTTGTCCGACACCACCTTCTTTCTCCCCCGCTCGCCCTTCTGCGGCAGAGTTTCTCATTTCAGGAAAGACAATGGCATGTCTATCCTGCAGTACTAAGTAAATGTCAGGTACTGTCTACCCTCCTCCTCATCCATTCACTGAAATGCTCTGGGGGCTGAGGGCTAGATATCCATCTAGCAGGGTCTGTATACATGTGTGCTACATGGTACAACTCCAGTCAGGTTACGGGATCGAGTTTCTCGACATGTATATACTTTACAAGAACCTACACAGCTCCAGGACAGATTTCAGGCATCTTTTATTTGATTTTTATCAGTGAGTTTTTTCAGCTGTGAGCTAAAGGAGGGTCTGTGGAAGCTTTTCTCGTCCCCAAACTTGTTTCTTTATTGGTTAATTATCAGACAAACACAAGTGGTATTTTGAGCCTGGGGCCTGATTGGTAAATCTTTACCAGTAGTCCTGTTTAGAGTGGAAATGATGAGTTGATTATTATTATTTAGAGAGGTAATCTCATTCTCAAAAGTAATCAATTAGTAAAAATGCCAAAACTTCAAATGCTACTAAGCCTTCTGGTTCCAATTTAGAAAATTAGCTGGTTTTCATGATCTTCTATGATAATAAGCTGACTTTGTTTGGGTTTTGACTGCTGGCCAGAAAAAACGAGACACTCCCAGATGTTGCAGATGATGTAGACTAAAACTGTGATTGTCATTTTTTTAATCATACTTTCTGACATTTTCTAAACCAATCAAGAATATAATTGGAAGATTACTTGATAATGGAAATAATCATTAATTTAAGCCCTAGTCCTGTGTGTGTCTATTGGGAGGATCATTTAGTTTGACTAAGATTGCATAGAACCACAATGTGTCCTTCTTGGTGAAACTTTGCTCCCAGTTTTGTGAGTTTCAGTTGTACCTAAATCTGAGTCATTTAAAGCGGCAATAATCAATATTTTATAACGGTGTGTCAACAGAAAAACTACAGAGAGCTATCAGCTGATTGCAGTTCCCCTTTGCTCTTTGTTTAGTGTTTTACTGGCTGCAATATTAAACTAATTTACATCGTTAACCACACTTATGGTAGTAAATGTAATGTATTCGTATGGATTGCAGCACCTCACCATGCAAACACATTACATTTACTATCATCTACAACTCCTCTCTCTCTCTCTCCCCCTCCCTCGATCCCTCTCACTATATCTCTATATGTCTGTGAACTTTGTGTTGAAAATACTACCTTGTATATGATAAAAGTTATCATATATTTTCATACTTCCAGGTACAGGCTGACGGTGCATTAGTCCTGGTTGGAAAAGGAAAATCCTCGTCATCATCTTCCCCCTCCTGCTATCCCCAAAAAGGTCAGCTAAATGAAAGGGACGTGGCTCTAATATAGATCGGGGTTTGTTACTCCTGGAGGGACTGACGGCATGTGTTATGTTATATCATTAGGATAATAATTTCTCCGATATAAGACACCTCTGGCAGTCTTCAGCCCTTTCATATCCCCCCTCTTTGCTTCGGACATCTGGCAGACATCAGCCTCGAGCGAAGGGAGGATGTGGGGGCAGGGATCGATTCCATAACTCTGTGACTCTCCAGTAAAGAGAAATGCCTCTCTTTCGGGTATGAGTGTGAGCTTTTGTGTGTCGTTTTGTTTGGAGCTAATAACCTCTCTCTAAGCTAGTAGAGTTGTTTTCTACTGTAACATTATGAGAAAGAAAAAAAAGCTCCAGTCACCTGATTTCCTGTCTCTCATCTGAGGGTTTTTCTTTTCACTTCCTGCTCGGCTGGTATTTCTACAAGCCATGTCTTAGTGGTGATGACAACAACATGTGGGCCACAAACTTATTTTAGGCCTCAGCGTGAAGTGAACAATAGATCATATTGTGACTGGCTTGTTTAGAAAGTTCTCTGAAGCCTAATTGCTATCAGACGTTGTCCAGGGCCTACTCGCAGGAACCATAGAGATCGGAGGGGGGGGGGGGGGGGGGGTTGGAGGGGGTAGGGGAGGGGGGGGGGGGGGGGGGGGGGCGGCGTTATGAAAGAGAGATGGGATTTGTATGATTTATAAGAAGGGATGAATGTTATTTAACCCACCAGGAGAATACTCAGAGAGCCACATCACACGCACAATTTGGGACAGTGAAAAGAAGATAAATATCAGAGGCATGGTTATCTCCACAGCTATAGCAAATGACAGAAACGGCAATACATCATCACAACTCAAGCATTATCTTAACCTCCCTCTCTGCATCCCTCTGTGGCCTGCGCAGGAAGTGCGTCCACCTCCAGTCGAGCTCCGTTCACCTCCCCATTTATTTTCTTTCCACTGCGCGTGTCCAGTGAGAGCTTTTGCAAATGACCAAGTCATTTTTGTCAAGACTCAATAGGAATCGTTGTGCCAAGCGCTCCCGATGCCAGACAGGTCCGGGGACGAGGCCACGGCAGTTAGCGTGAGAGAGTCTGTGTCGAGATCCTTTACTGAAATAAAAGTAATAATCACTCCTTAAAGTCCTGTATTGAAGATGTACGTCGGATAATACAAGTAAAAGTACTCAATGCAGAAAAACGGCCCATGTTAGATCACTACTCATGCATTTAAGCAGCATTTTATTGTTGTTGTTTATCGAGGCGCATCTTATTTTATGGATGCAACGAAGTACTATTTTCACGTGGATTATTTTCTTATTTAATTATTTGCTTGTTTGGTCCCAAGTGACACCTTAATTTAAGACATTGAAAATTTAACAAATCCTCACTTTTGAGAAGCTGGAACATGACATGACTTGTTTGGTCCCAAGTGACACCTTAGTTCAATTTCTTTTTTAAGAAAATGTCATTTAAGACATTGAAAATTGAACAAATCCTTACTTTTGAGAAGCTTTTTTTTCTGTGTGCATCTTAAAGTAGTTTGATCTGTAAAAATATCTTATTTTTAAGCTTCTAATATGTTTTGTATGCAAAATCTTGATTAGTAAACCATCTAGTAACTATAGCTATTAATGTCAAATACATGTAGTGGAGTTTAAAGTTCAATAGTGCCCTCTAAATTGCAATGGAGTGGAAATGTAAAGAAAAAATCGAGAAAGTCAGTGTCTTTATTTGTGTCTGACAGCTGTTGCTGTAAGCCAACAACTCCAGTTGTGCGTGCTCTGCGTCAAGCTCTCTGTGTGTCAAATTAGAAATGTATGGTGCACAAAAAAATTGAGGGTGGAAAAAACAAAATCTGTGTATCATAGCGATCTATTTTGGTCATTTCGGTATTTAAATGTCGCCATTCTCATCAGTTATGTTCAGTCGGCCTCTCTGGGCTTTGAAAGCCAGAGGACACACTGCAACCTACCTCATGGAAAATGTGCATCATTACCACACTCGGCCTGGCGTACAACAAACATGCCGGCATACAGGGACACACACATTCAAGCAAACACACACACGCACATACACACACACACACACACACACACACACACACACACACACACACACACACACACACACACATACACAGGATTTGTCAGCAGAGCCAGACGTTGAATAAAGCAACTTTGTTTAATGCGAGCATACAATTTTAAAAATGTCTGATCCATCACTTCCTGTTCCAGTAAGTGTGGAGGCGATGGGTGCTGGTGGTGGTGGGGGAAGAGTGGGGGGGGGGCGTATTCTGGGCAGCTCCGTCTAATGAGCAACTCTTTCACCGAACCAGACAGTTTATGGGGTGGCTGCCAGCCTCATTAAGAGCAGCTCTTAATTGCCCCTTTCTAGCCAAAACCCAAAAGCTGAAACATCTGCTGGCCCATGAACCCCGTTCCTCCTCCCCTGAACCCTCTTCCGCCCTTCATTCTGCTCTGGCACTTGTTGATCACTTGCTATCACTACTACCAGTGAGTTCCATAACAACAACAACAACAACAACAACAACAACATCCAGGCAGCAACCTTCCCCCCACGAGAGCTGATCAATGAACGTTGAATAACTCAAGTGGATGCTGTGTGAATGTGTTTGCGTCCATGTGGGCCTTGCAAAAAACATATTTGTCACAAAAAACATATTTGTCACACATTTATCAGCTAAAATAAGATTTTAAGATATTTTACTTTAGGGTGGGTGGAGACCAAAACAAAGTTGAAAGGAGAGTGAATATTGTACTAATATTCATCAGTCGGACACAAACACAACTCCAAATGAATACTTTTGTGCTCCATGACTGCTGGATGTGTAAATAGGCTTTTCTTTTTTTGCAATAACAACTTTTTTAAGTTAATAATATCTCAGCATTGTGTGGACAGCTTTCCGTGCTTCGTGCTGTGAACGTGGGGTTTAAACTCTTGTCTGCACGTGTCCCGCACCTCTGTGGTGTTTAGTTAGAAGGAAAGTACAGACTGTGCTCAGCGAGACCAAAATACCATCTGTATTTACACGAAGACGGAAAAGAATACAGGTGTACAGTTTTAAGCAACTCTTTGTCTCCTGTGAGAAGTGTAGGAAGACAATTAGCGCGTAACACAAATAAAAGTCAACGCACTGTCGCTGTGCTAACTCATATTTTTCCTGTCTCTGATTTGAGGAGAGTACGAGGCTGTGGGAGAGTGAGCCTGTTGATAAGTGTCCCAGATACAGACTGCCAGAGGGAGGACTGATAAGACGAGCAAGTTGAGACAACTCCTCATTGTCCGGTGCTCAAGGTCACTAATTCCCTGTGTGTGACAGAGGCGTCGATAGTGAGTCACTGTGCGGTCAGAGTGGCCTTCCTTCCTTCCTGCCTTCTGCTCGAGATACAGGAAGAGAAAAGAGTTGTTGGGCCATTACTTTGAAACCAAGCAGAGAAAGTAGTTTTTCGAAAATGGGCAAACGACTTGACTTCACACGTCGAGATGGAGTTTTGATAAAAGCTGTATGAGTTTAGTTCGGCCCGTTGAGGAAGAGAATATACCTGGTTATACATTCATTCAGGTTTGTGTCTGACTAACTAAAAACAAAAGTATTGAAATAACAGTTTCACAAAAAGAGTTTTGAAGTCGGTTTCCTAAATTAGGCTTGGATAAACTGTTGCGTCAAGTAGGATCCAACCCCCCAAATCGGATGGTTTGACCCATTTCAAACATTACATTCTGCAATATTTCTTTTTTGTTGCATATTTTGGGTTCAGTCCTTTTTAGGTGTCCCATTTAAAATCAGTAACACGGAAAAAATGAAGACGATATGTCATCATTTGAACTTGAAAACTAATGCTCTTGTTCAAAGACTTCGCAGCAATGATTATATCAACGGTGCTTCTTCAGCTCTGTGTGGTGAAAGAAAACATATTTTTTGTTTGACCTTCCATCAGTGTTTTCTATCTGTGGAGTGAGAACAAGCAAAGGGCCATAAAACATACAATCGGGGACATGGTTTTCCAGCCATATGAGATTTGTTTGTGGGGCCTCTTATGTCACAACAGCTCATCCTAATCCCTCTCAGTGCTGTGTTGTGTGTGGGTGTGCGTTTCCCATTGATTACCTGGCTAGGAGATGTGAGACGGGAAGGTAAGGGTGGGAGAGGGGCTCCGGGAGAGCGTGTGCGGCGGGAGTTTTTTTTCTCGGCAGTCTGTGGACAGCTGGACCGCCGGTTCGAGTTTCTCCTCACAGCGAGGCTGAAATTTCAGCCCCTGCAAATGGAGGGAAATAAACGATTGGCGCTCTCAAAACAACCTCTCCGTGCGGTTTCTTTTCCCGCCCTTTCCTTATTTTTCCTGTACCAAGTCCTTCGCCCCAGCCTCAGTTTGGCTCCGGCCTGCGCTGGTATGATGGCAAATGTGATTATGTCAAAATATTTTACTCCAAACATAGTCAAATGGTAAAAAAAATAATAATAATCCCCTCCCCAGTGTTAGTATTTTGTTGAATCAGCAGGGCTCACAGCTGTTCCAGGCACAGCGTGGTTCACGTGGTTGGGATTATTCCTCAACCGCAAACGTCTGTGTGCTCTTCCTGATCTGAAGTCAGCCATCCAGCCGTGTTTTTCAAACTTTTGAGGAAGTGAGAAGTGCTGATGAGACAGTTGTGTGCAGCAGCACTGGTGCAACTGAAGTGAGTAACGACAGGATGAAGCAAGGCTCATGGCGTGGCCTTGGACATGACTGGGGAAGTGGGAGCAGAGAGGAGATGCAGCTCGGGATGAGTCACAGCGACAGTAAATATATAGTCATCCTCCAATTGTATGTGTGTGTATATATATATATATATATATATATATATATATATATATATATATATATATATATATATATATACATAGAAATATATATATATATATATATATATATATATATATATATATATATATATATATATATATATATACATAGACCACTCCGCATTGACATTACATGTTGTGGAACACTTTATGCCCCTCAGACGATTTGGCGTTGCAGCTGGTGTGATCACATCGCAAGGAGATCTCCAGTTTAGTATGTTTTGGTTGCACTATAACAACCTGACATGGAACAAACCGTAACATTTGACAGACACTGAGACCACTTTCTGACGATAACAGCTGTAAGAGAGACGGTGGAGAGGACTACACGGCTCCTAGTACCCAGATGGTTCGTGTATGTCACGTTAGCATGACTCCAGAACCAGACGTGACTCAGACCTCAATGATCCTGTTTCTGTTGATTCTGGGACAATCTTTCAAGGCAAGCTGAAGACATTTTCCTGAACACATATAGCTTTAGTTAGCACTGCAATTTGATTTGTCATTTAAATGATATGGTGATTGACAGAACGAATCAAGCAAAAATGCCAAATAGTTTCAGGCTCCATCTTCTCAAATGTGAGAATTTTAACAACCTAGGGTAGTTGTCATCTTGGTGTCTGGGAAATTGACTCTTTATAGATTAAACAATCAATCGATCACTTTTAAATGGGAGATAATTGACAGATTAAAAAATAATGAAATAATCTGGGGTAATAATCATTTACAATCAACAATTAGAACAGACTGCCTCAAAACACACTTTCGTCCATAAAAGTTTTATTAGAAGATCAAGTGGTCGTGTTTTTATGCCATTTTGTTTGTGCGTTTGTGTCGTACGTGCATGAAGGGCCACATGTGTGCACATAAACGTGTGTGAAACGATACACAATCTTGTTATTGGTTTCACCCAAAGGCAGCCAAGAAGAAGAATGCCATTGAGTAAACATGGACATAAACTATACAGATCCCACAATGCGTTTGGTGAGTAACACTGACTGCACGCAGAACATTTGCAAGAAATCCCCACAGGGCACCATTTACTTATGGAGGCGGAGCTTGGAGGCAATTACGAGACCGGCTCTGAGCTCGCAACCTCACTGTAATAACGAGACTCCAGGAAGTCACCGCACCCAAAATTGTTCCAGCAAGTAACTCCTAAAAGCCCAAACTGTATGTGATCACTAATAATGTAATTATTAGTGAGATTTAAAGATGTCGGTTGGCAAATAGTTTTAAATTTGGAATGAGCCCCGGCTTCCAGTCTTTATGCTAAGCTAAGCTAATTTCTTAGCAGTTACAGCTTTGTACTTTGTTTCACCAACATGAGAGTGGTATCGATCTTCTAATCTAACTCTAAAAGAGCAAATGAGCGTCTTTCCCTGATGAATTGTATTTAACAGAAACAAACAGCCCTGAATGGTGTCCTACAACTGAAGACGACACATCCTGACTGAGAAGACTCTAAACAATGCTGCTGAAAATCTAAGGGGATTTTGTACAAAACGGTCACAGGAATGAGGCGTGAGCAGTCAATCAGTCGAGCAGAGGTTTCACAGCCCAGCTGTCAGAAAGCTGAGCTTACCTCTCTCCTTACTCAGCAGAGCAGAAAAAAAACACGCACTCTTGTCTCTTCATTTCCTTGCTCTTTCTTTGCCCTCCTCCTCCTCTCCCCCGCTCCCTCTCCTCTGTGATGAATGGAAGGTATGAATTCTCCGCGGCCTCCCCGGGTTTCTCTCTGAGGCCCTCGGCAGCTGAACAAACAACACGCTCCCAACTTAAAGACGCAATCAGGAATTTATTTGAACCATGTACGCTTTGGGTATATTTGTGTATAGCCCTAAAGCGCTGGAGGAGGAACATGAAAAAAAGATTTTTGTAGAGCTGTCATAACTCAAAACCGTGATTTTTTTTCGTCTTCTTTTTCACTGCAGTTG
Organism: Taurulus bubalis; assembly: GCF_910589615.1. Taxonomy (NCBI): domain Eukaryota; kingdom Metazoa; phylum Chordata; class Actinopteri; order Perciformes; family Cottidae; genus Taurulus; species Taurulus bubalis. The sequence continues at coordinate 14,226,011 of NC_136589.1, read as the reverse complement.
TAAACAAACCTTTCATGAGCTTGGACTGAGCAGTTGAACGCTCGTTTATCAAAACTCCGGTCATGAATTTGAATGAATAAAAAAAGCCAAATAAATAATTACGTGAACGGAGCCAGTAATGGGGAAAACTCCTCTCAGTTCTGTCTGTGAGACATGTGGGCACAGAGGTGGAGGTGTTGGGGGGGAAAGAGACGGAGTGATGGTGTTGGTCAGGTCTGGAGGGGTGGTCCTGGTCAGGAGTCAGACCCAGCTGTTGTGGCCTATTTATCCATTCCACAGCACAAGAGGTTGTGGTGGAGGGTTGGAAGAGTTCGAGAGGCAAGCGCATGAAATGGAGGGAGGGAGAAAGAGTCTGTGTGACGGGGTGGGGGTGGAAGAGGAGATGGATGAGGATGATGAAAAGCAGATGGAGGGCGTGTTTTTTATTTATTTATTCTTACTATCTGCCTGTGACGCAGGTTGAGCTCTCCAGGTGCATTGTGGGTAGCTTGTGTGAATAAATGCCCAGCTTCTTGCGGCTCTAAATTGATTGAGGAGGACTGGCTGCGGTGATGCAGCTGTCTGCTGAAGTATATGCAGATCATTCACTTAAGTTAAAAAAATGCTGAAATCCTATAAGGAGAATAACAGATGAACTACTAGCAAAATGTACTTAAAGTATCAAAAGTAGAAGTACTACTTTAGATTAACTCTGAATACAATGCATCAATGTGAAGTTTCCTAATGTAGCTGCTTGTGGTGGAGCTAGTTTGAACTACTTCAAATATAATTCAGTATTTTAGTCCAGTGGTTCCCAACATATGGGCCAGACCCCCTATAGAGGGTCACTAGATACATCTGAGGGGTCGTGGGATGATTATTGGGGAAGGGATGAGTTCTACTCAAACTTGTAAAAATGTTGGAGCTTTGTTTTTACTACTAATACAGGGCTATTCTACCCCTTTGTTACCAGTTATGTAAATGAAAACCATTTGAGAAGTTTTGAGATGAAACTCGTAAACATGTGAAACGTGGCTCGGATCCTAAAGTGAACACTGCTTTCTGTAAGATTATCTCAGTTCTTACATGTTAACGTTAGCTAATTGGCACAAAACGACACAGTTGAGGCTGATGGGAAAGCCATTAGTTCTGCAGGTATGTGAACAAATTAAAACGTCAACATCATGGTGACGCTCGGTAAGAGGATCACCAAACTCTTTCCATCCTCTGGGGACTGTGACCTTTCTTACAAAAACTCAGTTTAATCCATGTAGCAGTTGCCATCCCTAGATCAACACCACTAGCATGGCTATAAACTACAATATTTTCCTCGAAACTGTAGATAGATACTTGGAGTACAGTACTTTCGGTAAATGTGCTTAGTTTCTTTCCACCGCTTCCAGGCTGAAAGGTGAGGCCGGAGCTGCTCGGCGAGATGATGTGAAATGCACAGTAGAACGCTGGCGGCTTGACAGCTCTTTAACGATCTGCAGGCTGTGTTATTCGACTGGTCTTCACTCCCCCCACCCACCCACCTCTGCACGCTGCAGCAGCCAGAACATTCCTCACACATCTGGCCCCGAGTCTTTCCCAAACGCTCCCTCTCCTACCACTCTGCGCCGTAATTACCCACAAGCCCTGTGTTCTCCTTTTCTCTTTTCTTTTTATGATCCTCAACCCCCTACTCGGCCGAAATCATAAAAGCGGGGAGCACACAAACGTCATTTATAGTCATGATTTAAAAGGAAAGAGGCTTTCTGGTGTCCACAGAGATGTGCCATCCAGAAATATGCTTTTTCCTCCGCCAAGTGTGTGTTGCCAGAACTTATAAAAGCAAGACAAACATAATGAATCAGTTACTCGGTTTGAACCGTAATTTCTTCTCTCGATTGTTGTTTGCCCCCTTGAAATGTTTGTGCTGTTCTGAAGCAGCTGAGTAAAGCAGGATTCAATGAATGGGGGTGGGAATGAGAACAATTTACGATCATATTGATGTCTCATGGGAATGTTTGTTTGTTTTCCATCTGTGGAAAGTAACTACAGGTACATTTACACTCGCTCTTATTTGAGGTACGTGTACTTAACTTGAATGATCCTATTTTATGCTACTATATACTACTACATTTCAAAGGCAAGTATTGCACCTTTTACTCTTCTATATTATTCTGATAGCAACAGAAACTACTTTGATTGACTCTCAATGGCTCTCAACATGTGAACAAAGAGCCGGCAGCTCATAGCTAACGATGCTAACAGCTAAGCTAAGTGCTGAAAGAGCTCACAGGGTTTACCTGACTGGGAACTGGAGGGTTGATGCGAAACCGCAGTATTAGAGCAGTCTTGTACAAATATTTGTTTGCTGCTATATTAATGTACAGCACATGTCTAATACAGCCCCAATAAAGTTAAGATTGTATTTTTTTTGACTCCAGCTCCTTGTCATGTTTCAGTCTATGACCGTTGACATTTTTTTAGGCTGAAAAAAGTTAAATTATCTGGTATTTCGCAAAAAAAAGTTTGTAATTCTTAACTCCCATTAATAATCTCATGCATCTCTCAAATTCCTAGGAGATGGGTTGATATAATATATAATGACATATATTAACATAACACTTTTCTGCAGAACAAGCTGTATTGCTGGAGGACGTGAACACTCCTTCCTCCCGTGCGGTGTGAGAACGCGACGCTTAGGGGTCATAGGTGGACGGCATGTGGGGTCGGTCAGCGCGGATGCGTCTGCGGCGAGCCACATGTCGAAGCATCCACGGGAAGTGAGGCCGCATGCACGGGGGCTTGCATACAGGAAGGCGCTTTGTTGACGCTCCCTGCCAGGAAAGAACTATTGTTAAAAGTACCCGACCGTGTTTTTTTAATTTTATCTGAAGGCACTGTTTACTCCTGCTTTGTCTGTAATCTCAGGCCCCTCGCTCCTGTACCTCCCCCGGCTGGCACTCTGCCACACATTTGTCTTGCCGCTCTTGTGTTTTTCAGATAGTGGCTTACTTTCACACTGTGGGAACAATTGTTGCGACACTTGAGTGCCCGCTATCTGAATTGGATTAAAGGTTTGTTTGGAGCTGGATAACACCCACTAGAACTGATACGGTGGGAATACATATGAGTAAACGCTGCCTACGACGATACCTGTAAATTTGAAGGCGCAAAGAGAAAGGCAGATAATAAAAGGGATGAATTGAAAGTAAAAGCTCTTTCGAGCACACGTTTTCCGATCCTAAAAAGCAGTGTCCTTGGCAATGAAGTTGTACTTGTATCTTGTTTTCGTTCTGATTAACCAAATCGTCCCGTGAGGAAAGAAATCAAACACTTTTCACTGTCCTCTACTGAGAAACACAACAACCCTCTCTACACTTGAAAACAAAAGGTTCCCCGGCTAACTGGTGCTAAACAGATTTATGGCCGCTAACCGAAGAAATGCTTCAACACCTGCATGGTTCATTTGTTTTATTTGAGGCACATTTCATTGTTCCATGTGGCTTCTGTTAGCTCCAAAACAACTACCAGTTTAGTTGTGATACAGATTGATGTATCATTGATCCCGTCTACGAGTTAATTGTATTATCGTTTGTGTCTTTACTGTTTAATTTAGAGGCATTTCACTGTCTACGAAAAACTACGATAATATAGCGTCTGTTTACTAAATAGCTACCTTTCCAAAAAAGCGTGTATTGCTAGCTGTGTAATTTCCCTCTGAGATCCTCCCTGATGACATTCTTTCTCTTCACCATCAGACTTTACGCTCAGCGGCCCTGCAGCCCTGCTCTCCATGTTTAAATCCCCCCCTCAGTCTGCCTTCAATAGAAATGGAAATTTGAGGCCCTCCCCTCCCACGGTTCCCCCGTCTCCCCCCAGAATGAGCCAGGATGTTTTGAGAAGTGGGATATTGCTCCTAATGGATTCCAAACACCACAAAAGTTTATTAGCAAGCAGGGCATCGTAAAAGTAGGAGGTGGGGGCGGAGGGGTAAGTGGGAGAGGAGGAGAAGTGCGCATAATGTGTCGGAGTGTGAATAGTTTCTGTTTTATTTTTAAAGAGCGTATATATTTTCACTTCTCTCTGCAGTATGAAACGAACATTAACCAGTGGTGCTGCACCATCACTACAGGGACCTGCTCCGTCTCCAGGCCCGGGGCTGTGTTTGTACTTCAGCCAGGTGCTTCATTAGTCCTCTTCTTTATTCTCTGACAGTTTCATTGGCATGGCGGATGCAAATCAATTGAGAAAATCATGTTATTTTTTTGCACCAGAATGTTTTTTGCACCAGGATGTTCTAGATCAGTGGTTTTCAACCATTTTTCAGTGAAGTACCCCCTGTGAAATGTTGTTTTCAGCCAAGTACCCCCTAACCAGCGCATATGATGCCCCTCCCTGCTTAATGGAGCGTGGCTATCTGGATCATGGACCATGCCTACTACTCATTAAATGAATCATTTCTGTCATATTCATTGAATGTGCTGTAACTCTGTTACGTTATTCATTCTGGCCACATGACATCTATTGCTTCTGTCCATCCGGGGAGAGGGATCCTCCTCTGTTGCTCTCCCTCAGGTTTCTTCCCCTTTTTCCCTGTGAAAGATTTTTTACTATCTTTATTGGGGGAGTTTTTCCTGATCCGATGTGAGGTCCCGGGACAGGGATGTCATGTGTACAGATTGTAAAGCCCTCCGAAGCAAACTTGTATTTGTGATGTTGGGCTATATAAAATAAACTGAATTGAATTGAAAGCATTTTTGGTTGAAAACTAGATCTAATACACAGTGCTGTGCCATCAGTGTCTGATTTAATATAGAATATATACAATTCAGTTTATGAACTTACACTTATATTTTATTGAATATGTATTAAATAACTATTTTAAAGGATTTCTAAATGGATGTTCATTTTAAATATATTTTAAAAAAATCTCACGTACCCCCATTTGAGAACCACTGTTCTAGATGATCGATTATTTGTCCTTACTCTATCACTACGTCCACATTATTGATGATTATTTATCAAAAAGCTGTGTGTAAATATTTTGTAAAAACACCCATAGTCAACCCGACAATATTGTCTCAATATTGCTATTTAGGTATTTGATCAAACGTATTTTGATGTAGTTTTCTCTCGATTCCACCCAACCTGAATTCATATAAAGTAGCTTATTCCTTTGCGTGAGCTCCATTGCTGTCCAGAAACTATTTGGTTTGTATCACTCCTCACCTGGAAAACTGTGTTTGAGTAATTTTTTAGGAAAATTACTGAGCATTTAAAAAGAACTATTCACTAACTAAGTGATGAGTGATTTATGAATCCACTATCCATCTTTTAGACATTATAGACACTGCATAGCTGTGCCTGTATACGTCCAATGAAAGTGAACGGAAAATGTGGAATTAAATTGAATGCCTTCGCTGTGTGTTGGCCTGTGTGTTGGAGCAGTTTTCCTCTGTGTGTGTGTGTGTGTGTGTGTGTGTGTGTGTGTGTGTGTGTGTGTGTGTGTGTGTGTGTGTGTGTGTGTGTGTGTGTGTCTCTGTGTATTCATGGCCTCCTCTTGGCTGGGTCCATCCTTGCGTCAGAAGTCCTAATCTTGTCCTCTCTTCACAAAGCCTCCCTTTGATGTGCTGCTGCTGCTTCCTGCCATGTTCAAATACTGCTTCACAATCAAATGGAGTCGGCCTCCACTGCATGCATTGGTGTTTAATAGCGTCGTTGTTCAGGAGAGAATAACTCTACAAGACCCTCTCTCAATGCATCCCCCCACCTCGGCTTGGTCTCAGAAGTAAAGCAGTGAGTTGAGGAGGAGTCCTGGAAGGAACAAATACCCACTAATGACTTTCCCTCTCAATGGGTGATACGAGGCTCTTGAGAGAAAATGTGGGATTGCATTTGTGATTTCCTGCTTGATCCTTTAATCCTTTAGTCTCTTTTCTTAGACAACAAAACCCTAATTTCACTCCTCAAATCCCTATTTGGCCCATCCAGTATTGCCACTTGTTGATTTTCCGATGGCACCTTTAACAATGCAGTTAGACGACTACTTTTACTTTTTTTGGGGCGAAATGCTTTTTTGCTGAGAGTTAGATGAGAAGATTAATATCACTATGTCTCTACAAAAATATGCAGCTACAGAGGCAGGGGCTCTTTAGCTTAGCTAAGCATAAAGACTAGAAAAAGAGGAGGAAGATTGGGAAGCTTGGGTCTGCCCAAAGGTAAAAAAAAAAACACCTCCAGCACTTCTAAAGCTAACAAATTCCAGGAAAACATTTTCACTAAATGGTTGTTTATTAAATGGAGGCAACAAAGAGGCATTCTGCACAGGAAGACCGGACAACCTCAGCGGGCCCTTTTTGACAAGGTTCTACTCCAAGTTCCCTCTGAATGAGACCAGACAGCCTACAAAGGAAGCTAATTTTGTCTGCTTGTATTTGTGATTTCATTATTTTAGTGCTGGAATGTAGATGGACTGGTAAATCCAGAGAGTTACCTTCTGACTCAGCTCCTTCTTCACCCTAAGGCCTGGTACAATGCTGATGCTGCACCGAACCACCTGTGCATCTTAAGCTTCATTTTAACATCACTCATAAACAAGAAACTTGAACTTGCTTACTTAGGGAAGTGACTCCAAAATCAGTTTTCTGGCAGATATCTCTGGCCATATATTTGGAGTTAATGATTCTCATCCCGACCTCTTCACAATCACAGTGTGTGTCAAGGTCAGTCTGATGGAGCCAAAAGAACCACATCATCTGCAAAGAGCAGATACGGATCTTTGAGGTCCCCAAACCGGACACTTTCCCTGAAAATTACGAAGAGCAGCGGGACAGTTGACTACCCTGGCGGAGGCCAACACCCACTGGAAACGTGTCAGACTATGTGCCTCGTATACAGACACAGCTCTCACTTTGGTTATACAAGGACCAGATGGCTCGTAGCAACGACCCCGGTATTCCATATTTCCACAGCAAGACTCCCTGGGGGAAACGGTTGTAAGCCTTCTCCATGTCCACAAAACACATGTAGAGTGGATAGGCAAACTCCCGTGACCCACCCAGAGCAGAGCTGAACCACCGTTCCATGGCCAGATGGAGTCTACTTTCCTCCTGGATTTGAGGTTTGACTTTCAGATCAAGCCTCCTTTGCAGCATCTTAGAATAAACTTTACCGGGGAGGCTGTGCATGTGATTACCCAAACACTGGAGGACACGGTCCCCCTTTAAAAAAAAAAAAGGGAACCACCACCCCGGTCTGCATACATGAAGGCCGTATCAAAGTTCTCATCTAACCCTGAGCAAGAAAGTGAATAAGCGTATTTCCCAAAAATGTCTTGCTGTTGCTTTAAGTAATTTTAAGTAATTTCCCCACCCCACAGATCATTCACCATGTGTCTGCAAGAGACTTGGCGTCTCTGTTCCTCATCAGTGGACTCCTGACAGACGTGCTCTCCAGCCCCAATAATCAACCCCCAAAAAATGAGGGGAGATGTTTTCTCTCGGCTGCTAAGTGGGAACAGAAAGGCGCAGTGGGAAGGGGAGGGGAAGGGAAGGGAGAGGAGGGTCGTCAGCTGAAGATTGGAATTCTCTGAGACGTGTTCCCCCCCCACCTCCACGGGCCCTCCCGAGCCAAGTTAGCCGTTAAATCCCCCTTTCTTCTCACTGATGACCCGTGAGTGATGTGGGGGAGGGGTCACAGGGTCAGTGAAGAGTGTAGTGGGGAGGAAGGGTAGCGGAGGGATGATGATGGTGGTGATGATGGTGGTAGTGCAGGGGGGTAAAAACGAAGGCGAAGCCTGGCGAGGAGGCGCACTTGTCTTTCCACTCCTGTAATCCCTCCAATTTGGATTATTAAATCTAAATTTGTGTTCCGGATTCATCAGAGCCCACATTGCTCACAAATGGCTCCCAGGTGTGTCGAGGACATTGCTGCGCATGGAGATGAAAACACGAACCAGCAGCATGGCTGCTTGTGGATGCAATCACACACTTTGGTGCAGCCTGGAAAGTCTGAAGTAGTTTGTTATGAATAATGGTGCTGCAGCTTTTTTTTTTTTTCTGGCTCCCTGATGGATTGAGAAACTTCTGGGTTGGGTGGAGTCTGTGAAACCTTTTTAGATGAGCCGATAAAACAAAACAAACAGTTATATAAACACATACATTCGTCATGCAGTTGTCAGGAAGCTGTCAGAACCTGAAAAACTGATTGTGTCATAAGGCATGCTGATATTACGAGTGATGTGGTAGTTCTCACTGGGCACAATATGTTCCAGTGTGATGTGGTATGTTTGAAAAGGTGTCATGTGAAACTCGGAGATGAGAAGAGGACAAAACGAGTGGGAGTAGTTGTGTACTCAGCGCCTTCACTAAATGCTCTGAGACTGCCACGAACAGACATAACAGAAGAACAAATGCATACGATGCAATATTAAATCATTGGCTTTTGAAAATACTACATTTTAGACGGTTGTCTTCAAAAAATGTTGATGTCTATTTACACATCCAGCTGAAACAGAGCAACATTGTCATTCCTTTGAGTTTGTTTCTGTCCACCTGAGTCCAATATTCAATCTTTATTAGCTCTTTGTCTTTATTAGCTTTATTTATAAAGAGGCTGCTTATCAAGTTGTCATGATAAATGCAAACGATAACTTATTTTCACATCCAGCAGACATGGAGCAACTTTAGGATGTTTTTGTAGCTGTGGGTTTGTCCACCTTTTGAAATGTGATTTATGGGGCCATTATTGTAGCAAAACAATTCCCAAATTTGTGTGTAACTGTATCTCAATCCGTGTGTTAAAATTTGCAAGTGAACAAAACTCTACAAAATGTCCCTAAACCGAATACAACTGCAACTGAAAACTGAAAATAATATATTATTACATTTCATTTAGCTGACGCTTTCATCCAAAGCGACTTTCTTTATTCAAGATATAGTCGGAAAATAAGTGTTTTTAGTTTGCGGCGGAAGATGAAGAGACTTTCTGCTGTCCTGATGTCAATGGAGAACTCATTCCACCATTGAGGAGCCAGGACAGCAAACAGTCGTGACTTTGTTGAGTGTTCAGCTCGCAGTGACGGAGCTACAAGCCGATTAAACATAACCTTTTTAAAGACTCCAACTCAAGTCTCCTGGGTGAAAGTCCTGAGTTTCACCCATTCATCCACCACAACCTACTCTTTACAGTCACTTTGCTATTACTACTACATCTTAAAAAGCCTTTTGGCTGGTTATCTATTTATATATTAAGGAACATACTCATCTTGGCAGGGTCCAAATAGCTGAATAGCTGCTGTGAGACTATTCTCACAGGGAAGCAAATAACACTCTCTCTAACACACTATAATTATTATGTCACATGGGGGAAAACAATAAATAAGTGGTATCTGTGGTGAATTAAGGGAGGAGTGACTTAGACTTCACGCATAGCCTTGATGTGAACTTCGAATCCGCCCTTTGATGTCCTACCCATCGTACCATTCAGGGATTAGCACACCTCAGCCAATAGCATCAAAGCCAAGGTGAAATGCGGCACACCCAGGATGCACTTTAGTATTTATTGAGATGAGTATCTATTATTAGACATTGCTTAGCACCAGAGCTAACCCTTTAAGGTCGCATTGTTGCTTAGATGTTGTCCCTTTTTAGCTAAAATGTCATGTCCACGACGGGTTTACTCAAGGATAGCTAGAAAACAAATCTATTATTCATTTCATGTCACTTAGCTTTCTCCTAAATACAATCCGCATGGCTCTTTTAATCCTTTTAGAAGGGGAACAATTTGTGTTTTGGCCTATAGTTACGAAGAAGAAGTAAACAAGAGCGATGAGTCTTATGTTACGAAGACTTCTAAATTTATCTAAGCAGTGGCAAAACCCACTCCATTTCTTTTATCATTAAAGCTGTGATCAGTGTACTCGTGGTTAATAAACAAAGACTCCCACTGCTGAATCACCGACAGGCAAATAAACAACAACAATACAACTGTTTTTTATTGAAGTTTCCAGACTTCTATGTAATTTTGAGCCCTTTTTACCCTTCTTCATGCCCGTTTGTTGTGGTCAACTGCTCTGGTGGAAACCTACAAAGCAAGTCTTTCCAATCAGTTATTACAAACAAGAAAAACGATCAGTTCATGAAACCTTTCCAACTACTAATAATTACAACTGACAGGCGTATAACCAGTGCCATATTAAAACTGTGTTCTTGCCCGAAGCTCTTCCTGAAGCAAATCTAAATGATGCCAATAAAGACATTTCAGCATGAGCAATAGCTTTCAATTAAATATGTTGTAAATACTGAGACAAAGGGACAGAAAGGGAAGCGAAAAGTGGGGACATAAAGATAATTTACAAGTAGAAGTAATACTGAAACGGAAATACGAAATGAAAAAAAGGACTTTCATTTATGTTTCTCCAAACTGTCCTTCCGTTACTAACAATAAATTAGTTAGCGAGGAACTTAATTGTCCACAATGTGGAAATTTGCATTTAGTTCCACCACACAGTATGAATTAAACATCCAGTAAATTCAAGATTGGCACCAATTAAGACAACATCCACAAACAATGCTTAAAAAAAAGATCCTGTTAAAAATAAAAAAATAACGAGAAGGCCGGGGCTAAGTTTAGTTAGTGATAACGGCCAAAATGAGGCTGTGCATTAGGCTATTTAAAAACAACAAAAACAATGTTGTATATCACAGTAGCTTTATGCCTCTGTGCGGGGGTTTGGCATTTAATAAACAATAAATAAACATTTTATTTCCCTCCTAGGAACATATCCACATAAACGCAGCATCTAGTATACATTTTCTGCAGTAGTATTTTCAGTGCGTAGTCCTTCTTTTCTTCTTCTATATTTTATATTCACAATATACTGTACGTATATCTGTATGACATTAACAATGGCCAAATATGTGTCATGTGAAAGGTGTCGCTTGTGGGGAGAATTGTTGGCTGACTGCGTTTCTTATCAGCACTAGAATCTTTCAGCGTCTTTTATGCAAGATCTTGTGTTTGCTTTTTGCCATATTCATGTAATATTCTGCTGAATAGCTATTAAGAGTTAGCTGATATTCAATATCAAAATCTGCCTAAACTCGAACGTTCTTACTTTGCTAGCTTAATTTGTTAAAATGAACTAACAACAAAAAATAAATATTGCTAAATTGTTCACCAGGTCAGATAACTTGCCAGACATACGTTAAAACTCTGTATGCTGCTCCAATAAAGAAGGTTTATTTTCAAGTACAATTCCTCGATGTAACTCAGCATGTTCATCTGAAGCCTGTTTCTTGGCCAACTTATGATCTTCGCCTGACAATAGTGTGGTGTCTCTCTCTTAGATGTCACTGTCTCTCATCTTTCTCTCTCTATATTTATCTTTCTCGGCCTGTTTTATCTTTCACATTCTCTTTTGTGTCTTTTTTTCCGACCGCATCCCGCCGGCCGACCACAGCACACCGTATACCCGCTGCATCACGGATACTCAAGCCCCTCGATAAATCTTCCAGAGGAAGTTCTTTGAAGGTCCCGCTCTCCAGCTGTCGGCATGGAAACCCACGTCTTTGGCTGTGATCGTCGGCGTTCTCCATTTGTGGTTTGACCTTTTCAGACTTGCCCGACACCTCTTCTTCCCCCGCAGACAAAAGGGCAGAGCGTGGTGATGCGTGAGAGGCCTATTGCACTGGAACACAGATAGACAGACAAAGATAATGAGCGTTCTTATGTATTATACGCTGTATAATTTGCGAATATTTTTGCTTCAGAGTCAAATCTACTCATTTTAAGTAAGTGAAATGTATTTATATAGCACAGCTGTATCTATACTAACATCAGTACCGAACACACAAATACCAAGCGCAAATGGCATATCGATGGCTGAAGATCTGAAAATACACCTTTTTTGAGAATAGTTAACAAAACATGTTGTTTTCTTACAGAATGCTATTTGTTAGGGATACCCAATACATAATAAAAAATAATAAAAACTAATAAAAGAAAAATACAGTGCAGATAGGAGGTTCTCTGTACTTTTCCTGGATCATTTTGCAGATAGGAGGTTTTGCACTTTGGCCTTTGATATAATAAAAAAACATCAAAAGTACATCGAACTCAACGCACTTACGCACAAAGACGGCATACGGCAAAGTACAGGCTAGTGATCTCATCCTTTAGAATACAGGTCTTGTTTGCTAGTTGTCTGCTCCGCTGCGTCACCCCAGACTAGCCTGAGGTCCGCCGGGGATCCACCTCTTTGTCCATATCTTACATGGTCTTTTGGTGGAACCATAGAAGAAGATGAAGAGATTTCTGACGTGCATGAGTGAGATGTAAACGGATGAACAGGGTGGATGCCCTCCATGTTAAAAAGAGACATGCGATTCCAGAACGGGTTAAAATTGTCAATAAAACCCAAATGATGATGTCTACAGATTGACTGCGGCCAAGTATAAAGCTGAAATGACTGTGGGGACGGTACCTGAGATAAAAATAGACTTTCCGGAGAGCTTTGGGAAATAAAAAAAAAAGGTAAATTCAGATTTGGTCAACTCGAACTGTTAAAAAGCTGTGTCAGTTGTTCTCAGGTGGACTATTACTCACCTCATGCAGGACGTAAACCCAACAACCAGATTTGAGGAGAAGAAAATTGGCCGAGGTGGCGAAGGTCGGACTCTGTCATGAAAACAACGGAGCACCCTGTGGGCCACCGGAGAAGAATCTATGGCCAGAAGATCCTTTTGACAGCAGATTTTGACCAGAAAACCACGGAGCATGCAACTAAACCAGTAATTGTTGGCATTGAGCGGCCGACACTGGAACAAAATAGACCAACACCCACCGAAACCACTGCATCAACAAAAAGCAAAACAAACAATACCAACCAGCAGAAATAAAAACAAACGCTTTCCGCCTATATTTGCAGGAACACAAAATGAATAGCCTAATATTATTGCCTTGGAGCTCAAATCTGTCATGTTTTGTTATATAAACACCACCTCCACCTGTATGGAGATCTTTGTGTATTTATTGCGGTTGCTGTGGATTAATGTCGATCATGTGTGTCGTGTTCCGCCCACTTGTTTTCTAACACTAACTAACTATCAACTGCAATATACATGATTCCCAGCATGGATATTCAATGACATTTGTACCATAGCAACAACAATGACACTTTTATTTCTTCGTTTGTTCTATTTCGAAACTTTGTTTGATGTCTGAATTTATTGAGACACATTGTCTGCCCTAATCCCATATAAAGTTGATTTTACATGGTTAACTGTTCCAAACCTCGACTACGCAACTAAAATACAGTTTTGAAGATTGTCCATCTCGTGGTATCTAAATGTTATGAACAAAAGAAAGCGTTTTACAAAGAACTTTTTTTTAATTCTTAAAAATGAATCTGCAGTGTTGGTGCAACCCAGCCATACAGCCATGCTAGTAGCACTGTGAGGCCGTAGCAGTTATAATATTTACCAGTTTCACCATATTAGGTTTGCGTTTCAGCTAATGCTAATATTGTCTAATTAGCACTAAACACCAATTACAGCTGAGGTTGATGGGGGATGTCATTGGTTTTGTATGCATTTCATCATGAGCCAATTGAAATGTTGTCAAAAATGTTGACAAAAGACATTTAAATTAGTTCTGTGGGAAACACGAACGTGTGAACCAGATTTCATCTTAATCCATTCGATATTTGTAATAAATAAAATGGTGTTTCTTATGCCGCGTTCACACTAAAAGCGAAAAAGTGAATTAACCGAAAAAGAGTTGTGAATTTTCGCAGCGAATTTTCGGTTAATTCGCTTTTTCGCTTTTTCGCTGTGGAAAGGGAGCGCGGCTTATCTCCGTGGCTTTACTTTGTAAAAATAGTTACTATTTCCGCCATTCACCATTGAAATAACCACTAGTTCTGCTTTATACTTGTTGAGGAAGTCCCACAAACGTCGGAACATCAAACGCCGCCGTATCTGGGTTCATAATATTATCCGTAGTCGCACACAGCTCCAACTCCTCCAGGACGAGTGTCTGAATGAAGCCACTTCCAGCGTTCCTTCAGCAGACCAGCAGCAGTTTGATTCAGCGACAGCAGGACGGCGGTTACGACAGATGGAGCTTCTCAACGGCGATACAGACTCAGCGTTGGGCGAATTTGCCGAAAAAGCCGAAAAGGGAAAAAGCAAATTTTCGCAACGCTTTTTCTTTTCGCCTCATTCAAACCGCCCGGCGAAAAATTTGCTTTTTTGCAACCATTTGTGTCTGTGTATTGACTTTGCATGTTATCTACTCACGCAAATATTTCGCAACTCTTTTGGTGTGAACGCACCATTACATCTATACGCCAATAAATATACGCGCAAAACACAGCATGGTGGTTGGTTAGAGGACCGCCTGGATACACCCTGTTTGTCAGCAAGCTACTGCCCTGCTGTTGGGCCCTTGAGCAAGTGGCCGTGCTCTGGAGCTGAACTTGACCTCTGACTTTACCGGAGACTACAAGCTCAGAAATGGCATGTGCTTCATTTTATTGTGAACTAATTTTAATTTGCAGTATTTTGTATGACAGTCGTCGGATACTGGTCTTACTGTTGCTGGACGCCGGAACATGGGAAGGGTGTCATAGGAGGTGAAGGGAGATGCGGGGGCAAGCGTTTTGGACGGGGTTACAGTTGTGGGGGTGACAATGGTCATGCTGTGTGAGTGGAGAAGAAAGGCGTGGGTGGGATGGGAGAGTGGTTGGTGGTTGGTGGAGAGGTTTGGGAGGATAAGGAAGGTGGGCCGGAGGAGGAGGAGGGGGGATTGGTGGTGGAGGGTGGCAGGCATGGTCAGAAGAGCCCATGGAAATGCAGCTTGCCTCTTTGAATTGTATTGCAAGGCTCAGCTTTGATGTAAAGTGGGAAAAAAAGAGGGATTTCATACAGACTAACTTTCACCATGCCTCCCCTCCTGCTTCCCACCTTTAGTCCCCCACTGCTCCTCTCTCCCTTCAACTGACAAAACAGACCCTCGGGCACACTGAGCGGCCTCCTCCAAACTTGTCCAGCTCTTTTCGCTCCTTACTTTCTATGCACTCCTCCACTCTTTTCACCTCAAGCCCCTCTAACCTCAGAGTGGTCGGGACCCAAGATCAGCCCATGCTAATCAGTAAAGCCTAGATTTTAAAATTGCACAAATTTTTTTTTCTTCCAGAGAGAAACCACAACATTCTTCATTTTCTCACGCCCTCTTGTGGCCATACAAGTACAAACGGCGGCGGTAACGTGAAGTCCACTATGAGGTTTATAGGACACAATCAATGAGTTTGAAGCTTATCAGATGTCAACACTCTGCACAGACATTTGTAATATTATTACTACGGGAACTTACCATGACGGCAATTGTTTTATCGTTTGTCACAATGACAGCGAGGTAAATACAGTGTTAATATTGATCTGAACGCAGTCTTGGGGCGGAGGTAAGGGTGGATGACTGAGCGTTCATTCATCTCTTTTCCAACCAATATTCAATGTTTCACAGTATTTCCCCTAATCAGACCGTTTTAGTCGGTTAAACTTAACAAAACCCACATGGGTCATACTGGAAGGAAACGTCTGTTGGTGTATATATTGAAGAACGTATTTATTCTCATAATTTACAACGACATTTCACTTCAATACTGAACAACCAAAACTATATGTTAACACTTAACAGCAGAAACGGAGATATCGTCTTTTTTTCTCATATTTTCTAACGTCAAACTCTGGCTGACATTCTTGAATGAACATCTGCTTTTAGTGATGAAAAACAGTAGCTTAAAAGTGTATAGAAAAGCACAAATTTAGAGAAACAGATGCAGTTTATCAGCATCACTCGGGCACACCCAAAGTACACAAGCTACACAAGGACACACTCACACACATACATGTGCTTAGTCGCCTTACTACACACACATAAGCTCCTCGTGTGGTACTTCATGCACTTAAGACCTGTTGATTGGGCGCTTAATCCAAGCTGAATATAAAACCTTGTATTGTTTTTGATGGACAACACACTGTAACACCCCTCGGCCTCCTTCCTGATTCGGGAACGCTTTCCCTCCTCGCTCATCTCACCCTTTTAGCCCTTCCTTTCACCACAGACCTGCATTCCTGATTAGGGGGAAAAGAAAAGAACACACACACACACACACACGCACACACACACACACACACACACACACACACACACACACACACACACACACACAAACCAACAGAGTTCAGGTTTTGAGGTGGTCTGGAAAATGCAGAATGGGCATATTGAAATACAGATAAAAGAGAAAAAGGAGATTGAATAGTGAGCCATGCAGAAACGGTTGGCTAATTAAATCTTTATACCGTCTTTCTGAGGAGAAGATAATCTGGTGGGTGGGAGCTGGCCTGTCCTGCTTCGAAGAGTTTCTCAAAAACTTTTCCTTTCTTGTTTCATGCATTCTATTTCTGAGCCCACCCCTGGGTTTCTTCAACCTTTCTTTTTTTTTACTTTTTTTTTTTCTCCCTCTGCGTTTGATGGAGGATTGAGAGCGACATGGACAATGTAGAGCCTCATTACTGGAACTGAGGGGAGATGTTGAGAGAGAAAGTAAATCACTCGGCAAAGGAGGAGGATTTAGGGCAGAAAAAGAAATAAATGCGAGGGAGTTTTATCTTACATTTGAATGTATGAATACAGTGGGTGGTAGGTGTGGGGGAGTCGGGTGAGGGGTGGAATAACAAAACAAAAAAAGAAGAGGAAGTGTGCTGTAAAAGAAGCAGTCTCATGTAAGGCGGTCACACTGAGACTGCACTTTTGTCTTCATCCCGAGGAGACGGAGTGGGAGGAGGGGAGCCGATGATCTGAGATCAGATGTTTCCTCCTGATAACAAGCAGCTGTGATGATCACTTCCAGACTCAGGCCGTTTTTTTTTTTTCCAACAGCGAGGCCAGAGGTTGATGGTCCATGTGGCCTGACCCCGGGCCTCCAGATCCTCTTCATCTCTCTCAATCTCTGCTTACCCTCCCCTTTAGTTCCACCTCTCCGGCAGTCCCCTTTTTCACTTAGCAAGTCAAGTCCGGAGACCGTGAGGCCCAAATGTTATTTGCGAAATTCAATAATGGAGGCTTTCCAAAATCTGTAATGGTACTCTTGGTTGATAAACAATGCTGTGGTGTTTTATGGGGGGCAGCAGCAGAAGTGGTTGTTTTTCAGGCGATTTTATGGTCTATCTGCCTTGTTATCTATTTCAATCTTAATTTCTTTATTTAACCCCTTAAGTCCCTGATCAGTGCGTTTCGGCAGCCTGAGGCAGCTTTTTGTAAATTCCTTGAGTGACAGTTAAGAGTTTTGCACACTGCTTTTGCGTTTCCGTGCAATTGTGGTGACTTTTGCAGCTCTAACAGCTCCTGACAAAGTTAACAGTGTTTACCTGAGGGGAGGGTGGGAGCCTCCCCTCAGGTAAACACATGTGGGAGCACGGTTGGTCGGGACGCCGTTATCAGCTGTAACCGCCAACATACAGTAAAAGCACATGCGGCCGGCTCGGCTACGTCAACAAAGCTAGAAGAAGCTTCATTCTCTGCATATGATCTTTACATAGCAGTTAGTTGTTAATGCTCTGTATGTCTTTAAACTGTACTATTAACAATAAGATAGCATACAATTCATGGTTTGGGTTACGCTAACGTTAGTACTCATTTGGTAGTGACCTAGAAACAATTCCTTTTTTTTATTCTGCAGTTCGCCTGAGCTTTATCAAAATGCATCTTCAAGCTCATTGTTTTGGTTTTCTGGCCCACAAAGTTTGGGTTTAGTCACTTCTTACATCTACATGTATCTGCACCAAACAGCAGACTTTCAACAACTAGCTGGCGAACATAGTGGAGCATTTGGTGGAGACCAAAATGGAGCAAAAAGGAGAGTGACTATCAGATCAGAAACATTCATATGAATGCTGCTTCTTGTCCGTATATGTTGCAGGTTTATGTGTTACATTTGTTAGACTTCAAGAATACACTGAAGTCAACTTAACTTTTGTTTATTTATTTAAAAAAATCCGTAGGGCAGTATATTATTAAGTAGATGTAAGGCTGGAAATATCTAATTTCACTCTTTCAGTGTAGAATACCAACTTGTTGAGTCCATGTATTGTATGGCTTCACCATTCCAGCCAATGGAAATATTATAGATGTATTGTACATTACTTTCCAAAAATCAGAATACCATATTGTACAATATTGATACGGTATGGAAACCGGAGATCTTGAAATTAAGTTATGTGAGTTTCAACAATGATTCAACAATGTTTGGCTGCACTGAACCAGTTTGTAATCATTGGCTCGGAGGCAGACCAGTGAGCTGTACTGTACAAATTCACAAAAACAAACGATAAAGGCACAACTCAAAGCCGACTGGGTACAACTCATTAAAATAAAATACTAAAAGAAGAACGTGAGCGGGAGAACAGAGGCAGGTAGAGAGAGAGAGAGCGAGAAAGAGAGAGAGAGAGAGAGAGCAGGGGAATGCACGGAGAGGGAAGAGTTAAGTCCATTTCCTGAGTATAAATTAAAAGCGTCTTGTAATCACATTGCAGGAATGCAGTCGGTGTACACTGTTAAACACTCCCTAAGCCCTGGCTCCAGTTCACTCTCTCAGCACTGCACACAAAGGAGCCTTTGTTCTCTCTGCTCTTGAAAAGCAATGCTCAGTCACTCCCTCCTCCTCCTTCTCTCCCCTCTCCCTGCTCTCTCGCTCTTGTGCTGTTTCTGTCATTCCCCCACTCTCTCCCTCTCTCTCTCTTTCTCTCTCTCTCTCTCTCTCTTCTTTTGCTATCTGTTTCTTTCATTCAGAGCCTCATTTTTGGCCTTCTCTCCCTACTCCCTCTTTCTTTTGTCTCAGGGGAACAGAGGTTGACTTTTGACTGCTGAGCTGAGCTTGTGTGTAGCCAAAGGGAACAGAGGGGAACACATACATGTCCAAACTCAATAATAATAATCATTAAGTCACTAGCTCGGTCTAAACAAATCCACAATGCCCTCAACATCACCAAAAAACTGGATTTCTCAAAGTGCACTTCCCTTAAGATTTGCTCTGCCCCCACCAACAGCTTTTTCTGGTTAACCACACATTTACGGTAAGAAACTGGAATGGGGTGTGGAAGCAGAGGGAGGGGGACGGGGGACGGGGGGACGTGGGACGGGAGGACGTGGGAGGGGGGTGGGGTGGGACAGGAGGACGTGTGTGTGTGTGTGTGTGTGTGTGTGTGTGTGTGTGTGTGTGGGGGGGGGGGGGGGGGGGGGTGCTCCTAACCCCTCCACCCTGCCTGAAAATATCCAGATAGATACACAACACACACCACCTACCAGATGTAGATCTCACACACACACACACACCTGGTACAAAGGGAGCCCTTGGGCGTGGAAACTCT
This sequence comes from Taurulus bubalis, assembly GCF_910589615.1. Lineage (NCBI taxonomy): Eukaryota > Metazoa > Chordata > Actinopteri > Perciformes > Cottidae > Taurulus > Taurulus bubalis. Next base: position 14,206,611 of record NC_136589.1, on the reverse strand, counting down.
TATTTTGTTTAGCAATCAGGTCATATGTGACAAGCTTATGAAGCCTCCCCGTTGAAACACGTTCTCATGGGAGAAACCCTCGCAGGCTCCGCCTCCACCTAAAAACCTGGCGATGTTCACCCGCTGATTGATTTTTCTATTATGTCAAAATAAAAGGAAGCGCACACAGGCATGTCGCTGCACTGAAAACGTGTGCACGTCATGGATTTAGTTGTCTTTGCTTTGGAAAGTGCAACGCCCGCTCAATAACAAACATTAAAACAAATATCACTCACAGTAGATGTCTTGGAGCGACGGCTTTGAATTAAATAAACCAAGGCCTAGTTCATGGGAAAAGAAGCGGACGCTGGTCTTTGCCACGTTGTACATGTACCACACACATGCACATTTTTGCACGCAGCAGTCACGATCAAACAATCTCGATGATGAGAGTTTGCATAATTATAGCTTCAGATGTTAAAGCCGAATTCATTTGTGGTTATTAACTCGCTATGACCTAATGATGCAGTAAGTTAATGACAAAGTATACACTTTGAGTCTGCAGCCATGCTAGCAGCAACTGCTGCTTTGAGCTAAATGCTAACATCAGCATGCTAACAGTAACAATGCTAACACGCCGATGTTCAGCAGGTAGGAACTTCACCGTCTTAGTTTAGAATGTTACTTTTATGAGTTTTCATCCATTTGTCATTTTTGGTGTCTTTTTTAATGCAAATGCATTACAAGAGGAGTCCTCACAGAATATTTGAGATTTATTTGTTTGCATATTAAAACAAAGCAAGTTGTGAAGGTGAGATCAAAATTAAAAAAACACTCAGGTTTAACTTGATTACTTTGTCATATCTATCATTGAATCTCTGAATGTTAAGAATTATCTGAAATAGGCGAACCTGCAAGTGCACGTGATGTTTTTTAATTTAAAGATGCAAAGTGACTGTTGACCTACACCCTGTAAAGGCAAATCATCTGAGGCACATCGATCAATTTCTGCTGGTTTGCACTTAAACTCAGCCCTGAACTTCTCTAGGCAGCTGTATTGTTAGAAGACCCTGTTTTCCGCCCATTCGGGGGCTAATAATTATAAGTGTTCTATATTCTTACATATCCTAGCCAGTGTGTATAGTGGCCGATCAAGTAATTATCGTGTTGGCTTTCTTGAGTTTTCAGCGAGTCTGGTCCTGCCTGACTCCAGCCCCGCCACATTGAGAGGACCTGAGGCGTGAAGGCAATCACGTCCATCAACCTTATCAAACCTGTCAAAGGGTGTATGATGCAAGGCCTTGCACAATCACCACAGGTGAGTACTGGAAGGTTTAACCCTGACAGTATATCATTATAAACGATTGGTCTTCTTCTCTTTAATTTGATCTCTGTGGGCAAACTCCATCTGCTGATGAAGATCTCGTGACACAGTCGAAAGCCCCATAACTGCTGCTAAATGGACCATCACAGTGAGATTGTGTAGAGATCTGAGAGGGCTTTTCTATTGTTATTAGGACTCTGTGTCACATCAGTAAGTCATCTTCTGAATGCTGAGAGACATTATTCAAATTTAACTGATAAGTACAACAAGAAAACACACCTCTGTCGACTCTCCAGACCCCCCTCTATGTAAATCATTTGTTCTTGACTGCTATAATTTACTGTATTCCTGTAAGAGCAACAAAGACCTCTTCCGTTAGTACAAGCAATGAGGAAACATGTCACACCAGTTGTAATAAATGTACCATATTCTGCCTTTGTATCTTGGTTGAGATTTACAAGCTAATACTGATAACCTTTAAAGCGCACCTGGGACCGGTCCTTGGATATATTTCTGACCTTTTAACCCCTTTACGAGCTGAGTTTGGCTCTAGTCCCTGGACCCGTAAGGCCGGGTCACTCCGGCATATAACACAGCAAACTTTTTCCGGTTATACACACACTCGTAGTGCCAAGGTTAACCTGTGTCAATCTTTCTTTTACAAAGTTTAACTTTGGTGAACTTGGACCTGCGGATTTGTAAAGTTGACCAACAGCAAGCTGTCCAAATAGTGCTGCTGGTTGGGGAAATGAAGAGTTGAAGAGTCCAAAATAAAGGGAGCTATTGTAGCTTGTTAGCCGAGTTGCACTTTTATTTAACCTCTGTTGAAGTATAAACTGGAACACCAAGGAGAAATGTTTTGGAGACGTAATGAGACCTAGAATGCACCTAGAAAATAAACTTATTAAGCTGTGAGGGACCGAGCTAGCAAGCTTGTTGCTGCTAACTTTCAATTAGCTAACTTTTCCCCCTTTTAGTAAATCTTTACTAAAATATATGGTGTACGATGCCAGAGGAGAGTGAATGACCCAGTGCAGAGAAAAAAGAAAGGCGTTCAAAGTTCTATTGTGACTAACTAGTCTGGCTGTTTAGCGTGTTAGCAGTTAGCTCACCAGCTCCAGCAGTTAACCAACTAGTCCTACGAGTAGTTACGTTAGTACCACATATTGCACCAGGAGTTTTTTCCTTTTATATGTGCATGCTCTTTTTACCTACAGTGTTTTTATTGATAGGGTTTTACTTTATTGTTTGTGTATCATCGTCCAGTCATTTTTGTCTTTTACGTTTTTATATCTCTCAATGTATCTTTTTAGTTTTGTTTAATAAAAACACTTTTCTGTTTCTGAAAGGTGTTATATACAGATTATTTTACAGTATTCGTATTCCCTGAACAGAACACAGCAGATCCCAGCAACATGCAGCAACCTGTTTGACCAAACCAGATCTGTCACACGCAATGTAACACACCCCCACACACACACACACACATACACACACACACACACACACACACACACACACACACACACACACACACCTACACACACACACACACACACACACACACACACACACACTCTTCACGTCTGCCCATCCTGATCCTAGATACAGGCTTGTAGCAGCCTGTCTGAAACCAAACCACCTTTACAGGGCAAGAGAAATAGCTCAGGGTGTATATGTGCACTGCAGGCAGGGCTGGGCGCATCTCAACAGCTCTGGTGTCTTTGATGGCAGCTACACAGATCAGAAGAGTGATAGATGACACTGATCTGAGGTGTTGTCGAGTAGAACACCCCTCAGGGCAGAGTCAACCGCGCACTCACTTCCTGTTATACTATTTCACGGCAGAGAACATTGCAAAGTTTATGTAGGAAACACTGTCACAGCACAACATAAGCGGTGTCAAGGTCGAAACACAAACACACACACCACACACCGATTTTAGCCTTGACTCACTGCCTGGCTGCAAGTCCTGGACACAATGTTCTTCCGTGTAAACACACACACACTCGCAGATATATATGTATATACAGACACTTCTGCATCTCACACAGAGGAGGTTCACACCTGGTTTTCTTTGCAAGTCAAACTGTCTTGTCTTGTAGTTGCTAGCGTTGCGTGCGCGTCTTACTTCATAACAACTGATGTCAAGTTGAGTTGCTTTTGTTTATCACGTCTGGTGTCTCCTTTTGATTTGACTCTTTCCCCGTTTGATTTGCTTACATTCTCCTCGGAGACTTTGCTCTGAGTCAGGCGGTTAGTGCCGAGGCATTCTCTCTGGAGGAGAACATTTTGAGAGCTGTATTTATTCAGTTGTGATTCATTTATTATTTTCTATGCCTAAGGTCAAACATAGTTTATTTTGAACGTAGTGTCGGATATCTTGTCTCTGATTATTTCATTTATAGATTTGTAGGCGTCTAATAAGGTGAAAGACTTGCAAGAATAATCAGAAATATGTTATTTTTCTTTTTTGTATGAGACCTTTAATCGTAATGGCACCCTTCACATTAATCTATATCTTAACCACAAACCTTTACTTTATCTAGTATGCTGTATCTATAATACTTTCAATTTCAGTATGAATTAATTCCAGATGCAAAAAGACTGTTTCAGATATGACGCTAAAGGTCAGTTCAGATTTACTGGAAGGCCGGTTTACGCTCTACTAGACACCTGGCCATTACCCAGGCCTCCATTTCCTACATTACTTCCAGTGGGACATGCCAGGCTGTCTCATGATGGCACATGTTTCCTCTAAACTGCTGGATGTGCTTTTTTTTTGGTCTCTGTTATATTTCCTCCATGCCAGTTCGGTGCATCCTGCCCCACATGCTCCACACCCTCACCCGTCCTGTGCCACGTCCGTCACTTCTTGATGTTAAATCAATGTAATCACAATAATAATCATCTAAACCTGAATTTTGACTCCTTTTAGCTGTTGTAACCAGACTGAAACGTAGGGTGAGGAAACTTCCCCTTTATTGGCCAATCACTGCATGACCTCTGACCCCGTGTTCACGCTTTGAGTCTTTTGGTTGATGGGTTGCTCTGTTGTGGCCACATGTGGTTGGTGGATGAGAGGCTCCAATCCTGCATCTGTGAAGCAACATAGTTATGTTTTAAATTAATTTATAACATTTATAGAGCTGTGTTTGTTGCCAGAGCGTCTTTTTTTTAACCAATTTTGTGTGTATATATTCAATATATCATGTGCAATATAACTTTTTATTATTTTTCAATATTGCAAATATTACTTTTATAGTTTAATGTCTATTAGGCACTTTTTAATACACTTCATATATATTGCTCTATTATTTATATGTGTATACTCTTTTATTATTATACTCTGTTATCATGTTTGATCAAAGAATTTCCTCCAAGATTCTTTAAGTTCTATCGAACTTATCTTAAAGTCAGTTCAAACCAATCTGCACTAAAAGAAAGTTACATTTTTTTTAAACTGACAATGTTGAACCTTCAAGAAAGGTAGATGAAGACGGGGGAAACAGCGAGCCTAGCACATCCAAAATGGGAAAAAAATCCATCTCCCAGAATCTCTAAAACTCATTGATTAACACATTGTATCTCATAATTGAGTCCAAACACAAGGAGAAATGCAGAAATAGACCATTTTGAGTAAGTTACGTGCTAGCAAGTCTCACCGTTGGTAAAGTGGTATCAAAGTGTTCGCACAAACAAACGTGTAAAATGACTTCATAACATTTCATCAACCGCAATAACTGATGCAACCATGTCCGTGCATGTTTATTCCTGTCGTGTGTGTAAAATAACAGAACATTCAATTAATGTAATTGCAAGGTGTGACCAAATTGTTCATGACCAAGAAGCTCTCTGATGCATTCACTGACTGGATTCAACAAGTATTTAACAAGCTTCCAGTGACTCGTTGAGAGTGTTGCTCACACTTTAAACCGGCAGTTGCACCAAATGGGAGGGTCACGGCTTGTGTCGGTGTTTGTTTACACTCGTACGCAGCGTTAGCCTGCGAGCATGTCTTAAAATGAACGTGTGTCAGTTTGAGGGTTCAAATGGTTACACATGCGGAAACCCTGAGATGCGGCTTCAGGAAGTGAATGGGGTGAAGAGGGGACTTGAGCACAGCCCATATAAAAGCTAATAGTCCTGTTTACCCCTCTGGACATCATTGACTCTCAGCATGTCTACTGAACCCCCCCAGGTCAATGGGGTTAAAGGTCATGGGTCGCGGAGGTTATGACCGATCCTCCCAGTCTTCCCCCCCCGGAGGGACAGGCCCAACATAACATGTCTCTATTTATAACTAATATAACTCTCTTTACAAGGGCCTTGCGCATTACTGCACTTATCTGGAACTTGCTGGCTGCAGCAGCTGGAGGCCGACTGTGTTTGGAGGATGTAGGGCTGCGAAACGTGTTTCTGTGTGTCCCTAATGACAGATAATAGCAGTTTTGAGTTTGGCACTGTGTTTGTGAGTGATTACACCTGTGTGTGTGTGTTTGTTTGGGTGTGTGAGAGAGATGGAAAAAAAATAAAAGAAGTTTGCAGTGTGATAAAGTGACTGTCTAATTGCAGAGAGCCTCACTGTGTGGCATGTCAGATTGCTCTTCCTCTGTGGCCTGAGGTCTCCTGAAGGTGGAATCTGTGTGCGTGTGTGTGTACGTGTGTGTGTGTGTGTCTTTTAAATGTCAACTGCTTCAAGTCTTGGCAGGCTGCCCGAGCACCAGAGACCCAGTCAACCATATTTCATCCTCACTCAAAAAAAACCCCACACCATACATTTTGACCTTGGGGTTCGCTCAACTCTGTAGTCCATTACACCACTTTGTGTGTGTGTGTGTGTGTGTGTGTGTGTGTGTGTGTGTGTGTGTGTGTGTGTGTGTGTGTGTGTGTGTGTGTGTGTATGCTGAATGAGAGCGTTTGAGACAGATGATGGAGAAAACTGCACAGACACTGTGCTCTCTGGGCCACAATGGCTTGCATTGTTCTGGTGCTATAATCAGAGCGGACGTGGCTTGGAGACCAAGAGGTCTCTGCAGCCCTTGACACAGGTGCTGGAGCTCAGATTCACACCAAATCCTGGGCTGGAGAGTGAGCACAGAGGGTGGAGGTGGCAAAGGGTTTTAATTGTTTTTGTTTTTAGTTTGAACTGGTGTTTGGTCTAAAGTCAAACCTGGTCCACGTTTACACAATTTACAAAAAACTGTTGTTGTCTGAGAATACTGCGTCTTCCATTCTAATACAAAAGATGTAAAATACGGTACAATATGATATGGGTACGATACGATACAGTACAATACGATATGGTATGATATACTTTATTGTCCCCATTGGATTGTGCTCACGGCATTGATAAATCACGCTTAAATAATTCCTCAGCTATTTGTCTTTCCAGAAACAGTGTCCCATCAGTCTGAATAATCAAGCTGGTTTCACCAGATGGCGTATGAATGACACGGCACGGCACAATTTGTCATGTAGCGCGCAATAACAACGCCATTTCATTTTTTTGTTATTTTACACCATGTAGTGTGTACTGACTGTGTGAGCGCATACTTATAAATATATGCTACGCTCAGAGAAAGTGGCGTAGAATAAAAATTGCGAGGATATTTTGTGTGTCTGCTGATGTAACGACGCTGTGTAAAATGACTCTCGAAAAGCCTAAAATGTGTTATGACACTTGGAATGTCGTGTTATTTATCAGGTTGAATAATAGCTACACAGAGCATGTGAACGTCTCGTGTTGGGTGGTGGATTTTTTTGACTTTGTGAAGACCCAGGCCAGCTGTTTCTCCCTGTTTCCAGCCTATATGCTAAGTTAGGCTAATCGCCTCCAAGCTTCATACTTGACGTATAGACTTGAGTGGTCTAAATCCTCCCATCTGATCTAAGAAAGAAAAACAATTATAATTTTTTTCCCCAAAATGCATCTTTGTGATCCTGCAAAGCCATTTCCAGTGCAGCCCTTCTCATTTCCGCAACCGTTGCTCTTGACCCTCAGTTAAAAAGAAAATGTAAACATGGTTGAATACATATGACGATGGTTGACGTTCATGGCGATGTAAAGGCTTAACTCCTACTTGAGACAAAAGGGCCCATTTGCAGAGGAAAACTATGCTGAGTTGCTGTCAGGTTTCACCAGCCCCCTCTACAAGCTGTCAGCAGATGATCTAAATTATCACAAGATTAGAGGGCAACACAGACGTATCGCCTGTACTTCTTTGCCTTCGCTTACATCTGGATGCTAACGTCAGCACTTTCAAATGGTTTGTTTGCTCTGGAGGATCTTTGCTACGTCTTATTTGCTTTGCTCTGAACTTTTTTTCAATCGGGTGGTTAAATTCTCATATTTTCTAAGGGTGCCTCTTTCACCACAACTACTGCTGTTGTTGTTACTCTCCGACTTCCTTTGCCACTGCTGTTTCCTGTTTCCATAGTTTGGGCAACAAAAAAAATAGTTCAACAACCATGATGATGCGATGAATTTGTTGTATCTGGTTTAGGGTAAAAATACCTGGTTAAAACTATCCACCGCGACACTAAGACCGACCCGAAAAGTAAATCCACAAATGATATGAAACAATCTACACACACATGAGTAAACTGTGATGTCTAGTTTGGGTACTTCACTTTAAGTGTTGTGGCATATGGACCCTGTGCACATGACTTCAGGTTGGGCTGATGAAAGATTTAGCTTTCAGCAACGGCACTGAGTGTGAAAAAAACCTGTGTCACTCTAACGACACCTCAACACCTTTTCGGCCCGTGCTTTTATATCATAACTCAGTTGGGACGCCGTCAAAATGGCATTTTTTTTTGGTAAGTGAGCTTGAAGTATAACAAATCCATTTACTACGCTGCAGCACCCAGAAACAGAGTTGTAACTAATAAGAGAGCGGGTGTTCAAAGTTTTATAAGATTAGACCACAAGTTCTCTGAGGAGCGTCGTCTAATAAGAGGCTTATGATGGGCCAACAGTCTCCCAGGGGTCCAACCATGTGAAGGATACAGCGCTCTGTCTGTCTCTCTCTCTCTCTCTCTCTCTCTTTCTCTGTCTCTCTCTCTCTCTCTCTCTCTCTTTTATATACAGTGGATTAGGAGCTGCGGTGCAGTGCTGCGTGGTTTTTACTTTAATTTCTGTAAGGTGTGAGATTTATTTCTCTCGACTGGTTTTTCTCACGTGTTAATTTTAGCTCCGTTGTGTTTTGTGTTGTAACAATAAAGGTGTTTTAGAAATAAAACTCTTTTTTTTCTCCTCTCGTGAGCCAGCTGTGAGGAGGTAGAGTTGAGTTAAGTCCCCTGGCTGGTGAGTCAGTGTTTCCACAGAGCTGCTGCTGGCCCTTCTGGTTCTGACTAGACCTGGCCAGGAGCCTCTCTTATACACAAGCCAGACTCAGAGAGTCAGCAGGAGAGCCAGAACACACTGTGTGTTTACATGTGTACAGATTACAGAAAATGTTTGTCCTTTTGGGGAATACGCCCATTTGCTTTCTTGCTGAGAGTTAGATGAAAAGATCAATGCCAGTCTTGTATCTGGACTCCATATATCAAGCCACGACCGGCAGCTGGTTAGCTTAGCTTAGCTCAAAGACTGGAAACAGGGTGGAAAGCTAGCCTGGCTTTGTTAATAATTCTCCTTACCATTTCCGCGAAAGCTGACTAATAAACGCGTACAAACTGAAGTGAAACAAAAAACAAATTGTGTTTTATTGGGGGTTATGTCCCCGATTATTTCATGGCTGGGAATCTTGTCATTACCTCGAGACTGCTGGGAAACTAGTAGAAGCTCCAGGAAGTCCCTGTTGGTGCAAAACCCCAGAAAAACAACAATTTATCCTTCTTCCACAACGGCTTAATTAAGTAGATATTAAGCATTAATTAGTTATCTTTAGAGGGGGCATTTCATTACTTTTAAACAGAGACAGGCTAGCTGTTTCCCCACGTTAGGATAACTGCCTGCTGGCTGTAACAGACGAAAAGAAAGTGATATCAATCTTCTCATCTAACTCTCAGCAAGAATGCAAATAAGCGTACTTCCCAACATCTGTAACTATTCCCTTCAGCTTCTTCATCAGAAGGAGGCGTTTGGAAAATTCCCCTTTACAAAGCTTTGGAAAAAATACAAGGAAAAGCCCTGTAATGATTCGGTGTAAGGTATTTATGTCACGTTATGCTTGATTCCACTGAGCAACTTCCAGGGAATGATCATCAGGATTACTAATGGATGTTATATAAAGGACTGGTGAAGAAAGACTTTGTCAGTGGCGGCTGCTGTTCTGTCTCTTGTGTGTGTCTGATCACTTATGTTACAGATGCAACGGACTTCATCCTGGACACACTCATGAGGGGGCGTGTCAGCGTCGTGTTAAGCTGTAATTGGCGCACCATAACTTTTCAAAATTGATTTGATTCTGGGTTGTGTTTGTCTTGGCCCGGGGGGGCCTCTGTCTTTTGTGGTTGTGGTCTCAGAGTGGAAAGCAGAGGGCAAGTGTGGAGGAGGAGGGGATGCTGGAAAGACTGGATGGAGAGTGAGTAAAGGAGGAGAGGGTGGTATTCAGTGCATTATGTAAGACATCAAACGGGTCCAGGCTGGCGAGGAGTGTTGATGTGAGAGTTGTGGGCCCCTTGGGTCAGGTGGCCTCTCGCATAGCCTCCCATATGGTCGGCATTTCCCCTCATTGCCTCCGCCCTTCGTCTAATTGCCAGGTAATGTTTCGTTGCTCTGGCCTATCTGCCCCTCCGTCACTGTTATTCCTCTCGGTTATTAATGGAAGGCGCAGCGGTGTGGTGGTGATGGTGGTGGAGGTGACAGTGGCTCCAGGTTTGGCATCGCGCCACGGAGAGGCCCCCCCGGCGCTGACACTTTATACAGCGGCAGGTTTTACCAAGGTGTTCATTTCAGGAGCGTCTCCTCCGCTTCAGCTTCTTCTCTTTCTTCTCCCCTCGACCGTGGAAGGTAAATCAAAGCTCGAGCCGATACTGGACACCTTATTCAATCTGTGGTCACAACCGACAGTTGTTACATTACATGCAGATGGACACACACACACACATGCACACGTACTGTACATGTGTGTTGTCTGCCAGTCTTCACGCCTCCTCTCACCATGTAATCCTACAGCGCAGGCTTTTCTTTCCCTCTCCCGCTCATAACCAGCTTATTTTACAGCCTCTCTGCTCAAGGCACTGCTAAGCATAACAATATACCAGCAGACATATGTTTGTCATAAACTGCAGGGCCTCGAAATTACATTACGGTCGTTTACACTTTGAACGAGGTTCAAACGGAATCATTGTACACCACATTTAATCATGCGCTGCACTTAATGTTCATAATTCTCTTGTACTTTTCCACTGCTGCTGGTCGGTGGAAGCCTAACTACAGCAAAACAACACGGGCCAATCAACCTAAGTAGGCCTGTTAGTAGCAGTAAATGCCAAACCCTGTTTGTTATGCCTCGCGGGCCAAGTCTCTCGCTGCAGCGACTCCATGTATGGGCCTGGAGATCCACCATATCCAGATTCTGGGTTCGCAAGCCGCTACAGACGTGACAGTAGCGGAATGAGCCCGGCTGAGTTCATCAGGCCCTTTTGTGAGGAACATAAACGTCCATAGGATTTCGCTAACATCCTGTGCTGCGGATCAAGCCAACATTACCGTCTGGTGCACATGGAAGAGCTCAATTACATAACTTAAGACTTTCATTAGCCTCTCCGCTCCATTGAGTTCCCTGGGAAAGGTCCAGATGTGACTTCATGAAGGGCTCTCTCTATGCCGAGCCTGTTCGCTCTGTTCCGCTATGCCCCCCCTTTTCCCAATCCCTGCAGCTGTAAGCACTCAGAGGAAAAGCAGGGAGAGAGGGGAGGGAGTGCTTTATTAAAAAAATCAGACACCCCATAGACCCCCCAATCTCCCTTCAAAACAGTTCCAGCCCCACCCAGAGCAGGCCTACGGTTCCCCCTCCCTCCCATAGGTCTTCTAAAGTAGGCCAATAAGTCTTTTAGCATGTGGTCTCCCTGTCAGCCCGAGGTGGCTGACTAGACAGGCTGCTGCTCCAGGCACAGGGGCAGGAAGTGGGAGCTGGCCAGGAGACACTCTCTGACAGGCTTCCCAAGTAAACAGCCCTCCCCCTTCAGCACACATGCTCATACACATTCGTATGTGTTTATGCTTGTTCACATTCGGATGTGTATACATATGCGGCGGACTTGTACACACACACACACACACACGCACACACACACACCTCTCTCTCTCACACACACACACACACATTTGATGCGTCACCTCCAGAAACAGTGACAGCCTTTTACTGGGAAATACTATATGTCCGGATGGGACCGTCTTACTGCTAATATCATGATGACATATGGATGACGTCAATTAATTAATGTCAGGCTTTTGGTTTGGCCAAGACCCCGATGCCCTTGTAAGACTGAAAATTGGAAATTGTTGAGCGCCTTCTAATCAGATTAATAGCTGTGTTGTTTGATCGCGTGTGTGCAAAGGCATGAATCAGCTGTGTCTGCGCCACTGTGGAACCTCATGCCAAAACAACAATTTCTGCCTTAAAGGGGCACATTTGTTCTACACATTTGCCGTTTGTTTGATATCCAGAACTCTTGATTGTGGGATTTTGTGTCTGAGCATTGCGGTCATGATGGTTTTCCAGCGCGGGGCAGCTGCTTGTGTGACTCTGTTTCTGGGAAGACAGCGGACACAGGTGGGGAATCGGTTAGGCCTGTGATTTATAGAAATCTCCTTCGCCTCGCATTGTGCTGCGGCCTTCCTCTGGGCCTCGGTCTGCTCGCTCACATCACGTTCCCCTGTTATTCCTTGTCTCCGATAACAATGATGCCTGATTTGCAGAGTGGAAAACCCAGATGAGTTCTCCTCTGAGAAAAGAAATGTTTTATTTCCCGCAAAGAGCCGTTGTGTAAGTGGTTCATGTTTTTTCTCCTGGGTTGACGCAGACCCAAGCAAAGATATTAACAAGTCTTTTGAGGGAAGTAGAGGTCTCAGACCTTGTCAAAACCAATCTCAACTCATCGCTCCAATCCCAGAGGACGTGCTTGAGTCAAGTCTTCAAACACAAAGTACAATTCAATTGCAAGTCTGTCAGGTGTAAATGCTGACTAATACAATGTAATGTTGAAATTCCTTTTGAAAGCTGGCCATCGGCCTAGTAATTAAAGAGCCTCCCCAGGGCCACCATGCAAAGCCTGCCTAATGCTGTCCTGTTTGTTTTCAATTGTTCTGGGACTTCTTTTTTTTAAAGTAGAAAAGCAAGACTTACAACTAGAGTCTCTCGCTTTGGAGTCTCAGTGAAGTAATCAGACAACAACAGCTGTCACACCAGACCAGAGGAGGCGGTAGCAGCAACATGCGTATTGTAAGTAGCACACAATCTGTTTTATTTGAAATTGTGTTTTTTAAATGCTCATGAGTTCAGTTCTTCTTCTTTTAGTTCTGTAATAATAAGCTCAACTATAAACAGTATGAACATGAGCAGCAGTTACCAAAGCAAAACATGCAAGTACGAGTATATATAGACAGTGGTAAACATATGAATACACAATAGATGCTATTCTTTATTTATCGACAGTAGTATAAATATGTATGGGAAGCATATATATATAGAGCAGGTATGTGTATGTTTAGTTGCGGCAGTCGTAAGTCAGCAACCAGTGAGACAAATGACTGAGTGTTATTCAGTCATTCAAATGTTTCATGGTCTCATGTCAAGTCCAGGCATGAAGTCTAAAGTCCTCCTTTTTGGTTTCAATCCGACTCAAATCTAAGTTTCAACTCTCAAGTCACATCGCTGTTCTCATAATTATAATCCTAACTTGAGTGAACTGTCCATCCTCCTCTGATAAAGTTTGCAAAAAGTCTAAGATAGGAAGGGTACACTGCCAGAATGCTGATACCAAACTCACTAATATCCTGACACCACCATCACTGAAGGCCTTTGTGTAAAAGTTGCGCTCTAATCCTTCTTTTCCTGCCTACCTGCGCAAGTGCATGTTGCAGCAGGTTAGCAGGTGAGGCTACAGGGTGAGCACAGGACAGGTTTCAGGCCGGGCCTTATGTACATGGAGGACTTCTCTTGAGAAATCTCAGCCAGACGCGTTTTTACAGCTAAATTCCTCAATCATGCGGAGCCCCACGTACGTCCCTGAGGGAACCCAATATCCACTATTAAATGTGCCTTTCCATCCGTGCGCTCAGACTCTCATTGCTTGCACGCTTGTGTGTGTGTGTGTGTACACTTGCATGTTCCTGTGTGTGCCTTTATGTGTGTGCTTCGGTGTGCTTTTTCTTAGTGAGTGGGTGTGAGATCTGCGGTTTCTCACAGTCAGTTCTTATCTCCGTCTCTCTGAGCCTCAGCCAGCAGATCATTGTGCAATAGACACACACACACACACACACACACACACACACACACACACACACACACACACACACACACACACAGAAAGACACACAGAAAGAGATACAGAGTTCACTTCACTATTCCCTAACCTCCCAAGGTCGTGTATCTAGGCCTTGTTTACAACTCAAACAGACAAAATGATACAGCCGTGGTTATATTGGCAGCAGGGTGACTTTAGTTGAGTCTGCCCTCAGTCTGCCTGTCTCTTTTTGTGGCCTTTATGCAGTTTGTACTTTATCACCATTTTGACATTTTACTTTTCATCAACATCATGTGTTAGATCCCTGATACAAGATACCATTGTCTGTGCTTGTGCTTGGCCTCGGTACAAGATGCAGCGAGGACTTCCTGTAAAACTGCTATTGATGTCATCTCCGTTCTGCTCATACCTCTAAAAGGCCTGAGTGACTCAGAGTGGCTGGTTAGTCAACTATAGAGGTCTACCACGGTCCAGTGCATATCTGTAGGTGGGGAAGGGAGTAGGAGTGTATTTATTTCTAGGAGTGTGTTGTCTGTCTGTCTGTCTGTGTGTGTGTGTGTGTGTGTGTGTGTGTGTGTGTGTGTGTGTGTGTGTGTGTGTGTGTGTGTGTGTGTGTGTGTGTGTGTGTGTGTGTGTGTGTGTGGCCAAGGTCATATACATCAGTATTGAAATTGGGAGAAACTGAAAGCTACATTTCAGAAGTGAGAAAGAGGTTGTTTTCCACCAGAGGAAACAGATGCTGCGAAATCACGTGGGAGGAAACGCTGTTTTTAGCTCTCGCACGGTTCAGTGGCTCAATGCTAACCTCTTTCATTATTGTGCATCACACACGTAGGATATAAGCGAGGAGGTGACAAGCTGCGTAGTCTCTCCTGGTGTTTCAGTCACGATGTGTGTGTGTGTGAAAATCGTAGAAACGCACACACAAAAATGTACATATTAGTCATATTTTTGTATTTTCTGTCATATTTAAGGGGGAAAAATAGCCCTTTTTCCCGGGTTAATTTCTGAGATCTGGGAAGGGTGTCTGTGTAAATGTCTGTCATGATTTACAGACCAACTTCACGGTTGAACTTTGACCTGCCATACTGGTTCTACTTGTGTGCTCACAGTTTTTCTTTCTTGAGCAAAATAGGAACTTTTGTTTTAACATTCAAATAAAGTGGCTTTGGCAGGAGTCTTGACCCCAACAAGGGTTACAAGGTGATTACTGGGGTAGTAAATGAGAAGTTCTGTCTCTAATTCTGTCTCTAAATGTACAGTTCAGCCCAAAATCAAAATACTTATTCTCTTCTTACCTGTTGTGCTATTTGTCAATCTAGGTTTAGAGAAAATAGTTCAGAGTGGCATATAGTCCCATTATATTCAAGCGAGGTCAGACATCTCTACGGTCCTCATCTCCAAATATAGACAACTCGCACTAAAACAATCTAAACTGATAAACAGCACAATTTTGATTTTGGGGTTAATTGTCCCTTTAACACTTGCCTTTTTTTCATTAAATCTCCTGTCTATTTAACTTCCTAAGGCATCTAGAAAGTACTGAGAGATGGAAAACTACTTTTTAGAGTCATCTGCTTGTAACTGATCCTGAATACATGCTCGCAGTGGCGAGACATTGCAACGGCACATCACTTTGATTTTAGGGGTCAGGAGCACAAAAAAGGCTGGGAACAATTGGTTTTGATAACAAGGATAGACTGCTGTCTAATGTGTCATACTGTGTTATAATGATGTTCCCAGATCTCTACAATGTTATTATAAGCAATGGAAATTGTGGCCAAAACAACACAAATAACTTTTTATAAACTGGAATGATCCTGTAAGGTCCCAATTAGAGCGGGAGTTGGTCAAAATGCACAGCAGGTGTTCTAATCTCTGCTAATGGCACCCACTCTCCTCCCGTCGTTGCCACGGTGTTGGGAGTCACGAGATAGGAAGAGTTAAGTGGTTCAGTACTCAGAAGAGCCGAGGGAGAGACTCACTCGGCCCAGTGGACCAGAAACCCAAAGCACAACAGTGTCGGGTTCAGGACGGACTCTCCAATCGGCCGGTCCTCGCCTCCCGTTTCCGCTGTGCCAGCGCGGCCTCGTTTGGAAAAAAAGTCATCACTTGTCCATTAGCGTGGGGCTCAGCCAGAGTTTAGTGGCTCTGTGTTTGTTTTTCTGTCACAGTAAAGAGTGGAAGGGTGTGTTTCCACAACCTGTAAGACGGCCATCACCAGAGCGCTCCTCTGAGGGCTCTGCTCAACACATGTGTGTTTTCTCTTCCTTTCTTCGACAGGTCAGGGGTTGCCACTTAGCCCGGGGGGGAGGAAGAAAAGCACATGTGACACTGGATCCTGGCAGGGCTAATGGTCATTACTCGGTAAGCAGTGTGTCATGGCCTCGGTCGCCTAGATAATAGGGCTGCGGAGTGCCTGGGTTAAACCCACAGGATCAGGGAGTGGTTGTGACTGTTGTCTTTGTTGATCTGCAATCAGTCTCACTGTGACACATATGGCCATCGACCTACAAAGATAAAGCTCGCCGTTTTGCTGCAGGCGGCAGAGAAATCTGCATGACTGGAGAGAAAAGTGTTACATATACTGAGATTAGAGTGGCGTGATTACTAATATGATGACTGTGAAGCCCGAGAGTGACTGATAAAACATAAAAAACACATGAGATATTCAAGGAATTAAGTGATTTGCCAGAAACGTGTGTGTGGGTAAGAAGTGTGAGGTTTATAATAGAACAATACTCCAAATGAGAAGGCCCAACTACAAAAAAAATAGATTGAAATTTGAACGCAAAGTCATCAAAAAGTACATTAAAGTGGTCACACTTTTGGGTGTAATTCACTTTTCTCTGTCACTCATCTCTATTGTTTTGTATCCAGGCTTCAGGTATCAACTTCCCCATATAAATACTCTACAGGCAGATAATAGTCAGGAAGGAGTTAGAGATGGGATGGGGAGGCCCCTTGTTAACACAAATTATAAAACACATCCCCATAATTAAGTTAAGAATTTCAATATTTGGGAAAACAAGACTCTAACCCTCCACAATCCCACCCGTGAAGCCACAGACAAATCAACCACGGAGAGTCAACAGGGAGGGCAGAGATGACGAAGCTGTACTTTCACTATACACAAGCAAGACGGTGCCATCAGAGGCAGCGACAGGCTCAGGGCTCTGTCCCCAAACGGCAAGGTCAAAGGTCACAGGACACATGTCTTGTTGAGGAGCATCTCAGCAAGACACTGACGCCATACCTGCATAATATGTTGCTGTCAAGTAATCAAGGTGACAGTCAAAAATGTGACTTAATTTTTGATTGTTGTGGTTTGTTTGTCACACCTTAACATCCAACAAACATTTCTGTTCACCACAACATCCAAATGTATAAAAGATAGGAACATGTTTGGCTTTGAAACAATAGTTTGACACTTTGGAAAATATCCGTATTGGCTTTCTTGGAAAGACTTAGTGTATGTCGATAATATCAATATCATTCCTGTGTCTGAACATATGTAGCTTTAGCCAACAGCTGGTTGGCTTAGTTTAGCATAGAGGCGAGATATTGGGCCAAGCGGTTACTGCCCCCACCGCGTAACCGAAAGATACCTATAAAGATACATCTAAACTAACCACGGACATTACAAGTGCAGCTTTACTTAGCGAGCTCTGCTATGCGTGTCTGAAGGAGGTGAATCGTACCTCGCTGTTTTTCTGCAGCCTCTGAATAGCCGAGCCTCATCACTCAGTGTCGACCTCAGCCCTTGTTTGGTGATTAATTATCCCGCCCACATCACCTGTCCCTCTGCAGCGATGCAGACACATGCACACATGCATGCACGCGGGCCTGCAGCTCCCCTGCTCTCAGCTGTGAGCGTAGATACAGAAAATAGCACCGTTAGCACATCCAGTACTATTTGCTCACCTCTTTCTCAGACAAAGAGGTGAACCTGCCTCCGATAACACAATTACAAAGTGTACATGCCGCCACATTCTCTTGCTCAACCGTGCGGGTTTAAAGGTGAATGAAGATACCGAGAGTAAAGCTACACACCTGCTCTATCCTGTTGTTCAGGAAGCAATGAATGAACCACACACTTGTGATCTGTGTCACCGTGCTGTTTCCATATTGGAAAGCAACCTGCTGTCAAATGTGTCGAAGTAATGGAAGTTTTTTTGTGTGTTCTTTTTTGTGTTCCTGCCACATATCAAAGAGCTGCAGACCCCCCTCCTCCGGCACCCTTCAGACCTGCTGCTGGAGGTTCAGAAACCCACTTCCTGGTGCTTCGTCTCAAGGTGCCTCCATACACACACACACACACACACACACACACACACACACACACACACACACACACACACACACACATACACACACACACATACACACACACACACATACATACACACACACACATACACACACACAGGAAACGGCCCTCTTTCATGTCCCTCAAACTACATGCAGTTTAAAGGGTGCAGCAAGAAAAAAAGAAAGATGTTCTCGAATCATATTCACCTGGTTTAGTTTTAGATACGAAAAAACAATGTTCCTTTATATTTATGTTATTAAAACACAATATGTAGAAAACTGATTTCCTTCGCCGCGAACTAGGCTTGCACATTTCATGGAGGTAACAAAATATGAACATAAGCACCCTTAATACATACAACAAATAAGGAAATGTTTCTTGTTTTATATGTTATACCCTCTATGCATGGACAAATATATATTAATTTGGTTTGCCAAAAACCCATTAACAGACCAAATACATTTACATAGTGTATATAGTGATGTCACGTATGTATTGAGGCCAATTAGATCAAAGTCCCTGTTCCTCCAGTTACAAAACTCTAATAACAGAATGATATGGATTTTGAGGGCTATTGCTGCCTAAAAAGTACTGTCACCCCCAACCACAGATGTCTAGCATATGAAAATGAATTGTATTTAACACTAACTGTTTGCTGTGTGACTGACTCCACGTAGAAGTCATTGGCAGACTTCTGCAACATGTCATCAATTCAAAAGCATGTTTATGAGCAATTCATAAAATGGAAGTCATGACGGATAAAGGCGATAAAACACGGTTGAGTATCTTCTTTAAAGTGTTGGCAGGTTGGAAGGTGGCAGAGCATCCATGCATGTTCAATGCTGTGGTGAAACATGACCCATTGCAACATGGCCTTTAACTTTAACAGCATTAAAAAGTTCCTTTTTTTAAAGTAACTCCTTTGACTAGCTTTGTTGCTGAATATTGGGATTTGATTCGCAGTGCATCACGAATACGCGTCGGCGTTCCATCTGTTGACCACATGTTGTGGTATTTTTAACTTTCTCTGCTTTTGAAAGAATGTGTGACACAAAATGAAACAATATGTACGAGTGAGTAATCAACAGCGAATATAAAAATAAAAAAGCATCAATGTTTGAAAGGCCAATTCCCTGTTTAACTTGCTGGTATGCAAAGAGGCTCTCAGCGGGAGGCAGCTTATTCAGACATGGCTGGCTGGGTCAGTGAGGAGGGAGCGAAGGCACAAGACAGGAATCCAGCAGACCAAGGTTATCTGGAGCAGAGCAACAACAAGGCCTCTACGGGTCAGCTGTGACAGGTCAGCAGGAAGGGAGTTCCTGTTCCGGCTCGTTTTTTGCAATCTGAGAGAATACAAACATGGACAGACGGAAGTGTCCGAAAAGAAAAAAAGCAGAAGCAGTGTGGATGTTGAGTGTTTGAAGGGGGAAGCTGTCTGTGTGTTGTTACTGAAACCAAATACCACTCTGCTTTAGTAATGGTGAAATAGTGATTGTTATCTACGTGCATTCATGTCAAATCAACCACATGGGGTGCTGTGCTATGTATTTTGAGAAACCAATCAACCTATGACCTATAAGGAATATCCTCACACATGTATCGAACCGTTTACTTGTAACCTCAGGATCACTGATCAGGCGATAACCTCAGCAAATCAGACTTTTTTTTGTTCTGGGAAATGTGACGATTACAGCCCTCCTGATCAATATTTCTGCTGAAACCAGCAGCGCCTTGTCTTTGCGTAACCAACTCGGTTTGATCATCCCCAGGTCAATACCCCTGACTGCTCCTCTGTGCAGCTCACCAATCAACTTCCACCACAGTGAAACTCCCTTTTAGTTCTGCTTTATTTACAGAGAAGCACGGTCGGTCTTATTTCCCATTTTCTATCTTTTTAATTAGAACATTTGTAAACATGTCTGACAGTGAAGTATTATGTTGCCATGGTTAGTACAACGTGAGCCCTGCTTCTTTTGTTTAAGCCTATATCTGATTACATTTTGGCAAATTGGCATAACAAAGAGTATGAATTAGAGGTTAGCAGTTCCTGTTTGCGATGTGCCCATGGATGTGTCGACAACCGTCACTGAAATTCTTTTATACTGAAGAAAACTTTAAATTTGGTGATTCTCAGGCAGATTCAGGAGTTATTGGGGTATTAGGGTCCTTTTTCTATGATTTTAAAGTGGATTTATGGAGCGTGCCTCAGTTTGAAAACCTCAGATGTAAAGCTTCGACACAACTTCCCTAAAGTCCTGTAATATGTGAATATTATAATAACCAGTCTCCTCTAACCAGCATCATGGCGTTGGAGCATCTTTTAACCAAAGTACACAACTCATTAGACAGTTTAACTTTTCAAAAAATACGGGGTTTATTGACTTAACTGCGATCAATACTTACAAAAGAGGGGAGAAAAATAACAAACAAAAAACAGGTTTTCATATAACTCACAGCAATTACTGTAGTGAAAAAAACATGGCTGAAAAAATACATTCAACTGTTTTACTTTCTTTGTGTCAAAATGTGTTCACCTCTTCCAAACACGCGAAGGAAAAAGAGTGAAAAAAAAGAAATTGTCCTCCATTTATCAAATATAAAAAAGGCAGAGAAGCCTTAGCTACCTGGAATGTATTCAAAGAGGCACTTCCAATGGTCAACAGGGGGCCAAGCAAGTGCATCAAGCATCCAATCAAATGACAAAACAAAATAAACTTTCCTCAACCCATTTGGTCACAGCTATTGCTTGTAATAAACAGACGGGGTGTAAGAACCGACAGAAGACATTGCAACAAAACCAGTCCTCTGACTTGGAGACGCCCCTAAACCAGTGGGACGTCTCCCAGCACCCCTTTTTAAAATTCTACTGTCGACCCTAAGTATTGAAAGTTAACTCAAGATCTGGGACAAGATCTGAGGCCAAAAACAGACGAAGTGAATCAATGTAATAACAGTTAGCTACTGTTACTGACGGGTTATTGTCAGACGTGAAGGGGAGAATGTCAGGAATGAATACAAGCAAATCTAGTAGAGATGGAATTGCAGTCTGATAAGAGAGTGTAAGAAAAAAGAAAAAGTACAATAAATAATCAAAACGTCTTTTTGCTTCTTTTTTTTTTGCTTTAAATTAAGGTTCATTTTGACAAAGTGTAGTTGCAGAACAAAAGTCATTGAAGTACAATATATTAAACTGTGAAAAAAGGAAAACTGACAAAAACGTCTTCACAATCTTTAGATTAATATGGAAGATCATAATTTAACATAAAAGAAAATATATTCTATTGTTCATTATCCAGATAAATACAAAAACAAAATTAACAAAAAAAATGCATATGATCAGCAATAAATATGTTCTGATAAGTTAAATAAGCAGTGACAAGCAAAAACCTTCTGTCTGGAAAGTTTTTAAAACAATAATAACCGTAATAATAACATTAATAAAAAATAATTATCAAATAAAGAAAGCAACAAAAAAAAAAAGAATGTAATGAGTACTCCTCAGAGCAGGTACTAAAGTGTGGGGGAGGAGAAGTAAAGTAAAATAGCTTGGAAATCCGATCTCGTCGCAGGATGTACAACTGCATCATGGGAATGCTGGAATTCCCCAGATCCTCGAGGATGAAGGCAGAGAGGCAGGGTTGAGAGGCAGGACAAAGTCTTACAGGTTTAATGATCAGTTTGATATCAAGACTTCCTTCCCAATAAAAGAGCCAGTGACCAGCAACAGGAGGAGAAAACTCAGGAGGGAGGGAGGGGGGGGGACATAACCAACTTCCAGTTCAAAGTCCTTCCTGCAGACTCACCCAGTCCACAATTACATAAGACGGGGCTTGAGAAGAACTGTGACAAGGGCGAGGGGGGGGCTAAATGAGAACCAAAAACAGTAGTCCATTCACCCTAAACACATGCAGAAACCGCCCCAGGCACTTTTTTTTCTTCTCCTTTTTAAAAACTATTCATATCTTTTCAGGGTCTATTTTTTCCTTTTTGTCTCAACTCGGTCTGTAAAAACGGCTGCGGTAGATCTACAGTTACGTTAGTGAGCACCCTCTAGCTGGCTCGGGGGAAGTGGTATCGTCAGGGAAGAGGGCGGGAGGAGAGAGAGAGAGAGGGGGCAGGGGGGGTTGTGGGGGCGGGGAGGTTGCGGGGCTAGTGCATAGCACTCCCCTTTCCAAGGCCACTTGTGCTGCTACACATTCAAGAACAAGTGAAGAAAAGAAAAAAAAAAAAAACAAGTGGCACCTGGCAAAACAGTCAATTCTTGTTCTCATGATTTTCATTGTTCAATTTCCTCTCCTTTTTTTGGCACTATGACACATGGCAGGGTGGTTTTTAAAACTTGTGTTGCAGATTAACAGGGAGGGGAGGAAATGAGTTGAGAGAGATAGAGAGTTCCCTTAACTGGACTACATCCTTGTGATGCTAACAAGGAGCTAACACGGTGGTGTGTGGGGGAAGCTTGGGAAAGGGGTGCAGAGGTAGAGGGGAGTGCCGTGTTCTCTTTGTGTCATCGAACTTAAAAAGTCACTCGTGGATGCTCGTAGTCTAATCATCAGAGATGGAGAGGCGGCTGAAGATGGGAAGGCGGCGGGTCGTATCCAGCGTGGGGGACTCTGAGCCGCTCAGGCTGCCTCCAGAGCTGCTCTGGTAGCCCTCTTGGTCTGACAGAGAGTCGGGCGGGCTGGATGGAGACTCGAACATCTGGGGGGACTCCAACATGGGCCTGAAATAGTACGGCGTGCTTGTTGGAGAGGGAGGTGCAGGGGTGTTGGGCTCTGTGCCTACAGGACCGACATTGAGGCTGGGCCCAAACAGGTTGGCCAGCTCCTGGCTGGAGTAGGTGAAGGGGTTACTGCTAGGCCAGTCTGGGACCTCATCGGGGAAGAACATGGGTGGAGGGGTGACGGAGGTGGGGCTGTCTCTCAGCCCAGCTGAGCTGGAGAAGCCCGCGAAGCTGTAGCTGTGCTGCAGGCGAGGCCTGTCCATCTTGTTGGAGGAGTTAAGAGGGGAGCACTGCTGGGGAGGTCCACGGCGCTCCTCGGCATTGTGGATGAAGTGGCAGCGAGGCCCGTACGGGCAGAAACCGATGGTGTGGAAGGTGCGGCACAGCTCGGTTTTGTATTTGGGGTGGCGGCTCAGGCTGCGTAGTTCATGGATTCCGTGGGCAAACTGGCATTTGTCGCCGTACTTGCAGGCGCCGTTCTCCTCGAAGGGCCTGCAAAGCTCCGTCTTGTAGCGGCTGGAGTTCACTTGGCTGCCGCCGGTGGGACTGGCGGGGCCCAGGCACTTGTTGAGGAGCCTCTCACCCGTCTCAGAGAAGGAGCGGTCTCGCATGCGGTTCTCCTTGTTGTTGATGGCATTGCCGACCCCTGAGATGAGCGAGGAGTGCTCTGCCGCCTTCAGGCTGTTCAGAAACTGGTTCTGGCTGAACTTTGTGCTGCTGACAGAGTGCCGCCGCTGGTACACGCCTCCCACCGAGGGAGACCCAACCGCCTTCCTGTCCAGCAGGGCTCCGGCGGGGCTGGAGATGGGCACATTAGTGCCAGTGCAAGGGACAGACATGTGATGGGGGGCACCCAGGTTGTTGTTGTAGCTGAGCAGTTTGTTGTTCTGCAGAGACACAAAGAATACACACGATTAGAATCAATATCCTAGGCTGACAGTGTGGTCCTGATTTTACAAAAGAGAGCTGGTGGGCTAGAGAGAGAAGAAAGAAGAAACGAATCCACAGGCTCCTTTTGCATGACTGTGTTCTTTTTGGCTCTGACAACATAAGCGGATACAGGCCTATAGAACAGCAGCTGGTTTGGCAAGTTGCCCCGGTTAGGAATGTGTGCCTGTTTAGTAAATGGAGCAGCAGCAGCACATGGGGCCACTAGTGGCTGCAACGAAAGATAATTTAAAAAAGAAAAAAAGGTGGCAAAGCATCCTGTTGAATGAATTACAAGGGAAAGTTCATGTGCTTTTCAATGTTTTTACACACTAGAGGACGTGACTGGGTTAGTCACTGATTCACAGGAGTATTAAAAGCTACCTTAGAATAAAACGTAGATTAAAAAAGACAAAACAACCGCGCAGCAAAAAAGGCGCCGTTTAAAAGAAAAAAAAAAAAAAAAAAAAAAAGAGCTCACCCTTAAAATGCATGTACACACAAACAGTGCGGTGACGTTAACTCAGAGATGAACCATAAGATTAAAAAAAGCCAGTAAAGTGTTAACAAATATTAACACGGTTAATCACAGGTTTTATGGATGCAATAGCGAGTAAAAGCCAGACAAATCTAGTCAATGATTAGAGAGCATGTGGCTGCTTTGTGAGGAGTATTACAAAGTGGCGCAAAAACTGCGCTCATTAACAGAGCGAGCTCACGAGTAACGCGTGAAAGAACTGCCGTGACCGGTTGGCAAAACTAGACATTTTGGGTGAACCTACGTGGCACGCGGTGCACGTAAAAGTTTAACGTTTCAACAAGTGTTATTAGTTAAAAGTTGAGTCACCGGCCGGTTTCGGCACACTTTAAAACAAAAAAGACCCTCGTTTTCAAACCAAAGCGACGCTTTCCAGGACAGCGCGTGGACGGGAAACAACAACGGGTCGGGAGAAGAAGAGCAAAATCAAAACGGCAAAAAAAAACAAAAAACAAGCCTCGGACCAGACGCGTCACGGCAGAGGGCCGCGGGCATGCAGCCCATCATTCCTCCACAGCGGCTAACTCGCTGCTGCTAACAGGCCGACAGAAGAGAGACACAGAAAAGACAGAGAAAAAGTTGTCAAGCTACCTTGTTCATTATTTCGAAGTCGAAGAAAGGCGACATCACGGCTGTGGTCATCTTTGCAGCGACCAGGGTTAAATCAAAAGTAGTAGAAAATACAAAAAAAATAAAAAATAAAGTGTGCTTGCTCGAAAAAAGTTGCGCAGGTCTGCTGAGTTCTCTGATTTACAGCTCCCGTGTATTTTTGACCCTGCAGAACACCCCCTCTGCCCTGCACCAGCTCCGACATTTGCTTTATAATCCTTTGCAGGAGGAGCCTCGAGCGCTGGGCGTTAACTTTTTTTTTTTTTTTTCTGTAAACTTTTTTCTTCTTTTTTCTTCTCCTTCCTCTTCTGAAGTGACAAACTTTCAGTGGGTTGTCAGTTTTGTTTGAGATTACTACACGGTTGCACGCAGTATGAATACTGGAGAGTTTGTTGGCTTATTATTTCGGACCAGCATGCACGTAAATCAGTTTATTGGCTTATCAAGACAGTAAAGACATTGGATGATTCGTAAAAGTGACTTATTACTACACTACTGCACATGTTCTGTTTATTAACTTTGTGAGAGAATAGTGTCTCAACGTAAATGTTCAAGTATTTCTTGTTACTCTCAGCTGACAGTGGCACACAGTAGGCCACAGTGGGCTACAGCTTTATTTCCTTCTTTTCCGCATGGAAGTCTGGCACTTAAACAGTCTGGAGTTGTTTACCGGGAGCGCTGCACTATCCTCGGGGTTCCAGCTACCATCCACTACTCTGTAATTAATTTACTCCTAATTGCTGGACTGTAACGTCACTTGTGGGACTTTCCGGTGAATTTCAGGCAGCTAGGGATTTTTTTTGGTTAACTCTTTCACAACCACACTTCCCCCATTAAACTCTTCTTTCTCACACTACATCTCCTCTTGCCCACACCAGCCAGGGATACACTTGCTGCTGAATATGTGCGCGGATGCCTTGCGTCATTCCATCAGGCGGGCGATAACCTGATACACGAGTGAGCTCACCAGAGTCGACCACAGCACAATGACGCTTGCAGCCGCACGTGAAAGAGCTGGGCTGCAGAGAGGGAAACCTATACAAATCCATTGTGGACAATCGTCTTCCTCTCTCTCTCTCTCTCTCTCTCTCTCTCTCTCTCTCTCTCTCTCTCTCTCTCTCTCTTTCTCTCTTTCCCATTCCCGCCCTCTTGAGTCCATGACGAGCACCCATCGGCCATGTGCAGAGTCAATGTCAGGGTTGGGTTGCAATAGAGAAGAGAGGAGAAGAGAAGAGGGGGTGGGGGAGAAGAAAAGAAGCTGTTAACCAGGAGAAAGAGGGGGAAAAAAGTTGGAGATGGAGGAGGGGATGATGGCGTGAGGGGGAGATTTATGGGGGACGTTTATTACTACACAGCGCTGCCCCAGGGGAGGTGAGGGAAGAGGAGTGGGGGGGAGGCAAAACATTCCCTTTTCCCTTCCTCTTCTTTGCCCATACAGAAGCCACACAGGGGGTGGAGAGCTTTGTCTCACTGCTGTGGATGAGGCAGGGGAACTTGTTTTTCTACTGAACTGTTGCATGTAGTTGAACTAGAAAAGGCCAGGGAGGGGGCTTGAAATCCTGTCTGCAGTTCAAAGGCCCTGTCCCTGATTGATTAAGTAGATCAGATCGATCTTCTCTCCTCTGAGGAGAAACTATACAGCAGGGATGTAGGGAAGGGGATTTACAGCAGTTGTTTTGGTTGTTATTTGACTACAATGAATGTGATGTTGGAGCAAATAGATTCTCTTACAGATTTATGTTCTACAAGATCAGCAGGGTAAAAAAAAAAGAGTTACTGACCCTGATATGAGACGTCTTCTCTGCTGCAGCCTGGCCTCAAGAAGCCTCACACTCTGCTGTTGTTTACTTTAATCTGCTCAGATGTACCGTGCTTGCTTGTTATTGTGTGGCGCGTTGTCCTTCCAGGTTTAGGAGGAGGCACCTGTTTCCTGCCCAAATGAAAATCTCTCAGGGGATATTGTCCGATGTGTTCCTGTTCTTAACACACAGACAGTAAACGGCATCATTTTGACACACAGCACCTCGCGGACGTCAGCAGTTCTCAGTTTACTGACTTCAATGCAAACCCAACTAGTCCTAAAGTATCCAATGCACTTTCGTTACAGTAAAATAAAGTTTGAGCATGTTTTCTGTCTCGTAACTTCACACACAAAGACATAGTTCATATTTCTTACATGTGTCATATTTACAGTAGTTGTTGTCAACTGTGTTTTAAAAACATTTTTTTACTTTAAAACCTGTTTTTTCTAAAAAGTTGAGATCAAGTCCCTAAATGGTATTTGGTGGCATTTTAAGGTGTAGTCTGGAATACCTACAAAACATGATGTCTTCAAATATCTTGTTTTGTTAAACCAAAAAGTCCAAAATCCAATTAAATTCAATGTACTATCACATTTGTCAAAAAAAAGCGGCAGATTATCATAAATGAAAAACTATAAGAATGTTTGGCATTCATTGCTTGGAAAATTAACCAAAAATAATCAATGTAGATGCAGATTATTTTTCTGTTGGTTGACTAATCGATTAATGGACTAATTGTTCCGACTTGAAATATCTATATGTATATACACATTTATATACTGTACTGTATATTCCATCACAGCTCGTGAAAGTCAAGGGTGTAATATTTATGAGTTGTTCCTGTCCAATCATTCCATCGACCCCCCAAGTGAAAAACACAAAAGGAACAATCTGTCAATTCTCCTTCCTCAGGCGGGATTTTCCTCTCGCTGTTGACAGAGTTGAGTCTCTCTCTCTCTCTCTCTCTCTCTCTCTCTCTCTCTCTCTCTCTCTCTGGAGGCTTGATTTCTGAAGCTCCTCAAGGTCAAAAGCTGTCCTCCTCTGGCTTGTTGGCCCTATCAGTCTCTGTTGCTGCTGCAGTCAGTCACTCCTCAGCCTTCCCTGGAGGGTTTGATTTCTGCCTCCTGCGCTGGAGACCCCGTGTCCTCAAAAGGGAGGATGGGGTCACTGATAACGTTTAAGTGGGATGACTGGATGTTAAATCTTTTATCTAGCTAAAGAGGAGATGAAAGAAGTTCTGGGGAAACTCAACAAATTGGAAGACGTCTGCAGTGACGGTCTGTTAAAGCAACAGTTCACTGTTGTTCCTCCTCACATCCAACAGAGGGCGGAGTTCTTCCTTTCCTCTGTGCTCTTGTTGCAGCCTTTTCCTATTTACTTCCCATTTAAAGTGTCCCCTTGTTTGCCTCAAGCAAAAAGGTAGATTCTTATATTTGTTACACCATGAGTGAGAATTGCTGAGTTTAGCGCCTTTGGTCAGCACAGTCAAACACATGTAGCTCTGTCCTCGTGTGGCTTTGAGGTCAATTAGGACTCAACACGAGCCTGTGGATTGTGCAATCGGCTTTTTCCACTGACACACTAACTCACTGGCCTAACATGAAGCAAAGAGACTTATCAGCTCCACAAAACACAAACGCTCAGACTTGTTGCGCGGTAATCTCAAACTGTGCTGCGCCACATCACTTAATGTGACCACAGGCTCATGAAACGGCGTCTTAAAGGATAAATAAGTAGTATTTCTTTACAGCCTCGTGGGTATTTACTTTCTGGGGATTGATAGGTTTGTCGATAGATACCAGTGACTTAGCAGTGACTGGCATTTATGACTTTGTATCAAGTTTATTTTCCAGGTGATGTATCTGTTTTGGATGAAACAGTCTCCCACACACACACACTTGTGTTTTCAATTCCGTAAAACTGAAGGCTATTATGAGCAACCGTGAGTGGAACGTTATCGCTTCACCAGAAATGTATTTTGCATCATGTATTTTGTGGTAAAAATGATTTGTGGCAATTATAATCATGTAGGCAGAGGTGAAAGATCAGATCATTTTACTTAAGTACAAGTAGCATTACCACAGTGTAGAAATACTTTGTTACAAGTTAAAGTATAAATAATAATGTGCAAGAAGTGTGGGTGTTGTAGATGCTTTATGTGCTAGTAGTTTAACCTGTAACACTACATTGTATCTTTAAGTCGACATTTCTCTGTAAAAGCATGAGATACAAAGTAACTATACAGATGTGAAATAAAAGTAGTGGAATAAAAAGTACAATGTAAGTATAAAGTAGCATACAATGGAAATACTCAAGTGAGATCCAAGTACCTTTAAACATTGTACTGAAGAACAGTTCTTGAGTAAATACACATGTGTATATTTCACCACTTGAAGCATGGCGTCTTACAGTAAACAGCCCAATCATAACACCATAACTTCCCATTTATTCATAGCATGTGAGCTCATCTTTCGTAACACTGATGGCACAGATTGTTGAGCGTCACTTTCAGGGATGTTCAAGTTTGACCTAAACAGGCTTTGATTTCTCAAATATGTTTTCAACTGCGTGGCTTTTGGTCTCGTGTGTCCAGCCTCCTCCCCACATCTTGTCTGTACACGCTTTGGCATCCAGCTCGTCCATGTTTTGCCTTCTTTCATGTCTCACGGTATGTTTGCCAAATTCATATGGGAGGACTGTGGTCATCTCGCAGGGTGAAAGTAGCCTCAGAGGGAGAGGGTGAGGTGGGAGAGAGAGAAAGAGGGAGAAAGGGAGGAAAATACGAACGAGCGGCGATTAATTGTCCATAAGAGTAGCCACAGCATTGTTAGTGGTGAACCACCAGTTGCTCTTGCTGATGTTGTTCCCATGACTCGCTCCAGCGTGCCCGTCCGCTTCACTTCCACTGCCCTTCGTCTCACACTGGGTGGGATGCGGCATCGGTTGGTACGAGGCTTTGGCTCCTTCGACGCATCACGACCACGGCTGTAGTTCAAAACAAACACCGTCTTGGAAATGAGAAAATTAAATGTCTCTGGCCCCACTTTCAGTGCCAATTCACAGCGAAACAGAATGATAGTTAATGATGTTTTGGTTGAATGCGAGGTCGCAAAAATAGCAACAAAAGCAACAAAAGCAAGAGAGTGAGGGGTCAGCGTTTAAAGGAGATTTACTGTCCCATTCTCCGCTGACACGCCGGCCTCCAGAGGAGGGTTGTATTTAGAACGAAAGGCCAGCTTCCTCCTCTGACTTCCTAACCCAAGTTTCCTGAGGAACAATCTTTCTGTCTGTCCAGAGGGCTCATGGGAAGGGAACGTTTGGGTTTCCACTCGCACACTAGGGGTCCGCAAAGGTCAAAGCCATCAAGCTAAAGAAATTAGATGAAGACCGCGGCTACATGACACACAATGCAGCGCACTCACGGCGAAGAAATGGCAGATGATACTCATGTGAGGACACACTTAGGGAAGAAAGAAAGGGGTTTAGGGACGTAGTGTTTGTTGTGTCCAGTACCCCCCGCCCCTCCCCGGGCTCAGCGTTGCCTCCGCTGGGGACCGGACAGACCTGACCCTGGCCCAGGTGTCATGACCATGCGGCGGACGCTGAAACGAGATATTGCTCAGCTCCTCACTCAACGCATGAAAAAAAAAATCAATGGGCTTTGTATAGCGTCGGAACAGTGGAAAGCATTCTCTCACCAAAAAACTCCTGTCCCATCTGTCTCCATTCGCCGGCACTCTCAGACCTCACAACCGGCCCTGTGTGGTCACTCCTGGACTAGAGTTACACAGTCCATGTGTCCGGCTCCGGACAATACAC
The DNA here is from genome assembly GCF_910589615.1 of Taurulus bubalis. Classification (NCBI taxonomy): domain Eukaryota; kingdom Metazoa; phylum Chordata; class Actinopteri; order Perciformes; family Cottidae; genus Taurulus; species Taurulus bubalis. Next base: position 14,176,158 of record NC_136589.1, on the reverse strand, counting down.
AAAGCCAACCGCCCGTGTGACCCTGCCCACTTTTCTCACACTTAACCCCTCGTAGATTTATTGAATTGGACGCGTCTTCCCTAAAGTTATTGATATTCCTCCAGATGCCGTTGTAGAGGACGCACGTCCGACACTGTTGTCGCTTGTCGTAAATGAGTAATTTGCGAAATTAGCTTTTGATGTTGTGTGAATTGACGGCAGCGTGGGTTTGATTATATTGACATTGAGCTGTGAGAATTAGATCAGTTGTTTGTGAGTTGCCTCGGCCGACCTGGGGCAGATTCCTCCTTGTTGTAGACGTGTGATGATTTATTGTGAAAAACATGTGCTTTTATGGTTAATGCAGCTCTACGTTGAACCTTTGTTAGTCCTTCTTTTTTTACTGCTAATAGAATGCTACAAATGATCTGCAGATTACTTGACTTCTTGGTTGTTTTCCAGCTCTACTCTCCATTTAGTCCGGTTCGGGGTGAATGATGGCCTTGACGGCTAAATACACTGCAGCGAAAAGAAAACAAAAAATGCTGCAAAAAAAGAAAACACAGGCAAGTTGAAAAACCCATTGCCAAGTTGTCAAACAATTTGACAACACATAGCTCAAAGGAAACGCACTGCAAATCCCCCCCAAAAAAACACAAATACGGAAACACGTTTCTGTATTTTGTTATAGTTTCTGTATTGTCAGCGTGTCTCTGTATTTGCAACTCGTTTCTGCATTTGGTTGTGTTATGTTTTTTATGTTAGCTGCAGTGTGCTGAGCTCTCGGAGCACACTACAGGTTTAGGTAGGAGGTCGTGCAGCTGAAGAAAAGCAGTCGGTGGGCGCAGCGGTGAACTCGTGGAGCTACAGGTGCTTCAGCTTCAGCAGCAGATTGTTAAACTGCACCTTTGCCCGCCCTCCTGAGATGAAAAGTCCCGATCACGTCTGCTCTTTTCTGTGACCTGCCACGACTCCCGCAGTGTCATATGAGCTCATGAAGTGTATCCGTATTCACTTTCATGGAAAGCGATGAGGAAATGAGCGAAACTCAGACTGGGTGGCTAAAGATCAAGGAGCCTCTGGTAGAACCATTTACTGAGAGGAATATAGACAAGACTTAAACAGCATTGTATGTTCCCACAGGGCCCGGAATACATCACCATCTTACTGCCTTGATTGTAATTTTTGCAAAAGCGTTCCCAATCACTCAAAGAAAACAAGTCAGAGGGATTTTTTGGTGATTGCCCACAGTCCAAACACAGCACGGCCCAAAATAGAGTTTGATGTCCAAGATGAGTCTGAGCTGCTTTCTTTCCTTCTGTTTTTTGTTGTTGATGAAAACAACCCTCTGGGTCTTTGAGGTTGGTCCGGTCCAAATGCCCCCAACTGTTCCCCACTCTGCTTCCCTTTGTCCTTTCCCTCTTTCAGACTGTCTTCTCCCCTGGCAGTGAAAGAAGGTGCAGCTGTGTGGAGTCCTTTAGGTTGAATGAGAAGAATCAGCCCATTTGGTTGACTTTCCTGGCCAAAGCTATAATTTTCTGCTGCCAGGGTTTAACTTCCAGTCCAGAGCAGTTCCTGGGCTCCAGCCGCGTGCATCCAACAGGACAATGGGGATTGTACTACAGCCATATACCACACAGGGGGCCAATTGCCTGTCGGCCAAAATGTGAAAGCCGACCAAACCCCTACCTTCTTAACAAGTCAATTAGTCCATTTAAAATTGCTTGTTTCTGACACAAAGCTACTTGTTTCATGAATTATGAGAACCAAATGTAATTTCCTTCATGCCACTGCCGGGTTACGGCTCATTTCAAGGTACTGACAGTAGTAAAATGGATGTAAGAATGGTCAACTCATTTTTGGTTTTCAAAAGGATCATTTATAAAACAATCTTTGATAAATGTATGTATATATATGTATGTATATATTTATTTTATTTTATGTTTTCTTCATTTCGAATTAATTATCTGATTTAATTGATAATAATAATTTAGGATAGGAATATATACACATTTTTGCTTCTACCTATACCTTTTCAGTCTTTCTGTTTTTTTGTTATATAGAATATTGTATTGTAATGATTGATTGAATAAAACACACAAACAAACAAACAAACAGTCATTTCGAGAATAATTATTTTCACAATAGAAACTTAATTGAGAACAAGTGGAATGACTTCTCCCCATTGGCATTACAGCTGTATTCTTGTTATTGCAATGTCATATATTCATATGTGACATAAAAATCCATCTCGTCTGGCTTCAAGTAATGCGTTTGTGTCCGCTAAACCAGAGAACCGACCAATCAGTGGCCTGTAAGGTTCGGGTGAGTGTGAGACGACATGGAGAGGCGTTCATAACAACAATGGCTGCCCTCCGAAAAAGACAGCGTATCTGTATAGATGTTGCAACAGCATCAGTTATATCAGAACTGGAGAGCAAAGATCATCACTGAAGGCTTTTCTCCATGGAAAAGATGTTTCTGCTCTTCTCCCGATTCGCTTCAGCAAGAGTTTAATTGGTTCATCCAATCCAATTTATTTTTTGAACGTGGCTGCCCTTTTTCCAAACAGTTTCCAATGGCGGCTTCTCAGAGGGTTCTGTGTCCCAAACCATCTGGAGGGTCAGGTTAGTTTTTCTCTTGATTTAAGAATAAAGAGATATAAAGGCCGATAGTGAGACTAAATGACTTGTCGAAGCAGGTGTTTATTGTAATTTGACCAGCAACATGTGTGTCAGCGATACGGCGCTTTAACAAGCAAAAGTTGGTATGAATTATGTACTGAGTTACTTCAGTTTTGTTTTTAGCTGTTGCAAGTTAATGTTATTAACATGGAAACATGCATAGCACTGCTTGTGTGTGTTTCCAGTAAGCACCATTAGTGTCACATCAGGCCCTGGTGACTGTGTCAACCCAGGGGAGTGCTCACATCATTGCGACAGCTGAATATGGAAACACTTCTTGCGCTTGTTAAATACTTTCTGGTTTGCCTTTTTCTTCTTCTTGCCTTGCATTCTTATAGGGTCTACAAAGTCTAGTAAAATCCAATGGCTTTCCCAGAAATGAAAGTTTATTGTCCCCCCTCAGCCCACCCGACTCGTAAATAATGGCACATTTACCAAAAATCCCAAGTCGACAGCCCCCACTTTCTTACCATTACCAGTACATTACACGCCAACACCGCTGCCAAAATACACCCAAACAATCCCCCTTTCTCCTCATTGAAACCTTCCAACTGTCTGTTAACAGTGTTTACTCCGTTGAAGCCCTACAACTCCACACTCAGAGGGAAGAAGAGTCCAAATGCTGTCGGTGGGAACTGTACACCATTAAACTCCAATCTTCATTTTTTTACTTTTGTTATCATAATAAAGAGCCGTAAGTACTTTAGCAGGCATGCATCATAGGGCTGCCATTTTTCTGTTTGACGACTATCTGTGTTGCACCAGCTACAATTTGTGCAAGTTTGATCCAAGGTTAATAAACCACACTGCAGGCTTTGCAGCTAGAACATTATTTGTATTGAGTGAATCACAAAATGAGCTTTTGATGCAGCTCATCAAAAATATCATTTGACTCTGCTTTCATGCTGGCTTATATCCTCACAAACACCTAAAAGAAGGATGGGGTCAATTTCTATGCGAGTAGAATGCACTCATAGATATGATGAAAAGGCGGATGAAATAAGTTCCACATGAGCACCATCCCTCTGTGGGGAAATCTACGAACATGGGGACCTCTAGCATTTACCGTATTTTCATAAAGTCTCCGCAGCTGTTTCCAGGCACAGTGGGAGTTCACCTTGACCTGCTTTGATCATCCACATCGGCTAAAAGACCAAAACAATCGAGCTTTAACGTCTTCTGCTGATTCTACTTTGTGAATGGAACAGAGCTAGCAGGCGAGGAGTGAAGAGACACGCGGTGAAGACAAAGGCCTGACGTGTAGGTGGGACCAGTACAGTGCTGGAGCTTCCACTGTGGGCAACTCACTGCATGACTCACCACATGAGATGGATGCACATTTGAACATGGCGTGCAATTTGCGCATTCAATGTCACTGTGACATTAGACTTATATCACAACCCAGAGGGGAAGCGAAGATGCTTGACTTCCTGTGATTCCATCGCGTGTCTGATTTTTGAGTAAGCGCTTCAATCGGCCGAAGCCCGAGGCTGTTGTGTTTTCGTCTGCCAGTCCCCACACACAGGATATGAGTCTGTCCTGTTGACAAGCCTCCGATTCAGCAGCTTCCATCACATTGCTCTCATGTGAAATTAAAACAACCTTCTGCTATCTGAAGAATCTCTGATGGGTGGCATTACTTTGATGCGTTTAGAGGATGAAGCATTGTGAAATGATGACGTTGAAACTTTTTTCTGAGGATCATAGAGGAAGAGAGGGTATTTGTAGAGCTCAGTATTCAGTCATGATTTATCTCCACTGAGGTAATATCAAGGTCGGCGCCCCGAAGATGTCTTTGCTTCAACAAGATGCCTTGAGCCGGATAAGAGGGCCTAAAGCTCCCAGTTCAGCAGCATGATGGATGAAAAGTGTTCTATCTTGTTTATGCAACCTGACACAAGGCATCTGCTGGCCTCTGGAGCACTCACTTCATGCCGTAACCACCCTCTCCGCTCCCTATGCAGAGATTATTGAAGTATTTCAGATGTATGAGATTACAGTGCAGGGTGTAGGAAAATTACTGAAGTGCTCACATGTTTAAATAAGATGGAACATGGTACACTTAACACGTCTTAAACAGGAAGAAGAAAGTTACCGCTAGCTCAAAGAATTCAAATATATTTAATCCCTTTCGATGTTCTACTATTATCCTTAAAGGTGCAGTGTGTAGGATTTGGTGGCATGTAGCGGTGAGGTTGCAACCAACTGAAATTCTCCCATCTGCTAGCTCAATAGCTCATTCTACTGTTACGAAAAGGCATCTATTCTTATTTCCAGGTGGTTGCACGCTAAATAAATCATAGTTTTTGATATTGTATTCCATTTCTGCCAATATATCCCACTAAATGCTGCACACTATACCTTTAATAAGCAACACCTAGCCTAAATCGATGTGAGTAAACTGAGCAAAGGCAGATTTTTGTGCCAGGATGGCCGAGTGGTTAAGGTGTTGGACTTAAGATCGAATGGACAGTCCTTGTGTGTTTGAACCCCACTCCTGGTAGAATGAGGTTTTCGGGGATCTCATAGGGAGAGTGGTCATTCTGAAACCACAAGGTCTCCCCATAGTTTGCATGTCAAAGTGTCCTTGAGAAAGACACTGAACCCCCAGTTGCTCCCCAATTACTAAGGATTGGTTAAATGCAGAGACCAATTTCCTCAAGAATTAATAAAGGATGAATTTTTCTTAAAGCTAATATCTGATCTTCTACAGTATAATAAATCTTTCAACAAAGTAGCCGACAGACCTGAATTTACTACTTGTCTTCATGCCTCATGTTTCAGCAAACAAACACCTTGTTAAAAGACGAGACACTGTGAGTGATGGGGCAACCACAGATCAAGTCACGTAGCCACATCATCATATCCTGCTGGAAAAGCTATTGTGGATCTTCACAGTTAATCTAGGACTGTGCAGATATGATGCAATGTTTCATTCGATGTTATAGTATACTGTATTATTCAGCTCTATTGTGAAACTATATCTATTAATCCCCGGATCATTCTTCTTGAAGAAAATACATTCCCAGCCAACTATTTGTGTTTTACGGCGTCAAGATTCTGCTATGAATTCTGGGCACGCTTCCTATTTTCCAGTATATCAAGCAGGAGAGAGTGGACGCAACCAAGGTGGAAAGTTTGGCAAACAAGCACAGGTGTGGATAGATGTGCTAAAAGTGCAGCTTTTTATGGTCTGAAATTTTTCAACGGAGCCAAGTCCTGGAATAAAACCCAACCAGCATTCACTAGTTATGCCAATATGCTTTGTGTGGTTTTGGCTTCTTTTTTTCTTCAGAATGGACAAATAAATATGTATGTATGGAAAAATCGGCCCAAACAATGTGCTCTTGGACATGCTGTAATCATTATGCAGTCATGTAATGTACCATAAACGTTGTGGCACGAGGCAGTGATGGAGTGCGTTTGCTCTTGTGCGGGCTTGCTGGGTTTTGAACTGTGCTCCATGTTGAAGACCGCTGCTTAAATATATCTTCCATCTGTCTTTGTCATACGACGAACTCAAACATAAGCTCCCATTCAATTTTTTTCTCCTCCGACACTCTGAAGCCTAATTTTTTTTAAATCGTCCATTTCTACAGGACAAACAGCTGCTTGCATAAACTTTACCCCTTTCTCATACGATATTGAAATGGAAAACAACAAGGGAAAAAAATAAAGACAGCTGAAGAAAGACAAAGGGGATGCAGAGGGAGGGAGGCAGAGACGGGCCTCGCGAGGGAGAAAGTGCGGAGTCATGCTGTAGGAATGCTGGAGGGGGGGATTGCTGGCGTGACTGCCCCATTTTTCACAGCCATAATCAGAGCCAGCTGTCAGTGAGAAGGCCCATAAGATGAAGTGGGGAGGGTTAGGGAGGGGAGGAGTGGGAGTACTGGATTTTTGGAAGTAGTTAGAAGGCGAGGAAGGAGGGGGAAGGCAAGGAATACAAAGAAGTTGCTCGAGTTTTCGTGATATTAATTTATTTCCTCTCCCTGTGTCACTGGGTTTAAGAGTCGGGTAAAAGAAAATGCTTGTAAAGAATCATCGAAATCCTCTGTAATCAAAGTGTAAAAAAATATAATCTGTGTCTTTGTGTGAACACGCCTTCGTGCACGCATGATAACGCACAATAGTAAACAGGAGGAGGAGCTGTGGCCTTCAACTCGGCCCGGCTGCAGTCTGAGCCAGGTTAAAGGAGGACGGTGGGGGGGGCAAGGGTGGAGCTTCCTGCTTTCCTGCTTCTTCTGGGACGTCTGCAGTGAAGAATGACAAAGCAGAAGCTCTTCGACAACGTCTGTATGGGGTGCACATTCCACTGCGTACATATGTAGAGCAAGATTACATATGTAGAGCAAAAACTAAAACACACATTACAAAGTAATAAAATAATATTGTGACTTGCAATTTTCAGATTTTCAGAGCATTATCACAGATCAGGAACAGATGCATCTCGTAATAAGAACAAGCCCACAGTGCAGCAGTTGTACTTTGCACATCTGTGGCTGTGGTAACGCCGCTGCTGCCAGCCATGCCAGTGCTTTTATAGTCCCAAAGCTCCAAACGTAAACTCCTGGTGTGCTCTTGTTTAGTCTACAGTCCTACGGTACATCTTCCTTGCATTATACGTTTGTCACAATTGTAGGTAAAATTCATGAACTTGTTGCACCCTAATTTGATGAATCGGGAAAAGTGACGATTAAAAAGAAGAAATCCAGATGACCACAACGATGGCAGTTTCACTCGTAAAACCCCCTCAACAGGAAACTAAGAAATTAAACGTGATGTGAATGATCGTTTCCTGACGTAGATTGAGCTATTAAGGTTCTGTGGTGAGATATGTTTATGACCCATCTCCCTTTCAGAGTGTACAGTGACACGTACTTTACGTGACCCGCTGTAGTTTTATGGGGAAAAAAGGCTTGAGTGGGAACGACTCGGCTTGTTGATTTTTCGGTGATTCACGGCTGTTAAAGAGGTGACCTCCTCGAGGTTGGAGTACCGACTCTTCACGTTAACCTTGCATGCCTCCGACACGGACGGCACCCTCGAGACTTCCAAGAAATAGAGTCACTCGCTAATGAACTTTGCAGCCTCTCCAGTGATGACTTTCTTTCCTAAGTGGGTTAAAATAAATCACCTTGGGAGGCCTCATCAGCTTGATTTTAAAAATATCTCCCTTTTTATATTATTACAATGAGCTGTTACCAAAGCACAATAGACGACACGCCCAAGCACAAAACTTTAGAAATATACATCTTGGTGTCTGACAAGCTATTTTAGGCCTCCAACAGAACTCCCCTTTCTGTCCACTTCCTGTGCTCACGTCTTGATGTCATGCGACACGGTTCACACACAACAGGCTCTGAAACCAACGGGGGCTTGAGGGGAAAAGGACCATGACAGTATCTAAAATTCCCACAAAACGTACAGTGCCTTGGAAATGAATATGTAATTCGGTGGTCACTGTAATTTCAAGTTTTGAGATGAAAGGATCATTCATGTCCGCTGTGGGCCGCCGTCAACGAGTCTATTCACATAAACAGAAAAAAAAAAAAGCTATGTGCCATTAACATTAACACAGCTACAACAAATCAATTCACTCTGCTTTTCCATTTGTAATAACAGGAAATGATACAAGACTTGGCTGGGTCATCCTGCTGTGGCAAAATGGCTGGGCCCAGTGGCGGACTCAGGCCGTCTGAGGGTCAGGGGAGACAAATACTGTATAGATAGGGCACCAGCTACATACAGTGGAGTACCAGCACATAGACAGTACCCTCGAGGACACTGCATCACATTTTCTCCACTAGGGCACCGTATAGATCACTTCATCCCATTTCTCCACTGGAAGGACACCCTAGAGAGCATTTCATCATATTCTCTCCACTGCAAGAGCAGTGATAAAGGCCTTGAAACCAAATTTTTTTAAACAGGGATCCTTTCCCAGACAGTTCTCGCCTCAAGGCCTTTGTCATCTCAGCTGATGTTGTGCTTTAAGGCTGAACATGTCGAAACTAAATTTACTTCAGCACACATTAGCAGACACAGTCAACGTAGGGTCACACTAAACGTTTGTCCTGCAAGTTTTGGCTTCATCTTCAATTCCCTTCAGTTGAAGCTGAGTGAATTCATGAGTGTGTTTCCTGTTTTGTTGTGATTCACCTTTGTTCAGCTTTGACCGTTGGGACGTGCATGGTCGGCCAATGGAAACACTCATGTGTTCGGTGTGGTCTCGCCCATAGATCACAAACGGCAGTATCACTCACTCTCTCTTGCTAAGTTATGTTTCCTTATTTGAACAGGGGCAATGCACAAATAACAGTGACCTAAATAAGGAGAAATGTGCCCGGTTTTAACAGGTTGCTTCATTTCTTTTCTGCACTGTATTCAATATTATTCATCAGACTGTCTTTCATTGTATTATCCACCACATTGCACTGCACCTTAACTGCTTCTCGTTTGCACTCTGGACAGATGCAAACTACATTTCGTTGTCACAGTACTTGTACTATGTGCAATGACAATAAAGTTGAATCTGAATCTGAGAAGTAAACTCAGAACTCAAGACAATCTAGTATTCCTTGTAACATCTTTGAGTTACTTGATCTGATCACTTTTCTCATGTGAATCCACATATTTGAGATCTGCTTAGAGTTGAAGGTAGAAGATTAAATATATGGGCAGCTTCGCTTTCAGACCTGTAAATTGTAAAATAGTTTAGACGTACTTAAAATAAACATAACGTGAATTTATTTGCACAAATGTAACGCGTAATTTAACACCAGCTCTCTTTTGTGTATACGATGTGCCTGAATCCAGCTCAGCTCCCTCTCATTTCTCTGCCCGGGAGTTGTTTATCAGAGTGGGAGCGAGTGGCCTCCAGCCTCTCTTGAGTTTCGGCCAAGGCGAAAGTGGAACGGGTTCAAACTCTGGACTTTTGACTCTGACAGTGTGTCGACCCATGTGGCCCGGCTGGTCCATTATCAGAACTCGAGGGGCACGCTGACCCTCGCCAACCTTGATTTTGGGAAAGTGCGGTGTCTACTGTGAGTCATTACTCCATCACCCACAGAACAAAAGGTGAGGCCGGTTTCTGGGTTGGATAGTTTCGGATAAAAAAAACTCTGAGATTGAGAGGGGTTGTGTTGACTCATAGGTTGTTTTGTTGTGAAGTAACGCAGACCTTTCAGAGGTGTAGTTTTCGACTCTTTTTATGCATCTCTCAAGTGTTTCCTTTAACTGCCTTTCAGTCTGGCTTTTTCTTTTTTTCAACACACAAAGATAAAAACACACTGAGCCTACACGCAACCTTTTGTCTTACTTTTGATCTCCAGTTTCTTCCTCAGTAGATAGAGACTACGAGTGTCCCGTCTTATCAATCGGCCTAGGCAGAAGATGATTCCCCCTCTTCTTGGGTACTTTCCAGGGCACTTTCTCCTGTTTTGCAATATGTGGCCTTGTTTACCGAGCTGCTGAAACAACGGCGACACAACAGGCCGTGACTCACACTGTGAACCCAGCAGTCACAGGGCTCAGTTTACAAACAATGTGTCTCTGGCCACGGTCACACGTCATGTCTTCTCAGATCTGACTTTAAAGATCCTGTTTTATGTTCATTTTATATTTGATTGTTTCCTGATTTGATCACATAAGACAAGTATTGCTGAGTTTAATTCCAAAATGAGATATGCACTTCTATAATAATACAGCAGTGGTGTCAAAATGAATGATGATAAAGCTCATCTAAGCTGTGGGTTGGACATGATTGCCTCCACACAACATGGTTTATATTCTCACACAGTTAAAAGCCTTTTCAGGACAGAACATTAAATAGAGTTTGACAATGATAGAAATGAGGACCACAGATCATGTGCAGATTTAAACCACTTCCACGTCAGTGTCAGTTTCTTTTATCTGTGAACAAAACACATGCAGCTCCCGCTATCAGCCCTGTGCCACTGCAGCACAGCTCGCTGCAGGAACTTATGTCACTTCCTTTCTTATCTTATTGATGTGGAAAGAGGAAGCCCCCTTACTTTCCCCAGACCTACTTTATCTCAGCACCACAAAAACGTGTGGCGATGTTATTTCAGAGCTGAAATAACCAGATTTTTTTTTCTTCACTTCGCTAATGTTAGCGCTAACTTTGTTTCCTGGCTCACAAACATTCACCTGTGTGCAGATGCATCAAACCGGATGTTGGGGGAGATTCTGTGTGTCTCCTCTCGCACCCACCAGGCCTTTTCTCGGTGCCTTTTCTCGGTGCCTTGTACTGTAGGAGTGAAAGTTGTACTGCAGACTGTATGGAACATGCAGAGGAGGCGAGGAGCGCTCCACTCTTTGATGCTTCCGTGTACACATGAAGGCACGGAGCGTCTCGCCGCTCTGCCGTTTTAACCCGTTCATGCCCACACAAGAATAAGTTAGTACCATGGAAGAGCACGGACAACAACCGCCTCCTCCATTAGGAAACCTCCCCCATTTACTTCAGCACTTTGATATGCTTCATTGTCATTTCCATGATGTTCGTGGATCATCGGGGGCTAAAGGTCTTGTTATTTAGGTCAGAAGGTTTGTTGTTCTTCATAATGTCATAGCAATGGCAGCCCTGGTTTTTCCTAAGACAGGGGCTCTTAACCTTTTGTGACTGAAAGCCCACTTCTGATTGCCAATAAAACCGTCCAAAATAAATAAGAAAAAAAAACATGACATGACCGCTCTGTAAATGTGTGTGTTATGCCAGCTGTGATGACCAAAATAGATTTTGAATCCCAATTGAATGTATTCTGGGTCATATTTTATTCTTCATCACACAGGTTTTACTGGCGCAGGGCTGTCTCCCTCTGAATTATAGATATAAACTAGCTTTGTAAATTACCAAATTAAAACAAAACTAATAATTTTATCAAACCATTTGGCAGTATACCTCCACTGCCCTTTTGAGAGTATTGTCCTAAGATATACTGAAAGACAATTATTTTAGGAATCTACAAGAAGATACAAGACATCTAGATTAAAACCGGAACACCTTTTGATTAAAAGTAAGAGTATTTTAGTTAGTAAATTGGACAATAACTTGATATTTTCAACGATGATGTTTATTGTTTCTTTACATTCAAACCCAACATTTTGTTTTTTTATTCTGGGTTTTCACAATATCTGTATATGCCAAAGACAGTATGGCACAGGTTAGTGAAAGGTTGTGGTTACAGGGAGGCATCAACCAATCAGTTCCTTCTTTATTCAGACACTCTGCATGTATATAAACCTTTATTCAGCATCTGCCTCTGGCCCCTGTTTTTGTAGGAAGGGCCAGGCTTAGTGGGAAGTAATGCAATGGTGCTGCATTACTTCCTCTGGGAACCTGTTAATGGTAAAAAAAAAACAGTCCCCTAAAAACAACCGCCGGATAGCAACACAGCTGAACCTCGCTTGTTTTGTGTTGGAAACCATTTGAAGAGTTGGAGAAAGTGAGTGGGCTTCTTATCAAATCATAAGTCATCAAAATGTTACAGAGGATCCTTTATTCTGTTCCGCTTCATTTCTATTCATGTTAGGAATGAACAGTCGGGCGTGGAGGAGGAGATTGCGTAACATGGTAAAAAAAAAGTCTGGGTCTTTCTAACTTAAATGCAAATGCTGTGAAAATAATGTCCCCAAATTAAAGCAACAAGCCCAAATCATTTCCTGTAGTGGTGCTTAAACTCTGCTATTTCTGCTTGGCCCTGTTTATTTTTGGGGGAGGGGGCCGGGGACTGTGGACACATAATACTCCCAGAAAAGTGATTTATTTATGAATTCCAGCGCAGAACCTCCCCTCCTGAGAGCCGGCCAGCCTGCCAGAAGTCATTGGCTGATGTTTACAGGACTGGATTGGCTAATTCCCATGGTGCAGTGTGCCTGCGGTGCTATCTTATTTATACAAGGCCTGATATGGGAGAACAGAGGGGTTTATTTTAGAATATTCCCCATAGATGGATCCGATTTCTCCAACTGGAGCAGTTTCCTCCTTACGTGCTGCACTTTAGGTCCTGGCGACGGGCAGCACGCCTGTGGACGCTGCTCGCCACTCGCTCGCATTTAAAAAGGGCTGAATTGGCTCAGCAAAGGAAACCATGTCACAACATCTTGAGTTAGACTCGTGACAATAGACCGAGTTCAGGAACTACACAGGAAGTTGACTATTAGTCTCATAAAAGTGCATTGTTTCTCTTGTCAACACAGATTTCTGGAAAAAACACGCCCTGACAGTTAATACATCGCTACATTAAACACATAGTGTATCAACCAACAAATTATAATCCTTTTAAGAAGAATTATTATGATATCATCTTTCTAAGAAGCTGACATTTTTTAACATGGTGGTTTGTTCACGCTGCCAAAGAATACATTCTCAGCAAGCATCAAACTGAAACATTATTTTATCAGGTGTCAGTGGATTTAATGATGTGATGGTGGGGTTTCTTACCTTAAAAAATTAGGGAATCATAGTCAGAATACTTGACTGAGCAAAACATGTAACTTGTGTGTGCCTTTTGAAGAGCGATCACCTCCCGACTTAGATATGCAAAACCTTTGAGTGTGAGAATATTTCTCTCATGTGCTCAGCGAGCGCTGCATGAGTCATCTTTGGACGCTGAATTAGAAGCATGGCCTACACAGTCTGTAAATGTTTTAATTATGAAGCACAAACACACAGACACGCGGTCATAACAGACCATATTTGCGATGTGAAAGCCACATCTGTCTTTTACTACACACCTCACGTCATCATCTGCAGGTTGTGCTTATACTGACGCACTACATCTGCAACGCCAGAAAAACACCTTGCACCTTCCTGTTTATTTCTTTTTCTCCCCTCGCCTTCCTTTCTTCGCTTTCCCAGCCCCCCGCTGCTCCTCTCTCACATCCGGCGGTAATTTAATGATTGTATAGAGTAATGGAGGTTAAGAGCATCATCAAAAGGACACCCTGGCACAGATGTTTTCTTCGCTGCGGAGGTGTGTTTGTCCTTTTTTATGTCTCTGAAAGCTGCACGAGGCCGCTGGTGGAGTAGGTCTCCGTGACCAAGTTAGGCAAAGGAAAGTCCAAAAGGTCCCTCCCCGGTGCCATCATCTGCTGCCCGGAGCGGGTGCCTGCTGATATCCTTCATACTTATGACGTGACATGAGGAGTGGAAACTAACTAAGTACAAGTGCTCTGCTAAAGTACCATTTTGAGGTACAGTACTTCACTTTTTCTGCTACTTTTACTGCGCTGCAGTAAAGGCAAATATTGAACGTTTTACTCCACTTTATTTATTCTATCTTTATAGTTACTTTGCAGACTTTGTAGAGGAATAATTCAAAACATAATCAATACATGTATCGTTACAGGATTCAATTAGACTTTATTGATCCCCTTTAATTATATTTTTATTTGAAGTAATTCAAATAAAAAACTGCAACAATTTTGTACATAATTGAATGCATCAATGATTATGATACATTATAATCCTTTCAACTTCATTCGGGTCCTCGCTGAGGTTAGCAGGTCCAAATTCCATCCATCCATCCATCCATTTTCAACCGCTTATCCGGGGTTCGGTCGTGGTGGCAGCAGGTTCAGCAGGCCGACCCAGACTTCTCTCTCACCTGCAACATTTTCCAGCTCATTCTGGGGGACCCCGAGGCGTTCCAAGGCCAGCCGGGAGATATAATCCCTCCAGCGTGTCCTCGGTCTTCCCCGGGGCCTCCTACCAGTTGGACGTGCCTGGTAAACCTCTAATGGGAGGCGTCCAGGAGGCATCCTGACTAGATACCCGAACCACCTCAGCTGACTCCTTTCGACACGAAGGAGCAGCGGCTCGACTCCAAGCTCCCCCCTGATGTCCGAGCTCCTTACCCTATCTCTAAGGCTGAGCCCGGCTACCCTACGGAGGAAGCTCATTTCGGCCGCTTGTATCCGAGACCTCGTTCTTTCGGTCACGACCCAGAGTTCGTGGCCATAGGTGAGGGTTGAAACGTAGACCGACCAGTAAATGAAGAGCTTTGCCTTCCAGCTCAGCTCCCTCTTCACCAAGACGGACCGATACAGCGCCTGTTTTACAGCTGCAGCCGCACCAATACGCCTGTCGATCTCCCGCTCCACCTTACCCTCACTCGTGAACAAGACCCCGAGATACTTGAACTCCTTCGCTTGGGGTAGGCAGTTTGTCCCCACCTGGAGGGAGCAATCCACCGGTTTCCGGCAGAGCACCATGGCCTCAGATTTGGAGGTGCTAACTCTCATCTCTGCCGCTTCACACTCGGCTGAAAAACGCCCCAGTGAATGCTGGAGGTCACGGTCCGAGGAGGCAAACAGGACCACATCATCCGCGAACAGCAGAGAGGCGATCCCGAGACTCCCGAACCGGATCCTCTCCGCCCCCTGGCTGCGCCTAGATATCCTGTCCATGAAAGTCTTGAACAGGACCGGTGATAAAGGGCAGCCCTGGCGGAGGCCAACACCCACCGGGAACGTGTCTGACTTATTACCGAGGATACGAACACAGCTCCTACTGCAGGCGTACAGAGACCGGATGGCCCGTGCCAACGGGTCAGGCACCCCATACTCCCGCAGCACCCCCCACAAAAACCCCCGAGGGACCTGGTCGAAAGCTTTCTCCAGGTCTACAAAGCACATGTAGACTGGTTGGGCGAACTCCCAGGACCCCTCCAGTAGTCTTGCGAGGGTAAAGAGCTGGTCCACTGTTCCACGGTCGGGACGGAATTCGCACTGTTCGTCTTGAATCTGAGGTTCGACAATTGGTCGGAACCTCCCTTCCAGCACCCTGGCATAAGCTTTTCCCGGGAGGCTGAGCAGTGTGATACCACAATAGTTCGAGCACACTCTCCGGTCCCCCTTCTTGAAGATGGGAACCACCACCCCGGTCTGCCAGTCCATGGGCACTGTTCCCGACCCCCATGCGACACTGCAAAGACGTGTCAGCCAAGACAGCCCAACAGTGTCCAGCGCTTTCAGCATCTCAGGGAGGATCTCATCCACCCCCGGCGCCTTGCCACCAAGGAGCTTTTTGACTACCTTAGTGACCTCTGCCAGGGATATAGGTGCATCCACCCCAAGGACTTCAGGCACTGCCCCCTCTCCAGGGGACATGTTGGCCGGGTTTAGGAGTTCCTCAAAGTGCTCTTTCCACCACCCGACGATGTCCACAGTCCGGGTCAGCAGTCCCCCCGACGGCTTCCCTCACTCCCGGTGTCCACCACCGGGTTCTCGGGTTGCCGCCACGACAGGCACCGATGACCTTCTGGCCACAGCTCCTAGCGGCCGCGTCCACAATAGAGGCTTTGAACATGGTCCACTCAGATTCCATGTCCCCAGCCTCCCTCGGGATATGTGAGAAGCTCTTCCGGAGGTGGGAGTTGAAGACCTCCCGGACAGGATCCTCTGCCAGACGTTCCCAGTTCACCCTCACTACACGTTTGGGCTTGCCAGGTCTCTCTAGCCGACTCCCCCGCTATCTGATCCAACTCACCACCAGGTGGTGATCAGTTGATAGCTCTGCTCCTCTCTTCACCCTAGTGTCCAAGACATATGGCCGCAGATCAGATGATTCGACTACAAAGTCGATCATTGATCTCCGGCCTAAGGTGTTCTGGTACCAGGTACACTTATGAGCCACCTTATGCTCGAACATGGTGTTCGTTATGGACAAACTGTGGCTAGCACAGAAGTCCAACAACAAAAAACCGTTTGGGTTCAGATCGGGCAGGCCGTTCCTCCCAATCACGCCACGCCAGGTTTCTTTGTCATTCTCAGGGTTCTCTGCAACCCGTAAGCGCAGGGAGGCGACCCTCTCGTTCTCCGGGGAAAACTCCAACATAGCGGCGCCCAGCCGGGGGCTCGTGAGCATCCCCACTCCCGCCCGGCGCCTCTCACCCAGGGCAACTCCAGAAAAGGACAAAGTCCAACCCTTCTCCAGGAGCTTGGTTCCAGAGCCCATGCTGTGCGTGGAGGTGAGCCCAACTATATCTAGCTGGTACCGCTCCACCTCCCGCACCAGCTCCGGCTCTTTCCCCACTAGCGAGGTGACGTTCCACGTCCCTAGAGCTAGTCCATGCTGCAGACGATCGGCTCGCCCAGGTCTCCCGCCTGGCCTGCCGCCCGGTCTGCATAGCACCCGACCCCGATGCTTCCCCCCGCGGGTGGTGAGTCCACAGGGTTGCTGGTCCATGATCTTTTTTCGGGCTGAGCCCAACCGGGCCCCATGGGTGAAAGCCCGGCCACCAGACGCTCGCCGTCGAGCTCCCCTCCCGGGTCTGGCTCCGGGAGGGTGCCCCGGTTTCCCTTGTCCGGGCGAGGTAGCGTCATTCCGTGGGCCGTAAATCATCAGGGTTTTTTGAACCGCTCTTAGTCTGGGCTCTCCCCCGAGACCTGTTTGCCTTGGGAGACCCTACCAGGGGCTGACGCCCCGGACAACATAGCTCCCAGGATCACTGAGCCACTCAAACTCCTCGACCACGTTAAGGTGGCGATTCAGTGGAGGAGCAGGTTAGCAGGTCCAAATTATGACATCAATTGAAGTTCTTCATGATGAGTGCCAACACTTTTTAAATACAGGACTTTTACTTGTAGCAGAGTTTCTGTGGTAATGCTACTTTTGCTCAAGGGCAGGGTTGGTAATCTAGATTTATAATATTTATGCATCCGAAGAAACCCAGCCCCAATGAAAGCAGCGAGCAGATCCAAAGTCGGCAAAACACCGGCAGCCCCTCCCTTCAGGTCTCCCTTCCAAAGACACTCCCCCAAAATTATCATTATGAACATAAACGGCAACCATGGCTATTGTTAGCACTCACAGCTGTCCACTAAGCAGCTTGTGGAAAACTCTGGTGGCAAAAATTCATTCACAAGCTGAATACGAGCAGGTGGACAGGTAGGAAGGCAGACAGGTAGCCCGTCCACTCGTCACTTTAGGGTCGGATGAAATGATTGGACGGGCTTAATACAGTCGCGCAACAGCCACAGATACCCACTTTTTTTTCACAATCCCATTACTTCTCCCACCACTTGGTGACAGTAACTCAGGTTTTCTTTTCACTTCCTCTGAACTCTTTCAGCAATCAGCTTTTGTGATAATGGATGATGTCATAAAGGTGAGCTGGTCTAATGTTGCTGTACGACTGTGCGCTTCTGAATAGAATGCCTAAAAAAGAACTTGACAAGCCTCCTGGCTCGCTTCTCTTTGATGCCATTGCTGCTCGGTATTTTTCCACTCCCGGTGGATACTGTATATCTAGTTTCAGGTGCACATGCAACCGCACACGTGCTCCTACACAGTGCAGCATGACATGAAGAGATGAGTTATAGCTTTGTGTTGTTCTGCAGTCATGTGCAAACCCAAAATAGGCAGTTGGAGGATTACTTTGTTTTCCCCCTCAAAAAAACAAACACATAATGGACAACAGACTTTCTAATCAACTCGCAGAGAGGAAGCCAGTTGGAATAAAACCACGACTAGACTCCCACCAAGCTGTGACCACTGTCCCAGGGGCACGACTGTAGGAAACCCAAACACTGTGATCATATTCTTGTAATCATTTGTTCGCTGTGTGTGCTGTGCTGTGGGATTACAGTGTCTCTGGGACTCAGGAATTTTATGTCTTCTCGAACAAGAACTGTAATGCCTGTTGACTTCAGGGACAGATGCAGTTACATAAAAAATAAAAAAATAAAAATGTTCTAAAAGGTGGTGCAGTCTTCAATCCGCCAGCTTAAAGAGAAAAAAGTGAAAGCAAAACCGAAGTAGTTCATTGACATTTTATCATTGATAGTTAATGCATTACATGATGGATACAGATGGATACAGTGACACAAATTTGTAGACAGAGGTCCAGTTAGTGACTGCTACATGTGTTATTATTTAAAGTTGGCCATTTTGGGAAATAAGATGTGATACGGGGAATATTGTATGTTCTAGGGCTTTTATTGTGAAAGGTAAGAGCAAAAGAAGTGGCTCTGGTCTGTGCTGCTTTTGTCATGGTCAAAAGAAAGAATGAAGTTTGCCGTCTTAGTCCAAACAAAGGAGCCTCCGTGTTGTTGTTTTCATGAATATTAACTCAACCCGTTCCACACAACGTGATGGGTTGATGCCTTTATAAAAGCTCAGAACAATGTGACCTTGTTTTTACGCCTTTCGATGCGTAATACTCGCCTTCAGTGTGAGAGTACTTGACCAGTTTAAGAAAAAATAGATTGACCTGCGGAAAAAAGGTGTTTAGATGAGAAGACTGAAACCAATCTCATATTTGTTTGTTGAATTTAAAGCTACAGCCAGTAGCTAGTTAGCTTACCTTAGCTTAGTATAAAGACTGGAAACAGGGGGAAATGGCTAGCCTAACTCTGGAAGCAGGATGGAATTACTAGCCTATTTTCCTAAAAAGTCTCTTAAGATCACCAATATAATAAGTGTTATATCTTGTTTGTTTAATCTGTGCAAAAACTGTTTTGTTGGCATTCTGATTTTTTACTTTTTTACCTTCCGACAGAGCATGTTAGTGGTTTCCCAGTGCTTCCGTTTTTTATCCTAAGCTAAGCTAATCACATTCTGGCTCTTGCTTTATATTTAACAGACAGACATGAGAGATGTGTTTATCTTTTATTATGAATGTAAATAAGTGTATTTCCCAAGATCTTATTGCTTAGACTCAGGAAAACTCATTGTTTGCTTCTCTGATACAACATGAGCTGTCCGTTTTATTGATATTCTCCGGTCATAAACATGTAATTCATTTTGCTTTGGAGACAGTAAAGGATGGAGCTAAAACTATTTTAGCCATGGTTGGGTGCCACAAACTCGTATCTTGGAGTAGGGTAGCCATGTTCCTCTTCTCCTTTTGACCAATGGAAATGGAAACCAGCTGTCCACATGGTTCAGGTGCAGGTAAACCAGTAAAAATAGACCTCCACATGTGCACACAGAGTCTAGACGAGGGACGGGGGGATCAAGGAGAAAAATGAAATGCTTCATGGTTGAATTTTTGGTTTGGTATATTCAAAGTTTTCCCTGCCTGCACCTTGAACACCAGAGTATATACGGTGGGTGGTTAAGGAGTAATTTCTAAATCAACTTCATCAAGTCTTTTTCATCAATTTGTTCCATTTTAGGACTGTTATTGTTTTCGTATCTTTAATGTCAAGAATTGGGTGATTCACTCGTTAGATTTGCATGTTTAAGTGTTGAGTGTTGTTGTTCAAGTATCAGATGTCATGAGAGTAGATGTTGAGCCGTTTTCTTCTCCTTTATGTAGTAATCTCAGAGTTGTCCTGCTGTGGTGCTGGTTTGAGGTGGTACAGATAGAGGACGTTTGTGTTGTGTATTCTTCGTGGCGGGGCTTTTAAATGGCTGTTGGTCTGTCTCCCCCTCTCTCTCTCTCTCTCTGTTCTCTCCTCCTCCTCTTTCGTTTGTCTTCCCCTGTTTTTTCTACAATTCTTCCACAAAAGTTGAGACAAAATGCCAGATGAAGTAGTTAATGATTCAACCTTAAAAAATGCCAAAAATACACTCAAAACACCAGGGTGCACCCACACACTTCTTGCATCCATCAAGAATTGAGTAATGGCCCAATCTCAATCTCCACCCTTACGGACTCACGGACTTTGAGGCGCGCTCCCGCGAAGTCCTTGAGTGTTTAGGGGTGTCCCATTGTCACATCGTAGAGTGCTTGAGGGCTCTCTGGCAGACATTTTTTACATTCATCAAACATTTTGTTTTGACAAAAAAAGAGTAAATAGATAATTTAAAATGACTTCTCATCTCGTGAGGAAGACGTTTAAATTAGTGAATAAAAAGTATAAAATAAATACACCATTGTACACAATATGCTGTTATGTAGTCACGTGATATGTTGCAGCAAAGTGCTGTCCCATTCATATTCACACCAGTGCAAGCCCTCACAGACTCTCACACTCAACCACTTAGCAGCTGACGTCAGTAAGTCCCTGAGGGTTCAGGGTTTGAGGGTTTAGGGGGGAGATTGAGATTGGTCCATTGAGAAAGTTTCAAAAAGCCACTTGCCCATTTTGTTTATCTTTCTTTTGCAAAAGAATTGCAGTAATTCAACACAGGCTGGAGTTGCTCATACATTGGGCCAAAGTGTCAAGTGTTGAATGACTCAGATCAGCTTAATGTCTCCATCCTACACTGAAAAAAAGTGCCATTTACTTAAAAAAAGGCTAGGTAACAATTTCCACACAGAAATTGTAAGCAACCTTTACTCAGACAATTCTCAAGTTAAGTCAAGTTTGTCAGCAAAGAGCTCACTGCGTTAAAGTGAACCAAAAACGTTGCCACAAAACATAGCGGTGTGAGCCACGCCTGTAAAGCAAGTTAACCAGCACCATAGCCTCACTAGCTAACCTAAACTGACCCGGTCACGTTTCTGTTAGCGTTAAGTATTCAGTGCTCAAACACTGACTTTCACTGACGAGTAAAAAAGGAATGTAATTGGTTAATTAAACATATAACCTACCCCAGTGGCTCCCGTCCATGAACTTTCTCTGGACAGGTTAAACTCGGCCGTCCTTTCTCAAGTTATTCTGTTGTCGTTTTGCTGAAGGAATAAGTGCTCTTTAAGGTTTATTGGTGGTTGGCAAACAACTGTTTGATGCATTACCGCCGCCAACTGGTATGGCGTGTAGATCAGGATGTCTAGCATTTGCCCCATGTGCAAGGTTGCCAGGTTCACTTGATTACTAAGTCAATTATTAAGTAAATTGTACTTCGTTGTGTCAGGTTGTACATTCAATCCAGTAGTTTATATTACTTGGTGTGAATGATAAAATGTACTTATCAAAATAAGGATTCATAATTACAAACAAACACAAAGTAACACATTACATAAAAGGTGACCTTTTAAAGTAAAAGGACTGAAATACTAATTTATTGTAGAATTTACACATACAATCAAAGTAATAATTACATAGCCAAAAGGTTTTCAGTGTATACGTCTGATGAGGTTGTTTTTCTGCTGAAGTAGTTTCATAAAAAATGCTATAAACACTTGAGCATTTTTTTCCCCCGTATAAAGTTATGTAAATTTTAGATTTTCATGAATGGCCATTACGTCCCAATTGAAGAAAATACTCTTTATTTTCTTTTAGTTTTCTTTCGGCCTCTTTCGGGAAAAGCAGCCAGTGATTCATGATTTTTAAACACAGCTCTCTCTCTCTCTTTCACTCTCTTTCTCTCTCTCATGAAAATATATGACACATATGACACATACTTGTTCTTCGCCTCCTTTGGTTTCTGGCCTCACTTTGGTTGTGGAAAGCAGATTCATCAAGATGGGCCGGCCCCGTGATCGTCTCCATCAAGCCCCTCTCCTCTCTTGCTCACTAACCTCAAACTCCTTGTCAATGGTTTCCAGCTGGCCGTGGCGTGGCAGTTCTCTTGGGAGAGGAGGAGCGCTCAGCTGGCTCCAGGCTCTGACTTGCACATCGTCCAAAAAGAAAGAAAAAGAAAACCTCTTACTCCCCTGATCCAACCCCACCCGCCTCTTTATTTGTTTAATTTGTGGAAAAACCCATAAACATTTGTGTATGATTTGTGGAAAGGGGAGGGGGAGTGTGCAAGCCGGAGGGCTGCGTGTGTGTGTGTGTGTGTGTGTGTGTGTGTGTGTGTGTGTGTGTGTGTGTGTGTGTGTGTGTATTTGTCATCCAAGTTTCACATGCTGATTACATCCAATATCTTTAATGGCATGTTGAGGTTACAAGGTAAAGAGGCAAGAACATGAGCTGTTAGCATTGCTAGCATGCAGCGCTTTGGTGTTCAGCATGTGTTTGGTGACGTGACTGAGAATCTGCTGAGAGGGTTAAAGTGAAGTGGGTTAATTGGGGGGTTATGTGCTTAAGAAGACTCATTTTTATGTCTTTCATGTTATCTTGATGAGAGCAGCACTTTAGTCTGGTGGTGAGGAACTTCTAAATATAGCTGACAGCGGTTCAATAGCAGGGCACAGCTTGCGTCACCTTGGGTAAATATTTCTCTTTTTTCGGTTTTTCCTGAACATTCAGCAGAAAAATCGTTGATTCCGACTGAGCTTTGGTCAAGGCCTGCAGGTGGGCCGGATTTGGGGATCTGTTATTTAAAGGGAAGAGTAGATGAATACCAGCTGGCACGTGACGGTTTAATAAAACAAAACTGGGTTAAAGGACAAAGCAAATGGTGAAAGAGGACACGTAAAAGTGAGCATACATTAACACAAAGATACACACAGCTTCACTACACCATTATGTGTGTCTGCTTGTTTTTTGTGGGGCGATGTGTTTGCCTAGCAGGAGTGACGGTGATGACAGTCTGTTGTCATTGAGGTCAGAGGTCGGATGGGGAGGGGGAGTGAGTCTGCAGGCTGCTAATGGAGGGACATGGTGCTTTGTCACCCCTCACGTCTGGTCAGAAGACTGAGTGTGTTTGGCTCGGCTTGAGGAGTTTGTGTGCGTGTATGTGTGTGTGTATGTGTGTATGTGTGTTTGTGTTTGTGCGTGACCATTATCCGGTGGCTTTTCTTTGCAGAAAGCACAACACACTGCTGGGAAGTTGGTGTGTGTGTTATGACTGTACAGTGTGACATTGTGCAGAATCACAGATCTGCAACATCAGCAGTCACGCCTCCATGTTTGGTCTAATCCCAGCTTCTTTAATTTAGTTCATCACATCCATTGTTAATGTTTCTGAAGACATATCAGATTGAACCGCCCTGATGTGTGTCTGAGACAAACTTCCCTTTGAGTTTACACATACCATACTGCAGAAATGTCTCTTTGAATTCATCAGATAAAAATGATTAAAGAAGATGTCTCAGAAAACTAATTTTTCCTCTTTTAAATACAAAAGAAATGGAGACCTGGTTTGGCCGAGAGTGAACGCATGTGGAACCACAAGGTAAACATTATAA
This sequence comes from Taurulus bubalis, assembly GCF_910589615.1. Taxonomy (NCBI): domain Eukaryota; kingdom Metazoa; phylum Chordata; class Actinopteri; order Perciformes; family Cottidae; genus Taurulus; species Taurulus bubalis. Next base: position 14,152,562 of record NC_136589.1, on the reverse strand, counting down.
GATCAGCCGGCACGGCTTCGTCAGAGCACGAGGGAGGAAGGACACTGTGTTATCTGCCTCAGAGTTAAATGAAGGTGCAGCTCTGCAGGCCTCTGTTGGGGGAGTTAGGTTTGGGAAGAGAGTGAGTAACCCAAACTTTGATGGCATTGTAAGAGTTAAAAGAAAAACATGCCTCGATGCCAAGTTCATTTTCATTCTAATGTAAGAAAGTCAGGGGAAAATGGTTAAGATTTTTTGGTTGTTAACCCAACTTGATCGTCAAGTCAGAGCCTAAACATACATCTAAACATCTTGAGACCTTTTTTTGTTTAGGGTCTGGCACACACAAAAAACGCTAATCTGCTTCATCAGGTCTGTGAGTGTGTGTGTGTGTGTGTGTGTGTGTGTGTGTGTGTGTGTGTGTGTGTGAACTGTGTGTGAACTGTGTACTGGTACACTGTGTTTACTTCTTTTTTTCTTGTATGATGAAACCACTGAAGCGTTGATCCGTGGTGTAATAAAATGTGGTGTAACAGTCAGAGACTCAACAAAGACCTTTGGTGATGTCAGGAGTCACCGCTAAATCGAACTAAAATGTGTCTGTCGGTCTGTCTGTCTGTCTGTCTGTCTGTCTGTCTGTGTAAGTATTGAGAGGGGTCCCCTATTAACTGTTACACCGGCGAACGGCATGGTGGATAAAACTCGATCTCACCATCGCTCGATACAGTTCTTTAAAGAACACATAAAGAGCGAGAAGAGAGATCTACAGGAAATGTCATTTTCTCGACAATCGCTCATCTGATCTACTTTACACCTGGCAGGTGTATTGCCGAGGACTCGAGGAAGTGCCGTGTCGAGTGTGAAGTTGTTTTGTTGTTGGGAAAGCTGCAAGCAGCAATCACGGAAATGGATGGTAAGGTGTGTGGATGGATATCTTTAACATAAAGAACAGCACTCCATGCAGACTCACTGATTCCTTCTTTTGGATTTCTTGCGGCTCCAAGTTAAAAACCGTTAAAATGATCTTCACCTGTAGACAAAGGTGGATTGTAGTGCTGGAGGATTATAACCATTATTTATTTTTTAAATCAATCATATTTAATTACATGTATTTCAGGTTATTTGGGGTCAGTCTGTTGTTTACATTATACCTGCTTGTGTCTGGACATGATCGGCCATGTTTATCCTCCCATACGATGTCCTTTGCTGCCATTTAGCGAACGAAACCCTCAGACTTGATGATTGTTTTCATGCTGATCCATCAGTGAGTGAAGATGAGAACATTAATACCTCCAACATGTCTTTCAAGTAAATATGTAGCAGCAGATTAGTTTAGTTTGAAGACAAAAATTGCCCCGCCAGCACCTATAAACTTCCACATGATTGATCTTGTTCGTCTAGTTTGCAGTTTTACTTTATAGCTACGACCAGTTGTCAGCAACCAGCTGAGCCTCCAGGAAGTTACTGGTCCCAGGAAGTTGCTGGGCCTTCACGTGACACTAACAAGAAAAAAAAGAGAGCAGCAGGGATGCCGTGTCTTTGTAGGCCAACCCCAGAAGTCAGCATTGCACTGGTTCTCACAACAAACAGCCAACGTTATTTTTCCATTGGATTTTGGATTACTGCAGAAAGTAAACTCTGACAAACGCAAGTTTACGATACTAAGTTTCATTCTGTAAAATAATCTCTTGAGCTTGTGTTTACCACAGACTTTATTTCAGGCATCGATCCAAAATCCCATTCAAAAAGCCCATTGGGACCCGGAAGTGAAAGAATGCTGACTCATTTCCAGGTTTTAGGACTCATTCCTCTAGCACTCTATTAAATCTCCACCTGTAATAAATAATCTCCTTACTAACTGCATTGCCAAATCTTTATCTTCTTATTTTGGACGAATGTAAACTTCATGTCAACAGAAGATAAATAAGCTGTAACTATAGACGGCACCATCCTTTTAAAGTCCAGCTGAGCTACATCTCTGTGCGCAGATTGTCTCTTCGTGACGGGGGTTCTGTCCCGGACATCAGACAGGTGCCCGACCGGTTGCTCGGGCCGGCTGACCCCGAGCCCCGGGCCTGGCTCTGGTGCCGTAACACTGCAGGTCAGAGGTTAATGGAGCAGAGTGGCGCCGGCCAGTCATCCCCCAGAATCCTGGGTGGATTTGGTAAACAGTGAAGCTGTCACTGCAGATTAATACTGAGAGGAGGTAGAACAGGGGGCTAATGGCTCCTAACTCAGCCATGAAAGTGCCTGTCTTCCCCATTCTCCTCTCTCCCTCATCCCCGCAGATAAGCCCCGCAGGCTTAGAGTGGGAGGGGAGGAAGGGGGAGGAGGGAAGGAGGAGAGGGAAGGAAAGAAAGGTAGGAAAAGGAGTTAACTCAGAAACCCAGGACTAACAAGAGGGCAATAATCACTAGCGCACTTGAGCACCTGAAACTCTAAATTGAAAAGAGGGGAACATCTTTAAGCTATGGGACCTTTTAAGGCACTCAGAAGTGTTCTCTTTGTGTGGACGTAGAACTTCTTCTCCAGGTCATTCACTGGTTACACTTTAAGAGCACAACCCCGACCGCCAGCTCTCCTCTGTGGGGGATCTTTGGGGACTTTTCTTTCTTCATATGAAGAGTATACAAGCCGTGACACTGTGGTGTATCTGGCCTCGCATCTTAGATACGAGGGGGCGGCTCCCTCCACTTTGTATGCAGCCTGTGTCAAGGCAGGATATCGTATGTCATGTCACTGCAGTGCTCTCGATTGTGGTCGCGCTCTCGCCACACAACTCATGCGACAGCGAGAGGAGGAACAGACAGATATGAATCCCTGTGAGGGTTTTTAATTACATCATGTACTCATAATGCCTGTTTGTTTTCATTAGCAAGAACATGATCTCGCCCTCATCGGCCCTGATCACGTTTTTTTAAAATGGTCCGCAGGTTAACAACTTCTTAACTCAATGGCGTGTTTGTCCCGCCCCAAAAAAAACATTAATGCACATTTAAACAAGTGTTTTTAGTTGGATGCCTGAACATAACCGGAGAAGGAGCGGAGAGTTTTGGGGTTTAATTTCTGCAGATATTCAATAGGGGCATTTTGCATTGGCAGTAAACACTTTGCAGAGATGTTGAATATAAACACTGTATGAACATATGAACATGGTCTTTAGGAGGTATGGGTTGGGCCACAGACATCTGAAGAGGCCCACAGACAACAGTCGTCCCATTCATGCAGAAATATTTGACAACTTGATTAAAAGGGTCGTCTGAACAAACGTTTTTTATTTGTATGCATTTTTTTACCTGAATCTCTGTTAATTCGTGACCCGAGTGAGTGTGACCTATCTGAAATAACTGTACTTTACTGTACACAGTCCCACTCATTCCTCCAATTACCCATGATGCCCCCTACCAGCTATGTTGTCAGTTGGCCTGCGGGGGGGTCGGAGCAGCGGAGGGGTGTTTTGTCTGACCATATTCCATGCAGCACTCTATTGTACAGTCCTCACAATGGGGCCGAGCCTTTGATCTTAGAAGGGTCCACCTCACTTCTCTCTCTCTCTCTCTCTCTCTCTCTCTCTCTCTCTCTCTCTTCCTCATCCTCCTCTTCCTCCTCTCCACTGTTCTATTTCTTTGACTTTTTTCTCCACTATTATATCCTTCACCCTCCACGTACCGCCAAGAGGGCCAAGAGGGCCAAGAGGAGAAAAAGGAAATGAAACACTGATTGAAATGAATGAAATTGTAATGAAGTGAAGACAGGGGGCTGGAGGATGGAAAAAACAAAGCAAGGAGGGGGGAAACAAAAATCAGTTGTTATATTCCTCTTGTCTGTCCTTATTAAAAGGCCCTGGGGACGTACTGAGATGGCCCTCTGACAGATTGTTTGTGGTTTGTTGTTTGGCCCCCTCATCCCTCCTCTGACACTGAGCAGGTGTTGCGAGGGTGAGACTTGAGCTGGGGGGACGTGGTGGCTCGGTCATGGGAAGGTTTGCAATACGGGCTGAGGGATGGGAGTTTGTCAAGGGGGGGGAGCAGGACAGCAAGATGCCTGAACATCCCCCCGATGGAGTCTGTCAGGTCAATATTTTCTATACGTTGTGACTGCACTGTTAATTCTGCTGCATCAATTCAACCCAGCTCCCCTACTGGTTGCAGCCTCATCATGTCCTCTGTGCTTGGCTTTGAAAAACAGAGTGCTTAGCCTCCCCCCTCTTTGTAACCCTCCTTCCAATAGCCCAATGCTCCAGTGGGCGTCTATAGATTCCTGGATCCGCACAGCGCTGCATTGTCTCCCTTCCCTGGCCTTCTGCCAAGAACCGAGCCAGCTTTGGAAAAGTTGTACTTCACCAGAGCCTAATCTTTTCTTTGCCCGGTTTCTTTTCTTGCTCCCCTCCCTCCTCCATTCTTTCTTTTCATCTCCCAGCCCGGCTATTTTCTTTATGCCAGAGAGCCTGCGAGTATTTACTGATGCGCTGGCATTGAGGGTTTATTGTGCTCGAGAATGGATGGAGTGCAAAAGGCGGAGTGGAGGGGTTATGCTGAGGTTGCTGAATAAACAAGGACATGCATGTTGTTCAGTACAGATCTGAGCCATGGTCAGTACTTTGTAGTAAAGTAAGTTAAAGGTCACCCAGTGTGTCACTTACCTCTAGCGGCATCTAGTCATGCATATAGTCTTACTATATATAGTTTTACATTTAGTTTTACTTTTTTTCTGCTGAATTACCTCTTACAAAGTATTTTTTGAGCCCATCTCTGGTAAACACAAGATTTAAAGGGGCGTCTTTGTGTCATTCTTTGTGAAGAAACTGTTATAGATCTGTTGATTAAATCAACTAAACAAACCAACCGTTTTGTGTTTCTTTGCAGTCTCAACGCCATGAATCATACAAATGAGGGAGACTAAACATGACAGCATCAGTTGTTTCAGCAAATGTCCCAAAACGATTAACGCGACAAAGCCTTGTGGCGGCTATCGGCATCATGACCATGGGATTGGTCAATAAACGTCAGATTCAGGGAGACGGCAGTTCACTTTGAATGTTTTTTTGAAGTAGACACTGATTTGCAGCTGTTTTCAAATGCACTGACAAACAACTGTCTAATGCTGCGTTGGTGGGCCTGCGTTCACACCAAATGTGAACGGATAATGTTATGAACCCAGACATGATGGAGTTTGATGTTGCGACGTATGTGGAATTTACACAACAAGTATAAAGCAGAATATTCGCGCCGCCTTTGGTGTGAACACACTTTTATTGTCTAGCGAGTAAACTGACGCGGTAAACGGTGTTTACGCAGCATTAGTGGATGGGTCATCGGATCAGAAAATTACAGTTACACAAACAGAAGAGATGAAGACGCACACTTTCCAACAGTCTTTCCTCAAAGTCGTGCATGTTTGGCGATCCGGCAAGACACTGCTGTTGAATATCTTAAAGACCATTTCTTCAATTTTTGAGCACCACAAAGGAAATCCCATTCATTGTATCACAATGGACACAGACATCACACCTATCTTTGTGTCCGAGTACCACAAACGTTTTCAAATTTCAAGTGTAATGTCTCTTCCTCACTTATTGTGACTAAGTCACTGATTCATTCACTCATTAACTTGCCCTATTTTTTCTTTTTCTCTCTTTCTCTCTTTCTCTCTCTCTCTCTCTTCCTCTCTCTCTCTCTCTGGGACACGATACTACCTGTATATTTCCCGAGGGCAGCTCAGAGGAGTCGGCTGAACCTTTCTGGTCTATCCCGGCACTCCTCCATCCTGAAGTTGACTCCCCCCCAGTTCACTCAGTGTCGCCTGTCCCAGCAGCACCCACGCCCTCCATGGTTTTCACGGGAGGTGGGGGGTCATTCCATCCCGACAGCACTCTACATCCTAGACGTAAACAAAGGTGACAAATGGGCCACGATATCAGGTATCAGGTGTCGGCGTGGAAGATTTATAAGGTAACAAGACAATGGGAGGCAGACACAAAAAGCCTCTATCCACCATCGACACTTAGAGGGAGAAGGTTTAAAGCAAACCCCGCTTGGGTTTCAGGAGCCGTGGAGAACATTATTTCCCTTTTAATCCTCTCGGTATTCTCACCCATGCGGCACAGATTAGCTGCTCTCACACGGCTGAGTCAGATGTTAGGAGGACATGTTTCACTGTGCTGATAGAAGACAGCGGAGACCGACACAAAAGGACGTGTTGTGAAATGAAGGAAGTCCCCACTTTTGGAGACGGAAGTTCGGGGTCAGCCAGAGCTTGGGCGGCGATGGAGGAGCCAATTGTCCGAGTCATCCCGATTCAGATTTCTAAACGCACAACTTGTCTCTCGGTTTGCTGATAATAAAGCACAGTATAAGATAAGTTTGTGTGTGTGTGTGTGTGTGTGTGTGTGTGTGTGTGTGTGTGTGTGTGTGTGTGTGTGTGTGTAGGAGGAGACGTGTGCAGGGAAACGGTTAAAGCAGCAGCCTAGACAGATGCAATCAATCAAGGAGTGGGAAAAAAAAACATCCAACACTCCCAGTCTGGAAGCTATGAACTGCTGGGATATACAGACAGTGTACATGGAGCTGAAATGATAAAATATGTTATCTTTGCATTTGGGTTCACTGTCACTCCCTTTTGGTGTGGATTTCGACATACGGCCTTTCATATTGTAGCTCCGATATGGAGTCTACACTCAGTTCACGTGGGTTGAATGTCTGCGTTCTGTTGGATTAAATGCATTTAAACTTTGTTAAACTTGCATAAAAAAGCCACTTGGCAAACAGTTGTGGAGAATTATCATTCATTTGGAGTCATTTCTGGCCAATTTAAGTTTAATATTCTCTCTTTTAGCTCGGTTTTTGGTCTCTACCAACTCCTGCAATATTTGTCTCTTTAGCGGCTAAATGCTCCACTATGTTCACTAGCTTGTCGTTAACTGTGTTTGTCTGATGTTTGCTGCTGAGCAGGTAGTGTACAGCGGGTTATTAGAGCTTCTCTTGCAGCCAAAAGACAACAATATGAGAGCGATGAAAGTGGACCAAAACAGTAACGCTCACATGGGAGTGAGCTGAAACTCGATATATTACATTTTCGGGTGTTGATTCTCTTTACATCGTCAGATTGTTTTTTACAATTGATTAAAATAAAAAAATGATTATAGGGGCTTTAAAGTCAAATTACTTGTGTTTGTTGGGGTCTTAAAGTTATTCAGAAACACTCAGCAGTACAGATGGATCCTCTCTTCCATCTCTGAGGCATCAAGGAGATGATAGGCGAAAGAGAAGATGAGTGTATGCGTCGGGGACGAAGAGGACCGCTGGCGCCGCGTACTACAGATCCACACGTATTCTCGAAATGGTGTTAGTGACACGTGAAAAGCCACAAACTCCCCCACCATGCTCGCGAGACACACAATCAGCCGCCATCTACTCCTCCCACGCCGTGCGCCCACGGCCGCCCTCAGAGGACCTGAAACTGGAGACGCAGTCAGCAGGAGTGACCCTCCACCCTGTCATCCCCACTCTCCATCTATTGTCTGCTCACAATGTGGAGCGGTACAGTGAGTGAACAGCATATAGGTTCACTTTCAGAATAGTAATGCGTTATTCCCTCACAGCTATGGAGTGTTTTAAAGTGCATTTTCCATTTTAATCTTTTGTGTGTGTTAATTGTTCATTCATCTCATGTTATATGCCAAATAAATGAAGAAAAAAAGGATTTTTACATTAAAATCACTGTTTTATTTTCTGTAAAAAGGTTTCAAATGTTTGATGACTTATCCTGCACTACAAAACAAAAGAATCCTTCAATCAAATGAGACTTTGGGCGACTAGCTAGCCGCACTAGTCGTATAAAATCTCACTTTACCATTTGTGGGTTGTAACTAACAGAGCCTTTTGGAAGGACGTGTGTTTGGATATCAGTGGGCAAAAACGTTGTTTTCATGACCAGAATATGGATGATCTAATTCATTAAAGGGAAACTTTGCAGATTGAGGGAGGTTTGTGTGGAGCCATCAGTCCTCTTAAGCTCCATATCACATTAAACTCTTAAGCCAGCCCACTTTTGAGCAGACCAATCAACATACAAAGAATTTGTAAAAAAACATTAACTGGTGATCATGGTGGAGCTTTTAGCAGCTAAAGATACAGATATTTCCCTGAATAGTTGTTGGTCGGAGCACGACCCCAAATTATTGCCACTGCTGCTCAGCGCCTGCTGGATGTGTAAATAGACTACTATTTGCTAACGCATTCACTCTCAATGATCTTAATAAGGTGATAATATGTCAGTGTTGTGTTTACCGCTTCCTGCGCTGCCCTTGAGTGGCCACAAAATAACCTGTTGCGGGTTTGAAACTTAAGAAAACAGGTTTGTTTTAACTTGTTGCCAATGCAAATTAACTTGTTTTAGGTATGCTCTGCAAAACACTGACAGAGGACAAGAAAAGGCAGCAAGAATGTTGCTTTAGAATACAACTAGATTACATTTAGGGTTCAATAATAAAATACCTTGGAGACTATTGTGTCTGTTAAGATGCTGCTGTGAACTCATTTAAATCTAATGTCATCTTTCAATGTGTTTTTTTTTTTGCACCACAAGCAAATTTCTGCCCACCTCTATCGGAGTGGTGACAGAAACCTCAGAGATGGATTTCTCAAAGCGGTGTTAATTGGGTCAGTACAGGAAGTATTTATTAGAGCTGACCTTTAAATGTCTAACTGAGGCAAGTTATTTTAAATTGCAGAGTATAAATCATAATATAATCTTATAATTAGTTCAAGGACCGAATCTGTTTATCTTCTGTTGTATTATAGCGGGTCATCAGTCTTATGATTGCACTTCAGTGAAAGCCACAGAGCAACATTTTTCCACTGCCGTCTAAACATGGCTTCACACCAAATTCTTAAGGCCTCACAGTGGGTGGAGTTTTCCCAGCGGGCTGCCGTTGCTGAGCCCTGATTGGCTGATAGAGACGGTTGAATTGAGTGACGGGCTGTCAGAGGGGATCCATCGGGGGGACAATGTGCGCACTCACAGGCTCAGAGGTCAGCCTGCTAACAACGGCTCCACTAGTGAAGTTTGTTTTCTGCTGAGGAGCCACCCTTTCATCTGTGCCACTCATTATCAGAGCGTGTGCCCCCTGCTGCCCCAAACAGGCTGTTGTGTGTGTCCAATTGTGTGTGTCTGTGTGTGTGTGTGTGTGTGTGTGTTTTATATCCACCAGTGACCCTGTTTTTGCCAGAACTGGAGCGCATACAATTGGGAATCCGATTCAGGTTGACTTGAACTGATCAAGGCTTGAGTGTGTTTTGTTTGGCATTAAAGAGGAGCAGCAGGAACGGCAAATGAACGTCTGTCTTATCTGGACAACCTCAATCACTTGCTGTAGTTTTACTCTCCCTTTCCCAAGCCCATAATAACCACAGCATCTCCTCAGTCTTTTCCAGCTGTCTGAGCTCCAAGCTTTTACATAATCAGTGTTGCAAAAGGACACAGATCTTGAAAAAAGCTGTGCAGATTTGGAATAATTCCTGGAATGTGACTACCCTAGGGGTGATGTCAACAGGGCCAGATTTTTAGGAGTTGCCAGAGAGCAGTAAAGTGAGCAGCAACAGTGGATGTCCTGTGGAGGAACAGACGAGTGAGGATCAATAGCTTGGAGATAGACGGGTGTTATTTTAAGCAGAAGCCAGAAAGACACAGGGCTTTAGTGTTAGAGATGAGAGAAGGACTGAGGCTGTGTGAATTCATGGAGCTTGCACGAGGTAGTTCTGTTGTGCACGTGCAAGAATGCAGGCGTGCAAAGCATGTATGTGTGAATGAGGATGTGTGCATGCATTTCCGTGCATGTGTGTGGGTTCAATGCATGAGTATGTGTCCATTTTGGTGTGCGCCGATCAGTAGCATTTTCCGCGGAGAAGAAAGCAGCTCACTGTCCCCTTGCTGTCCTGGGTCTAAAGTCTAGCCTGGCCTGGTCTGAGACCGGGCCTGCATGGCTGGAGCTCTGTGTCTCTGCACGCTGAAGCCCGGCCTTGTTCCCAGCTGTTTGTTCAGCTGGCCCACCAGCGGGGACACCAGGGACTCAAAACCCCCCTCTCAGGCCCAGTCGGACACCTCCACCGCTGCACCCGCCCAGGTCACCAACCTCCTGACCTCCTCGCCCGGGGGGTTATTTGCTCCGAGGCCATCGTTTAAGAAGGGAGTTTTGTTCAGCCCTCATTTGGCCTGCAGTCTCCGCTTAGGCTCTTGTCATCAGCGCCATTGATCTGCTCCAAATGAGCTGATTAGGGGGCCTGCAGTTTGTTCTGTTGAGTGGGCCGGCCTAAGCCAGGCTGAGCTCGGCAGGATGAGGAGAGGGGGGGGGGGGGCCACAAGGATGAGGGACATGGGGTCGGAGTGCACAAAGAGCAAACACAGTTGGGCATTCACGCTCAAAGATGCAACAGGAAATTAGCGGTTGTTTGAAGAGGATTGGATCAAGCCCGTTTTGGTTTGTGTTTGTTATGTCAGTTTTGACCCCCGTGGTTTTGGTTGATGCTGCAGAGCTCAGGTCAGTGTTGTCCCTGACAGCACTCTCTTTGATTTTCATTAGTGGACATCATAAACCAGTCAAGTCAAGCTTCTTTTAAAGCTAATGTGTGGGTCCTTTTCCTTTTGTAGCCATAAAGGTGAGGGTCGTTCGGTGAGTTCATATTTTACTGTACCATAGATAGATTTAGATACATGTTCCTATGTCAAGGTGCTGCCTAATTGTCAACATTATAACTGATCTCAGATAGCCTGGTTATTTTTCCCCCACACAGTGTTACTGTAAGGCCTATGCAGAGTAGCCTCATCTGTGTGTTTTCTACAAAAACTGTGCTATTTTGATGAGTGAGACATGGGGGATGATCTGGCAACCCTCACTTTGTTCTATGTAACGCTTGTGTCTGTGTGAGATGAATCAACAGCAGCAAACATCACAGAAATAGAAATTAGAAGTAGGACATATGGTGCTTTTTAAGAAGTGTCATGGCTGCAGAATCTAATGGGATCTCGACCCAAAGACCTACACCACTGCATGTGTACCCTGAGTGCAAGCGTGCATGTGTGTGCATGAGCATACACACTCATGCATTAACACGTGTGAGCGCTTGTCCCTTTTATTTATCAGTCTTGAATCCTTATAATTATTGTCTCAGTGTAATCTAACACTCCCAGCACTCCCTGTATAAACTGAAAGTCCTCCCTCCCTCTAGGTCAGGGTTTAGAACGAGGCCCTGCAGAATGAGCTGCACATTACTCCGAGACACCCTTAAAACTTGTCAGGGAGATATCAATAATATTAGAGGAAAGGAGTTTGTCCAAGGCCCAAAGATAAGGAGACGGGCGGCCAATGACAGACGAGAAGAGGGAAGAAGAAATACAAACTTTCATGCATATGACAAGCTGTCACATTGCAAAACCAGCGTGCGCACTACTATTACTCACACAATTTGTTGCGGAAGCATAAACAAAGAGACAGTGGTTTGAAATAATGAACAGTATTGTATATCAGCGTGATGTGGACACATTGTGCACATGCGTGGTGGTTAGAGACTCTCTCTTCATATATCGGGCCCGGGAGGCACAATGAGGCCTTTGTTGTCTTACTTGTTTACTTGCAAGCTGATATTTTCCACAATTTCAGCTGGTTTATGGTGTGAAAACGTTTCTTCCAGTGGGATAGTGAAACTGCGTATGTGTTGGATGGATGTCATGTAATTATCCAGTGCAAATGAAGCCGTCTTTGTCCTGCCAAAGCTCTCTCTTCTTTTCTTTTTGTATTCGCTATATAGGCCTCTGTGCTATGTTGTGTCATAGGTCAAAGTTTACAGGGTAAGGGTGGACACTGTGTCCTCACATCCGTCTTCATTAGAGGTCTGGAAGTACTCAGTGACCAGACCTCCTCCTCCTCCTCCTCCTCCTCCTCCTCCTCCTCTTCCTCCTCTTCCTCCTCTTCCTCCTCCTCCTCTTTCTTTTCAAAACTATCTGTCCATTTTGATAAACAGCTACATCAGAAGACAGGGCTTAGCAGTGTCAACACAGAGCTGCCTGACATGATCCACCAGTGAGATGCACTCTGCACTAAACAACACTTAATCCCTCTGAGATGCTATCTCTGTGCTGAATGAGCTTAATTCATGAGATGAGTTTCTTTTGTAATTTGTTTATTTTTTCCCTCAAAACAGATGATGCATTGCTTACATTATTGGAGATATGACAGCATATGTCAGAATTGCTCTGAACCCCAGATTACGCAGTGCCTCTTATTATAGGAATATTGTGAATGAAGAGTCTGTTAAATGCCACAAAAACACCCTCCCTCAAGAGACAAAAACTACGAGTCTTGTACTTCACATCACGTCATAGCCAAGGAAATGGACTCTTTCACAAATACCAAATGTTTACTACTGTCCTTGTCTCTTTCTGTGTTGCAGATTTTACTAAAACAACAACTTGTGTTAATGCCGCCCGTCAACCTTCACACCTGTGGGAATGGAACACATTTTTGGCAGATTTGGCTCCACGTTTTGTGCAAGTCTGCTTTTTCCTCTTATATTAATTGGGCTTGCACATGAATTTTGTTGCTGTTTCCTCTTGTTTCTAGTCTTTATGCTAAACTAAGCTAAGCGGCTACTTCTCATATTTACTGTACACATATGAGAGTAGTACCAATCTTCTCATCTAATTCTCAACAAGAAAGCGAATAAAACTATTTCCCAAAACGTTAAAGTATTCCACACCATTACGAACAGTGGTTAAAGAATTGTGAAAAATCTAAAACAGTTTTAAGCAGCTTTTACTTTCCTGACTGTAACATGCAAGTTCAAAAGAGCTGCGGTGGAAATGACATCACATACACGTCTATTATCTAGAACGTCAAAGCACTCCTCCAAACCCGCTAAATGCAAACTTTATTTTATTGTGAGTGAAAATGATTACTCTCGTCATGTTGCTCCCACTACAGAGAACATCCTGGGTTCTCAGTCCAGAAGTTTAGGCCTATCGTTTATCAAAATAGATCCAAACTAGACCGAACTAGATTGACTCAGACACTCGAACCAAACCAGACCAGACGCAACACATGCGAGGGGGCCGTCCCTCTTCCTCCCAGAGGACGTTATCAGAACAATGACATCACTGTGGTGTATTCCGTCTGTGGCATTACCAAATAAATCTGTGGTCAGGACTTGGGGGGGGAGAGCAAAGGAGCGATGAAGGGGATGAGCGAAAGACGGAGACGGAAAGAGGGATACATTGACAGAGACAGCAGCAGCATCAGAGAGGGGGAATAAAAGAGAGAAAGCCTCGAGCTGCGGCTTGGCTGAACTCACCGTGAACCTCTGCAGATTTATTTTCTCCGGAGCTTGTTGCTTACCCAAAGGGGGCCAGATTTACATGCTCTCCCTGGGCTGCTGTGAAGCTCGGCTAGGGGAGCTGAAGATGGGATAAGTGGGTTGAAGGGACGGGATACGGATATGGACCGAAAGAGGAGAGTTTCACAGAGTCCACTTTCTAGTCCATTGGTTGCTGCTTGATAATCAGCGTCATGCAAGCTGAAGCATTCCCTGCCTACCAGCTTGCCATCCTAATGAGAAACACTCTCTCCATTAACCGGGGTGTTTCATTTTAAACCCTGTCGCTCCCATTGACGGGGTTGGTGTGAGCCGATAGATCCCTGCTCTCTCAGCTCGCTCCCTGCATTCTCTGTGGTGACAAAAATGCGGATGGTTAGGCCATTTCTTTTTGTTCACGTAAGCCATAACATAATGTGATGTACTCACACATGTAGAGACGCATAGATATGTACACAAACACAGGTGCTTTCAGTAGGGTGTTTCTAGGCTTGATGTTACAGTAAAAGTGAAGAGCATCGTTCATATTTGGCCAAACTGAGGAAACGGCACACCATGCGGAGAGACTGTATTACATATATAATATAGGTTTAACAACAGAAGGTTTTCAAACATCAACTGTAGAATACACTCCTAGTACAATGACCTCTTTCCAGACATCACCATCGTTGTATGAAGCACTATTATTTGCTCACGAGATGTTATTCATTTCAAGAATCATAAGTCACTGATTTTTGAGTTATAAAGAAGTTGGCATTAAAGAAGCAGAGAAGGTCTAATGAAATATACTAGCCAAAGCATTATGTAAATGTAGGATCCAGTGTTTTTGAAGCTTGATGTTACTAGTAATTAAAAGTCAGGATATCTTGGCCTCTGCTTCTTTGATTTGATGCTTATTTTATTTTTAAAAATCAGTTTCTTGTTAATTCAAAACATTATGGATGGAGAGTACTAAATCACTGGCGTTGCCCTTTAAGAGAGCAAGTCAACCATGCTGCCGATATGCCTTAGTTGTCCTTTTTATTCAAAGATTTTGCAATACTGTAGAAAGGAAGATCCACCATGAGGCCATCTCTGCTTTTGTACACTAAACTGTACCACGGCGACAAGATGCCGACGTGACTTGTCCGCCATGCTCTGTTACTACTAGCTTAAAGCTACAGTTGGTGACTTTAATATACATATTTTTATGTTGTATTTGTTTAAACTGTCACTGTATCCTCCTCACAGTAGCGCATGAGACAAATAATCAGTGACACAAATCTGGTACCTCTGCCTTCTGTTAGTGCCTTCCGTGCCAATAGAAGAACAACCAACCAGAGCCGAGGAGTCTCTAACACATGCTGTCAATCACAGTTTGTGAAGCTGGTGAACTCGTAATCCAACTGTTTAACTAGACAATGCTGATCAAATATAAATCACGGTTCTGTTGTCTATTCAGAGTCATGTTTTAGTATTCTGTTTAGCGGTAAAATGACAATTTTTGACCCGGTCGCCATGTTGAAAACAGTCAAGCCAAAACCAAGCGCCGCCCACCCTCTCTTGTCACTTCTGACTGCAAAAAAAAGAAGATGGCGACGGCTAAAATGCTGAACTCGAGGCATCAACACCGCAACATCTACAAACCAATGGCTGGTGTCGTCCACTTCTTACATGCAGTCTAAATACCAAATGGAAGCACACAGCCATCTCCCACCTTCCACACCAGATATGTAAAATACTAAAAAGATTTCTTGACAACATAACTCATGTAATGTAGTAAATGCTGCATTTAATATTCTTCCAGAAGCATCCAGAAGAGCTAACATACAACGCCTTGGAACAGTGTCAGCTGTCCATTTTGTTTCCAAAAGTCACTCTAATTGAAACGGGATTTGCTCTCGTACTGTAATTGTGGCGGATGATACAGTAAGCGAGCTCACACTGGAGCCCACTGAGGAAGAGAGGAATTAACTAGCTGCCCTGCACCTCTCACTCAACTCTCTGTGAACCGGTGGTGGAAGCAGGGGTCAGCGGTTCTGGCTTTCGTATCATTTTCCCCTCCCACTTCTCTGCTGTTTTTGCTGGGGGTGAGCTAAGGAGGGTTTGGGAGGCAAGAAGTCTCTCAGCTCCTGATCACAGCAGAGCTCAGGAGAATTTCTTGGCTGCTTGCTACGTCTGACAGGTAACGCTCAGCACGCCTGTCTGTGCAGCCCAGCTGTGACCCATGAGAGGGAGGAGGTGTGAGGGCGAAAGGAGAGACAAGAGATAGGTCTAGAGCATTTGAGCTCAGCCCCGCTCGCTCCATTTGAACTCCTTTTGCACATATTTTACATTTTACAATCAGGCAAAGAGGATGTGGGGAAAATAAAAGAGTACATGATCTATCTGGTTGCAACAGATGTTCCCTGATAAAGCTAACACTCAATATGTTATTTGATTTTGCAGACAATTTGTTTTCTTCTTTCTCTTAATGGTGCAACTTCTGTCTTCTTAGGGGAAGTTTTAACTTCATTCTTTGTACAAAATTGCTAAATGTGTAGTTTTACTTCCTCAAGTGCAAAATAAATGTTTTGCTAATAGCAGAGTTTTAATTTGCTGAATCAGATGATTCGTAGCGTTGTGATTTTGAGTATCTGATGTGACATCAAAAACTAAAACAGTTATTACAACTCTTCCTGTGCAGCCAAATGCTTAACATTCCCGTTAAGGTCCAAAAGATTCCAACAATAGCAAATATGGCACGCTCAATTTTGGTTAAATGTGTATTAAATTATACATACACATAATACATCTATAATATTGTTACTTGATGGAACGGCTCAGTATAAATATGATATAGCTTAAATGAGGTGCCGAAACAAGCAAACACTGAAATAAGATGAATTTACCAACCCTGAATTTACAATAGTGGTTTTCCTGCTACCTAGGGGTAACACAACATTGACCTATAATCACCTTAATATGTGTTCGCAAAAAGGTTACACCTCCAGGCAATAGGCCTCCAACTTAAGGAGCAATATCTTAATTCATTTGGAGTCATGTTTCTGTCAATCAAGTATTCACTCCTATTGTACTCCTGAGGGAAATATGTGCCCATCCAGTCACTGGACAGGGCAGAAAGCTGCCTGCTGTTGAGACTCAAAACCAAAACAATGAACTGAAAGATATTAAAACACTTCATAGAACTGAGGGGTGTTGGTTGATATATTTCTGTGGGTCCAGGATTGCATCATTTGATTTAAGTTTTGTTTTTGTTTTTTAAATAAAAACTACAAATATTTGAATGAAACAGCTTTAAAACTCCTTAAAGGAAAACTGAAAGGGGAGATGGATGCTCAGGGGTTAAAACAATATGTCTGCTTGTAATAATAACCATATGCAAACATGGCCCTTTTTTCCCATATATGTGTATATATGGAAAAAGTACTGTCCCCAGGTTTTCAAGGTAGACTCATGTGATCATGTGTGTAATGAGACATCACATCACATACTGCGCTTACATTAAAACACAACATACGTGAGCATGGATGGGCTTAAAACCCCACATGAAGACAGTGTTGTGTCCTTTTTTCTTTTTTTTTTTAAGGCTTATCAGAACTACGTGCATACACTCGAGGCAAGAGGAGGAGGAGCAGATCAAAGAAAGTCTGGTTAAAAAAGAGCACCCAGGGACACCCACCTCCACATAAACAGGGGATCTCCTTACCAAAAACAAAGAGGCCTGAGCCGGCAACCCACATCCAGCGGAACAGGGAGGGGTGAAAGGGGCTTCAGAGAAGGGGTTGGGGGGGGGGGGGGGGTCAGAAAACATGTTACATGGGCGGAAAAGGTAGAGCAAAATCAGTCATTACGGTAATTACAACCTGAGCCCACTTACTCTCTCATTCAGCGGGAGGACAGGAGAAAAGAAAAGAGGGAGAGGAGAGATTAAACTGGCCCACAGTGGTGTTTAGCACACACTGTCCCGTTTCCCTCTTCAGATGAACGCACATAAACACGTTAAGGCAGAGGAACAAACATAAAGACACACTGCAGGGTTTTCCTCATCAGTCGGTGTGATGTGGTTTATGCCGGTAAATGAAATGAGCTATGAAAGGCTTGTCTAAGTGTCTTCACCATGCTATTTATTTTTCCCTCCCCGCTCTGAGTCATGCTGCCCCCCCCCCCCACCTCGCTTTACTCATTATACCTCCAAAGCAGAACCGTGTTTGAATGGAAGATAAACATTTCTTACTTTGTTGTTTTGGTCTTTACTTTTCAATCAGGACAGCTTAAAGGAATAATTTCTTGTTCAAGGAGAGGTGCTTACTTGCCTTCCTTGCTGAGATATGATCAGACGATCAATCCTGCTATAGCCGCTGGAATTTATATTTTTAGACAAAAATTGGCCATTTATGAGCTATAGCTCCTTTTAGCTCATTATTTCTCATTATTCTCTGTTTTTGGTCACAGCCGGAAGATGTTTTCACCAAACAAGCTATGATAAACCAATTGTACACTGCCAGTAAACACACTGTACAAAGTTTTTCTCCTGGCCGGTGGACATAGCGGAGCATTTAGCAGCTGTAGAGCTGGCTCTCGTAGACCAAAAACAGAGCTAAAATTAGAGCGACATTTTCCAGGTGGCCCGAAAAACAATACAAATCATATCTCATAGACGTGTAAATAAAAAATTGTTTGCCGACAAGTTAGCCAAATCAATTCACGAGACGATAATATGTGAGTGTTGGTGTGTAAATATGAGCTGGTTAGCGTAGTTTAGCTTAGCACAAAGACTGGACAAAAGGGAAAACAGCTGGTTTTGCACAAAGGTAACAACATCTGCATTTTACCTTGAAAGCTCACCGAAATACACATACAATACATTATATCTAATTTATTTAATCTGCACTGACGCCAGTTTTTATGCTAAGCTAAGCTAAACCGCTGCAGGTTGTGGCAGCACATTGACAGATATAGGGGACTAGTATTGATCTCCATATCTATCTCTTGGCAAGAACACAAATGGAGTATTTTTTTCCAAGATGTTGAGTTATTTATTAGAATGTTCATTTCTAATCATAAACTTTCTGTTGCACCTTTAAAATGAAAAATGTTGCACAGTCAACCTTTTCAAAATCTCACAGGAGAAAAAAATAAAACTATGAAGAAGGGTGTTTTTTAAACTCCCATTATCACTTTTAGGTGACTGACTTTGGGCGCTAAACTACTTCTGCGTTGTTTGTGAAACATTTTCCGTAGCGAGTTGACTGACTCACTGACCGCAGCTTCCAGCTTCTTGTCTTTTTACAGCCTTCCCCCACTGTGTTTACCTTGCTCTCATCTCTGTGTCCCCCAGGACTTCTTAAACACTGCCCTGGGTGTCTCTCTTGGGAAGCAAGTGTGATGGAGGGATACAGTAGCTTAATGTGATCTGAAAACAACAAAAACAACAACAACAATACCTGGACAGCTCATCTACCGGGCCATATTCTGTCGTGATGTGTTTCCAGTCATCCAGGAGACCTACAGGTGTTTCATCAGTGCCAGAAAAAAAAACGCCTCCGGCATGCCGCAGCAGAAACATGACACTGTAAAAGGATAGGAAAGAGCATAATGCATGTGATGCTTAGTATGTACATGTACATGCATGTTAGATGTGTCATGTAAAGTATGTGTGGTCTGTCTGTTGAAACAGAGAGAAAATTAGACATTTCTGTAACATTTCTACTTTGTTGTCACAGAGGAAAAGCAAACAGAGTTTGGCTGTTTGTTTTGGTGTTTGTCTCCATCATATATGAGCGTTAGTGGAGGTCATGAGTCTCGGGAAGAAAACTGATTTGTCTCCAGAGCTCAGGGTTTTAAAGCGAAGCGCAGAGACAGAGCACAAGTGGCACCTAGTGGACAGAAGCAGTGCTGCACCCGGTCTGATTTCTGTTGAAGGCCTTGCTTTTCTCACTGGCTGAGTGAGACATGGCCACAGCAAAAGGTCGTACCTCTTGGTCCATACTCTCTTCAGCTTTAATATATATATATATATATATATATATATATATATATATATATATATATATATATATAGTAAACTATCATAGTAAATGGATGCATTCATGTTTTTTGCACAAATAAGAGTAACAAATAAATAGATCCATGCAGCAACAGTGGTCACATATACTGTAAATTAATCTAATATATCAAGGTAAAAAATATACAAAAATAGAAATCACAGACAAACTGTACTTGTGAAGCGTTAAAGAATTGATTCACATTTTGGGATATGCACAGATTTCCTTTGGAGCCAAGAGATATTTGAGAAGAAGGATTCGACTCCCATGATTGTACGCTAAATATAAAGTAGCAGCCAGTTAACTTAGCTTAGCATAAAAAACGGAGACAGCTCTCTCGGCTCGGTCCAAAGGTCGTAAAATATTTCTCTCTGCTGGAAAGCAGATAAGTGTATTTCCCAAAAGTAGTCAAACTACTCCGTTAAATCAAAGCATCAGCTGCAACAGACTGACACTAATCAAATTAACAACAAAAATAACCACTGAAAACCTGCAGATTTTAACCACAGACCCAATTAAAACCGAATCGCGTCAGCCCAGCAATATGTGACAAAGCTGCCATTCAGAGCGCAAACAAGAAGATAATCTGGTCTAATTTGCCTCCATTGGTCTCTTTCGAAACCATGACTTTACATTGAAGACAGACGAGTGATCGCTGCAACAACTCATATAAAGACTTGAACACGATGGTGATGCTGTTGACAGCCATCTTGGGTCATGAGATGAATCATGAGGTATTATTGTTCCCATGGTCATATAATAGATTAATCGAATGCTGCTGACTCATGATGAGAACTGACTCATAAAAAGTATTGCAAAACATTTAACCATTAACACAAGGATGTAATAAAATGGCCTCCTTCTGCACCAGCTTTCCACAAATTGAAGGTTTTCCCTCTTTAATGGTCAGTGTAATATTACATCCTGGATATTTCAAGACTTGGAGTTATGATGTGAAGTCACAGGACGGGCCTTCATTTCAACAGACGTTGATTTGTAGGTGTTTCTTGTCGTTCTTACCCTTTCTTTTTGACAGAGCTTGTTTGTGGTGGTCAGAACATCTGCGACCGTCTGTCTGTTTGTCTTCCACTGACCTGAAACAACTTCTCTTCCCTCATAGATGTCGAGCCTCCACGACTTTCTAAACATAATCCAGCTCTCAATGGTGGATTGTGTCTCCTCCGGTGAAGCTACGCCATCTGACCTTCACTCCTTCCACCCGCAAAACTGTTGCTTCTGCTACGGCCCATTTGGTTATGTACATAGACACACGTGTTCGCGGGCCTCTGTGTTTCGAAAAAAACAAAATGTGCGCTGTGTAAATATGGATACACACAGTGGACTTATACACACCAGCATCCAAGCACGCATGCAGAACCGTGCAGCAGCCTCTCGCCTCTTCTCCCGCTGACGCTACATTTGCAGCCCAGATGTGCGCCGTACCGAGGTGCTGCTGAGCGCAGGATGTTTTGCATTCCCTCCGTGGAACATGTGAGGCGTTCCTGCGGGCCGTCTGTCTGGATGCATTAGTCTGTGTTTCATGGGGATCTGTTCGCCCCGGCCCTTTTTTGGCCCGGGTCCTGGGGTTTGGGTACGACCGTACAGGCGCGCTAATTTAGGGCAGATGTTGGGTGCAGAGTCAGGTGGGGAGAGGGCACCCGGGCCCTGGCAGGAGGGAGACACCGGCTGCCCTGTGTGGCAGACCAGCTCTTCGTAACAACCCATCATAACCAGCTCTTCTTCTGCATTTGACACATGTGAAGTGGATATGTAAATTTAAAGGATGAAACTTTACTTCAAACGTCACATACATGAAATTTAACATTTAGGGCACAATGGATTTAGCATTTAGTAGCTATAGGCTGCTGTAGTGTACTATGATACTGTACTATGCTGTACTGTACTATGCTGTACTGTACTATGATACTGTACTATGCTGTACTGTACTATGCTGTACTGTAGTATGCTGTACTGTAGTATGCTGTACAGTACAATGATACTGTACTATGATGTACTGTACAATGCTGTACTGTACTATGATGTACTGTACAATGCTGTACTGTACTATGCTGTACTGTACTATGATGTACTGTACTATGATGTACTGTATCTGCACAATGACCTCAGTGGTCCCACCCAAAAAAATACATTTCATAATTTTTGTTTATAAAATCTGTTGTGCCATGTTCTTAAACATAGGACCCAAATTGAAGAATGATCTTTTTTTAAAACTAACCAGAATTTGAAAGAAAGCATTGTTTTCCTCTATAAGTTGAATCCATGCAGAACATTTGAAATGTAGGTCATGACTAATTAAACAGATGCATCATGGAATCAGCAGTGCGACCGTGACTGCCGAGCCCCCTCTGTTGTCTTGGCCAGTGTGGAAGATGTGCGGTTAATGCGGCACTAAAACTGCACAGGACCCCTTCAGAAGGCACAAATCCCTGAGAAGAAGTCAGATCAACATGAATACATATATCATGACAACATGGGAGGATGGGAATAATAATAATTTAACAAGGCACACCAGGAACTCCACAAATTTCACACATTCAAAATACGTTTATTCTGGTCATGGTGAAGTAGCTTCATGTTTTCTGCAGCTCTTGAGGAGCTTTGTCAAGTGTCGGAACCCAATGTTTTCGAGCTTGGCCCGTATCGGAGGACAATGACTACTATAGGACAAAGTGCCCCAACTTTACCAATGTGTCTAAGCCTGTCTTCAACATACAGTCCATAAGGAGAGGATAAACACAATAATAGAAACATTTAATACTGCAAAAAGGTATTGTTTACTTCCATATCATGACCAAACATTTGGTCTGTCACAAATAAGACCACATGGATTTGTAAAATATAAAAAAATATATAACATGTATCTTCCGGTAAAACCTATATGAAAAGAAAAAGGAAAAGCATCTGTTACAAGATCATATTTGTATTGACCTTGAAATAACATGTTGATGTGGGAAAAATATATTGTGTCAAATATATTCTCCACCGAATAGCAGATGAAAGAAAGGAAATACTATTTTACAAGCCTCAATTTTCTCTCCCCAGCTTACTCCATGTTGCATGCTGCAATAAGTAGTTTAAATCCTAAATTCCCTTTTAAGCCATTTATATTTTGAAACTTCCCCCCCCCCCCAGAGCCTCAGCTCAGTCTTTGCCGTCTTCTTCCATGTTCCCAGGCCTCTGTGATCTAACTCTGACTCCCTGAATTAGTATTCCCTGTGTTTCTCTTTGCCCCTGTCCCTTAACGATGCACACCAGTCCACCAGTCTGGTGTTAAACTCCCAGTTCAACTTTTTTGTTCTCCTCCATCTCTTCCGTTGGCCGGCGTCTCCACAGCTGGCCCTGAGAACAGATTCCAGCCCAAGCAATTGTGGCCCTCACACCACCTGCTATAGGGTCATGGTCACAGAGAGACGTGAACTGTGTGTGTGTGTGTGTGTGTGTGTGTGTGTGTGTGTGTGTGTGTGTGTGTGTGTGTCTGCGTATGGATGCTTTAACACACACACACATAACTGACACCGCATGGGGCTCCATTGTGCCCTAATCAGTATACCAGGAACTGAATAACCAGTATGTCCTCCATACTTCGCTCCAGTTGACTGAGTACGACGAGATAGGGACAGCGAGAGACGGTGAGCTGGAATTCCCCTTTGATCAGAGTGTCCGTTAGTCAATGGGATGTGGCGTTGCTGGGGGGAGGCGGACGGGGCAGAGGGCAGGGAGAGAGTGCTCGATTGTCTTGTCCCTTTCTTTTTCGGGATGCACACCCCCACCAAGAAGCCGATACCCAGGTCGTGACCCTTTTGCCCCCCCCCATCCGCATACATGAAGGACGCTTTCTGTCCTGTGTAACTGCTGAGCGACCCCCTTTCCAGAGACGTATCCCCTCTAACTGTCTCCCTCAACTACTTGCCACCCTGCTTTCTTTCAGGAGGTGGAGGCTGATGCGTCGGCTCAGGGGGGGTTGGAAGCTGCTTTATTCTTTTTTTGTAGATTAAAGACAAACGCTGACGAGAGACAAATTGACTGTGTCAGTGTGTTTTAGTTATGGCAGCATCTGTCGCTGCAAGTGTGGTGCTAGTTAGCGGTTAAAGAGCCAGGGAGGGTTTTCTGAGAAATGCAGGAGGGGGTGCAGCAGAAGGGGAGCTGTTTGTTTCAAGAGTCTGGTGTTATTTACGCTATTGTTATTTATGTGTGTGCAGCCGAAGCCATCAAAGGGCAGAACATTTGGTCATTAACAGAGCTGTTGTGTGTGACAGCTGTGTAACATATTATTTCACGTGGTGGGTGCTACTTCAAACAATGCAACTGCACAAAAAGAAAGCATGTATAGGATGCGCTGAGAAGGTCTTAAACATGAATGTGTTCCATTTACTCATGGAAAAACACAAGATATCCAACATGTGGAAAACATGATGCAATGTGTAATCAATTGTGAATTTTCAACAAAAAAAAAAGAAGAAAGAAAATCTAGTTTCAGACATTATTCTTCACACATGTGAGGTACTCGGAGTTCTCGTCTGACAGCAGTGACATTGATTAGTCAAACAAATTAGTCTGCTTAGTGGTCTGATGGGAAGAAAACCAAAATAACATCAAACTCAACAACATGACGACACATTGCATCGCGTTACAGAATCCAAGACGAAAACAACGCTGCATTTACATTTATAATTGATTTAATATGAATCACTGACAAACAACATGGGTGGAAATACTGATCTAAGACATCTGAAATCATTTATCTGATAAAAGTTTGATGTGTTTGCATAAACACATTAATTACTAGGTGCATGTCAAGCTGCATCTACCCCATTAGCTGTGTGCACGACTACATCTCAACGTAATCTGAGCGCCTACATAAAGCCCCCTGGTTGGGTAATTTGGCCGTGTGCTTGCGGTATTAAAGGGGAACTCCGCAGATTTTACACATGCAAATCCATTTTTTCTAGCCATGGCATGTAGCACTGTGCACGAGAATGCAGTTATATAGTGTCCTCTGGCTCTGTATTGAAATATCAGAGCAGAAATTATCTTTTTCTTCGACTGAATTCACTACTAAAACAGAATATAATCTAAAGGTGACATCTTGAGGCCTCATCTTGTCACGTGGCCCTGAGTTCAAATGTAGTTTCATGGCCTTTATTATTTTTAGTTTCATTTGTGCTAACACGGTGCATATTCCTAAATTATTCTGTGTTTAATCAAGTAACCATAGAGAGAGGGAGATAAACAAAGAGTTGAGGCAAGGCCGGTTTATTTGTGTTGCACCGTTCAACAGCAAAACAATTCAAGGTACTTTAGATAACACAGAAAGGCACTAAATGCTCTCTCTTTAATATTCATATTCAGCACCGTTTGCTGCTGGCTGCCGGCTTCGCCATTTCCGTACAGAGTTCCTTTAATAAAAGAAATAAAAGAAACACACGGCAACACAGAAAGACAAATAGGATAAAGTAAATACAATTTTAAAAAGCAACAAGAAATAATTTAACGGTAGGTTTTTTACGTCTTTTTTAAATAAGAGCAACGGTTTGATAAAATATTCATACAAAATATTCCTAATATGTCTTCCAACCCACAAACAAGAAAAATGTTGCCAGACAAAAACAACATTAAATTGATTAGTAATAATAAGTAATTTAGACAGTAAGACCAGCAGGGGGACATTTATGTACATAAATGTTATGTAAAAAAATATATCCTTTTTTGTGATTCACATATACAAAAAAAAGAGCCAACAAACTATAATAATCACAATCAATCCCTTGATAAACAATGTAATTCCTTATTAGATATTATACATCACCTCTTCGGTGATGGAAAAAGAACTCAGATCTTAAGTAAAAGTAATACCACATACAAAATGTGACTTAAGTACAAACTTAACTTAAAGTATCAGTAATATATTTTATAATATTGAGTTATAAGTATATATGCATTAAAGTGTGCCTCACATTAATGTTGATTCCTGTATGATGATGATTTTGAATACTTGATAAACAGCTGGGTTGCTTTTGAGTTAGCGGAGTGAAATATTTCCCTCTGAAATGTAGTGCAATGGAAATGTTCAAGTGAAGTACCTCAACATTGTACTTAATTCAGTACTTCTGTCAGTTTAAGGACAATACAAAAATAGAAGAGATCCAGTCCTGAATGAGTCCTGTGTGGTGCAACAGGAAGCTGCATGTTTGGCGGTCTCTTGTGGTAAAACCGTACACCCCAGCTCGCTCACTCCGCTCGGCTTCTGCCAATCGGCTTGTATCTCCGTCACTGCGAGCTAAACACTCAACAAAGTCACGACTGTTTGCTGTCCTGGCTCTTGAATGGTGGAATGAGCTCCCCATTAACATCAGGACAGCAGAAAGTCTCTACATCTTCCATCGCAAACTTAAAACACATATGTTTCGACTACACCTTGAATAAGGAAGGTAGCGCCATAGTAGCACTTTAGTAGCACTTAAATAGCACTTATTGATAGCACTTTGTAGTTTAACTTCATTGAAGAAATTGTACTTTCTTGATTCTTGTGGTTCTGAGTGTGTACTCATGGTTGAATTGCACTTATTGTAAGTCGCTTTGGATAAAAGCGTCAGCTAAATGAAATGTAATGTGGTGAAAATGAAAAAAGACTGGACGTCTAGGGCAGTCCCCTAAACCAGTGATTCTCAGTGAATCACTGGTGGGTCGCGGACCGTTTTCAGTGGGTGCAGGCCTTTTTTTTCATCCTGTGGTTTTATTTTGAAAGGACTTTCTTATGCAGCGGAGTGTCGTTATTTTGCTGGCTCTGGTTTCAAGTGGTTTTGCACTTGTCCCTCCATGTTTTCAGCACCATGTGTCCTGATATGGGGGAGACTCTGGGTTTTTAGGATAATTAAATTAAACAGCCTACTGAATATAACATTCACAACTGATGGCGCTGCTGCATGACAGGAAAAAAACTCTGGGGTCGTGAGGAGAATTGAGTGCTGCTTAATTTTCTGTAAAGCACAATGTTTTTCAGTATTTACCTACTGATGAGGTAATCACAAGAGAAGTTAATGTTGTATATATGAATCCTTTTGAATTACACTTTTGTTTAATTTATTTTGAGTTAGTGGAAAAGCTGCTCCTCAAGACAGTGACTTGTTCCATAGTAAAGTGTTTGTCATTCGGTGAGTGTGTGTTCTTAGTTAAAGTTAGGACATTTCAGTCTTTTTGAAACTACTTCTTAGTAGTTGGACTGTTTGTGCATGAAAGCTGTTGAGTCTGTTTAAAAATAGCTGAAGATTCTGAATAGTTATGTATGTTGTAATACCTCGTGTACTGAAGATGCACTTTTTGGTTTTTAATTCAAATGCAGCTAATTGAGTGTAAAAGGGAATAGTTCCCTCTCTATCATCGCCACTAGCTGCTCGTTTTGGTTATTAAACTTGTTTTTGTGTTAGCATACATATTCTGTAATATCTCAGGTTAAAAATGCACCATCTTTTCATTAAATGCATTGGAGAAGTTGAGAATGTTCCTCGATTTGGGTCGCGGCTTGTCATTCAGGGGTGATGGTGGGTCCCGGAGTCAGACCAGTTGAGAACCACTGCCCTAAACTGTCCAGCAGAGGGCAGCATGTCACTGATACAGTAAAGTTTGAGCACCTTATTTTCCTCTTTTCTTTCTCTCTCTCTCTCTCTCAGTCACACATTCTCTTCCTCCATTGTCCCTTTTCATCTGTCTCTTCATCTTCCCTCTTGAGCTCTTTCTCTGTCAGCTTTGCTTAAGTTGCAGACAGACAGACAGGCAGACAGACAGACATGAAGTACCACACAGGCAGGCAAACAAACCATATGGTCTGGGTCTTGAGTTGAGTAGCAGACGGCTGTTTTTCCTCTCTTCTATATTGCTGTCTGCTTCAGCCTGGATCTGCTAAAACCATCACTCCCCTCTCCCCATCCTAACCTACACACTGTTTTCTCTCCCTCCATGAAAACTTTCTTTCCTCTCCTTTCCTCTACTCAGTCCTTTCTCCTCACTCAACTTCCTTCCTTCGCTACCTCCTCTCACTCATCTCTCTCTCTCTCTCTCTCTCTCTCTCTCTCTCTCTCTCTCTCTCTCTGTCTCTCTCTCTCTCTCTCTCTCTCTTCATTCTTCACCTACAAATCTATCTTTTTCTTCCCCTCTGTTACCAAAGTGCTGTCGGAGTCATTGACTCTAAGAGGATGACGTCAGCTCCCCGCTCACTGAGATCAAAGAAGCTGACATACGGAAAGAAAGGCCAGGTGGGATGAGGCCAGTGTGTGTGTGTGTGTGTGTGTGTGTGTGTGTGTGTGTGTGTGTGTGTGTGTGTGTGTGTGTGTGTGTGTGTGTGTGTGATCTTACCAGACCTATTTCTCATTTCTCATCTTTTTCCCCGTCAAAGAAGATGCAAGAACTCATGGTTTTTACATTTAAGCAAAACTCAGCTCCATGTTTGTCGGGTTCCATGTCACAATCATTATTTTATTCATACACGTATTGCTTTGTATTTGTTACTACCGTACTTCACTACTTCCTATCTTACACTTTTAAAGAGCAGTCTATTTTGTATAGCCCAAAATCACAAATACAAATTTGCCTTGGACGGCTTTACAATCTGTACACATACGACATCCCTGTCCTGGGACTTCTACTTTGTCCAGACATATCATAACAATATTCAATGGATTAACATGAAGTTGGTTCACTTATTTGTGGCTTCCAGATGATGAATCCTAATGAATCTGGTGATCCTCTGACTTGGGATTCAAGCCAAATGTCTTGACAAATATTTAATGGAACATTACGTACAGGCATTCATATTTCCCCACATGATTAATTAAAAAAGCTTGAATGTTCCTCTGACTTTTCATCTCCTATCAGGTTTACTCGTCCAATACTTTAGTTTATGACTAAATGCATGCAAAACCTCAGCTGTACTAATGCAATTATCTAATGTTAGCATGCTAAACATTATCAGCATGTTAGCGTTGTCATTGTGAACGTACTAAATGCATGTTGATGTTAGCATTTGGTTCTAAGCCTTAGCATGACTGTTGACCCAGTAGTTCCTCTCCAAGAAAGCTTCTTTTAAATTAATAAACTGAGTCATCTTTTTGGCTATGGTGGCCCACAAGAGACAGTATTTGAATTGCATTTGCTCAGCGCCTGAGAGTGTGCTGGATTTGGCTTTACGAGCCTGTCACCTTCTCTCTCTCTCTACCCTTTTCCATCTCTCTTCAAGGCCCGCGTGGACCTCTGGTCTCTCTCTTTAACAACAAAGCCAGTTTGGTATGTGTTTACACAAAAGCCGCATTCGGTGTCTCCTCTCCTCCCCTACAGAAGCTAGCTGGCAGATAAAAAAAACTGACCAAGAGATTTATGGCTTCATAAACTTCTGGTTTTTGGGGACGTGCTGAACCGTTTCGTTTTTAGCTGTTTTCTGAGCTGTCAGCACATCAAACCACGAATGACGATGGCCGGTCTGCAGCAACAGTGTTTGGGAATGTACGGCTCAGATGAGCCTCTCTGAACTTTGTGACCAAATTTTTCTCGCCTAAATATATACATTTATATATATGTGGTGTTTTCTTGCCAAATATGGTTGGTGCCATGTGTCAGTACTGACCTCTTTGTGTGGCCTTCACACTCTTCTGTCTCTTCTTCTGGGGGTAAAAAGACATCACGCTCTCAACAGGTGGAACATACGGCAGCAAAGCCGTGTGTTCACCTTCTCTTTCACCAACAACAGATGTATTCACACGTCCACACAGGCCTCCCCAGAGGATCGGCAGAGGAAGTGGAGTTGGGAGAAAAACAAAACATGTCTGTTTTGCATCTCTAAAGCTCAGTGTGAAGTGTGAAAACTGCTATTTTTATGCATTTACAGACTCCAGGAGATTACCACAAGGCCAAGAAATAGTCAGGCACTTAACCCACAGTAAATCAGTGGATTGTTTTGTATGGACTGCGCAATTGAGAGGTAATGTGTTAATTTGTGAGCTTTTAGAGGTGCTGGTCGATTTTCGTCGCGATAAGCCAGAGCCAGGCTAGCCCCCTGTTTCCAGTCTTTGTGCTAAGCTAAGCTAACCCTCTCCTGGATGAACCACAACTTGTTCACCCCGCTGCTGTCTGACGCAACTGGCCTGGAGCCGGTCCTGCCAGCTGCCATGGCCCTGCTTTCTCCTCCCACTGCCCCTGGGATGCCCCTCCTCTCTACCTCCTTCTGCTTAATGGATCGTGGCTATCTGGATCATGGACCATGCATATTACTCATTATATGAATAATTTCTGTCACATTCATTGAATGTGCTGTAACTCCGTTACGTTATTCATTCTGGCCACATGACATCTATTGCTTCTGTCCATCCGGGGAGAGGGATCCTCCTCTGTTGCTCTCCCTCAGGTTTCTTCCCCTTTTCCCTGAAAAGGGTTTTTACTATCTTTATTGGGGGAGTTTTTCCTGATCCGATGTGAGGTCCCGGGATAGGGATGTCATGTGTACAGATTGTAAAGCCCTCCGAGGCAAACTTGTATTTGTGATGTTGGGCTATATAAAATAAACTGAATTGAATTGACGAGAACAGTTTGAGATCAGGTCCGATTTATCCTGTGACCCTGTTAAGGGGGGAACCCTTAGGTTGGACCACTAGTAGTTGAAATGAGCCAGCAACAGCAGTAAGATGGTGCTTATGAATTGATGGATCAGTACTAACACTATAAGAAACACTGGCACGGACCAAAACCAGTATTTTTTACTTGAAGTGTAATTTGTTGATAATACTTCTGTACTTTGGGACTTTAAGTTGTAACAGAGTACTTTTGCTTGCATAAAGGATTTAAGTACTTCCTCCACCTTTGGTGTCAAATGAAGTGCTCTTACAATTTAAAAAAAACAATAAACGATAGCACCCGAGCCTCTCATCTTGTCTGCTCGTGTCAAACGAGACGCTTGTCAAAGCTGGATCTTATCATCTCTTCATTGCAAAGCACTCTCACTCTGCGGCTGCGGCTGACAGCGGGCCAGCCGGCCGCCGGGCAGGACCGCGGCCAAACTCTCCCCATAGGAGTGAAGGCTCCGTGCTGGAGAGTCACAGTTTACAATGCTGGGTTTTCTCCATTTCATGCTCTCATACTCTCCATTGTCCCCGAGCTTTCACAGCTCCCCATCCGTCGGGCTTCAAAAGATCATGTAACATTGCCTCATCCTCTGTTTGCGAAACGCCCTCTGCTTCTCTCTACCTTCACCCTATTTTACTGTGTTGTTTTTTTCTCCCTCAAATTTATAAACACACATTATGCACGCTATCTGGCCTTGCACTCTAATTCTATCTCTCACTCCATCGTTCCTCGTCGCCGTGCGCTCGTTCCCACTTAATTCACGATTTCCTGCTGCAGACACAGAGCGCATTGTGCCCCGGACAGATCTTGTCTGTCCTCAGTGTTGACTGTTTTGTCTGTGTGAATCACCATGATGGATCGAGATCCCCTTGATGCCTGGCGCTGTGTGTAAGCGGACGCTTCCACTCACTCTCCCTCGGCCTGTTTTGACAGTCTTGCAAACAACAGCAGTGTTTGGTTTGGTGCGCTACGCCTGCTTTTCTTCCCCTTCTATAAGGACAGTGAGTGAGCGTTGTGAGAAATCCTTATAAGATTAATTTCTTTTCTGCCAAAAATTTGATATTTTTATGCACTCATGAAGTCGATCATAGGTCAAAGGTCAAATATACTTCACTTACTGTGAAGGCATCTAAACATGAAAGTTCTAGTAATATGAGAAGATTGATCTCAAGTGGACCATAATGTAGCTTTCGCTAACAGCTGAGACGCTTCACTGAGCGACTCTGATTTAGTCATTTTTTGTCTCCTCGTTTCAATCAGAACAGTTTGTACGATCACTTTAAAGAATACTTTGACATTTTAGGAAACACAGTTGTGGGCTTTTCTGCAGACTGTGAAAGTGACAGTTGATAGCCTGACTAAGAAAAAAGCACGTAGCCCCGCATAACAATTTTTTTTTTCAAAAAATACAAAATAAATCAAAAAAATAAAGATCCTGTAAGTCTTTATAATGAGATACTAGCTCAAAATAATGAGTATCTCATACTCATGAGATACTGACGGGCCGTAAGAAAGCAGAGCAGGGAAGCCATGCTGAAGAAAAAATAAAAGCCCTTTAAGTCATAATTATGAGAAAGTTAGTCATATAAAGTTATTATGAGATGCTAAGTCAAATTGATGAGATAGTAAGTTAATAGTTACTAGGTTACTATCTCATAATTATGACTTATAGGATCTTCATTTATTCATCACAGTGGCAGAAATGGGCTTTTGTCCTATATGATGATAGCTTTGAGGTGCATGCTGGGAGGCTACATGTGTTCCCTTCAGACAGAGCCAGTCGAGCAGTCTCCCCTAATATTCAGTCTTCATGCTAAGTGGAGCTAAACAGCTGCTGGCAGTATCAAAAAAGTATCGCACCACATAGAGCGTACAAACATCAGAGTGGTATCATCTAACTCTACGCCAGGAAGCGAATTAGCGTATTTTCCCAAAATGTTGATCTGTTCCTTTAAGCTTTCTGCAATGTAACAGCTGCATAACATCTTTTTAGGAGACTCTGGCTGCACATGTAGAAGGTTCCTTATCGAAACGCTTTTCAGCATCGATACTGAACTCTCCCCTCTGCTGCATGTGTGTGTTTTCTTAAAGGAAAGTAAAACTCCTAATTGCATAATCCAATAAGAGGACAGAGCTTTTAAAGTATCAGTTATGACACCAGGGGCTTGTCAAAGTGAACTATTTTTTGGACTGTAGCTGTGAATTTGTGACCGCAGGATGTGAACGTGGCTATAGTTTCACAACTTAAGTCGGGGGATGGAAAACTATATTCAACAATCGTGGTCCGGCGGTCAGTGGATTTGCAAACACTTTCTCTGGATCACCTTCATGGTGAGTCGCTGCCACACACGACCCTGGGATTAGTCGATGTCATTTAGATCTTCATGCTGCACACAGACGCATACGTTCGACACATTGCAGACACACTTATGTCTTTTACAGATGCACACGTGTGCATGCAGTCCCACGTGCAGCTTTATGAAATGAGTGTTATTGTGAAGGGGCTAAACAGTCATCACTCCCTGGACCTGTGATTTAAGGATCATCATCTGACCGGGCTCACCGCTTTACAACTCACCCACCAGACGTATATTTTCCAATAGCAGGCGATGATGTTGACAGCATGCTTTAATGTCTATTACACATGCCGCGTATTAAGTCCCATAGTGTGGACAATAAAAGATCGTTGTCATAAAAAATGGACCCAGTTCGTTTTGAGAAAGCGTTTCTTTTCTGTTAAAATATGAATATTTTGACCTACAACAAGCCCAAGTTTCACCTTCAAGCAAATGAATGAATGTGGAAAACAATGAAAGGGAATGAAAGGGCTCGCTTGTATGAACCGAGAGAGAGCTATCACATGAATCTGTAGCTCCACTCGGCTTTACAGAGCTTTATTTTGAGTTTCGGATAATTTTTTTGCCGTGCAGCTGCAACTTTACTGCTTTGGATCGCTCTTAGCAATGTTTTCGGCTGCAGCAGGCAGCTGTTGTCAAAGAAAATGCTCTAAAAGACCCGCTGTACGCCACCTGCTCTGCACCAAACAGCAGACAGACACAATTATACACTAGCTGGGGAACACAGTGGAGCGTTTAGCAGCCAAAGAGACAGATATTCAGTGATTCAAATGGTGCAGTTGGAGAGCCTGGAATGGGTTTGTCCAACTCCCTTTCACAGCAGTGGCCAAACGCGAGATGACCTCTACCTGCAACACTCGCTTTTGTTAACTTGAAGCCACACTGCAACCTATCAAGCAGACCACACACAGAGTGAGGAGGAAGCACACTGTTGAACAAGAAACACAGAGGATAAAGAGGCAAAGGGGAGAGGAGTTAACGGTCTTGTTATCACAGAGGGTGAAAAATGAAATGACGAGTTGTTTTTTCCGTCATAAAAACTCATAATGTATGTTCGCCGCCTCCCCTCAGCTCACTGTCAAATGTGTTATCCTTTGCATCTCGCTGTCCTCTCTCTCAAAATGCTGCTGTTAAACTGAGTTTAGTTTATTTTCTTTTATATGGAGTTTCCATCATGCTCCACTCCCTCTGTGGTTCCAGCACGGCTGGCCAAATGGCCATAAAATGCTCAAAGGACATCAGAGCGGGGAAAGGAGACCTATTTGTTAGCCTAACAAAATCTCCACTGGTTAAATAGGCAGTCAACATGTGATAAAAGGGGGCAATGCTCTGCTTCAGTGCTGTTGAGAGGGGGAAGACAAGTGGCCGCGGAGAAGCATCTCATCGGTGTCTGTGTTTGTGCAGAAGACAGTAAACTGACCTTTGATATCTGAATTCAGTCGTCTTTATTTATGCTGTGGGAGGCTTCTTTTTTTATTAAAAAAGTCCTGAAATATGCACAATACGAGAAAATAAAGTAAACACATTAAAAACCAAGAACATAACTCAATAAAAGCAGCTTTTGGTCGAATACAAAAAAAATGCATGCAAAGTCATCATAAAAAACAAGCACTTTCAACTGCCGCGTTTGCTAAAATCATGGCTTTTAAATGCGAGTGGAAGGAATGAGTCTATGTTGGGATTTTCCTGCAGTCTGTTCCATTTAGATGTGAAGTGAACTGAAAGCAGATTTTTCCTTGTTTTATTGTGGCGTGGAGGAGCTTTGAAAATTAAACAGTTCTGACAAATGTATGTCAGTGTGAACCCTCCTGAACCCAATGGACTGGATGTGTATTATAATTCTCCCGAACAGAAAACCTCCGGACATCACAGATATGAACCAAATGAGGAGCTTATTGTCTAATTTCTTATTTTATTCAAAAACAAATGTAAGGGCAGGAAAAGCACAACATAAGAACAAAAGCTCAGCGACATATAGCGAAGAGTTTTATGTCTAAATATTACAAAGCAGTACTCAACAGAACAGTAAAAAGATAAAGCTGAAACGTTTTTGTCAACAAATCCTATGAAAAGACCAAAATGAACAATGACATCGGAAAAATATTTAAAAACAGGTCACAAATATAAACTTTAATGCTTTCATCAAAATCATCATCTTTTCTCATGTTCTCCATCTGGATGATGTATCTTCAGCTCAGCTCTTCCTTTGGTTCATGACAGGGCTTGTTTGGTTCTCCCATCTCTGCCCAGTGACCCGGCCACCGTCCGGGTCACCACACAGCTCTGGAGGTTAAATACTGTAAGAACACACTTTAATCTGCACACACTTGGTGAAACTGGCCTTAAACTCCCTCTCTACTGTCCTACCTCTCCCCCTCGTCACATTGGCAGCCGTGCCCAAGAATTGTTTTGACTGAGAGCACTGAGGCACCGATTTATTGTGCAACACAAAGCCGGGCCTTGAGTCTCGCAAGCTGTAACGATGAAATCCCTGCTGGAAACTCACGCCTCCCACTTCCAGAGCAGATCTTTTTCAGTGTGGAGTTTTGGAAGCCCATTCCCTTGAACGGTGCGGTTAATATATCAAAATCCTTTCGATACAAACAGCAGAGTGCGTTTCTCAGCATTGTTCCAGAGAAATCCATTAGGGTCAATTTGACATCAAAAGCCATATCGGTGCTGTAAGAGGACAAACAAAGCTCTAAAACCTTCACTGGAAAGTCAATATTGAAATAAAGGCACCTAAATAGTCTTGAATTGGCATACAGGCTCTAAGTAACACTTCACATATTGTCCGAGCAGGTTATAATAAGAATGATGAATAAATACAGCTTGAACCAGACTAGAATGAATGCTTTTGTTCATGGAAATAGTCTGGTCCCAAATAACTAACGCATAGCATTGCTGGGGGATGCAACTATGTCATGGCAGATGTAAAGAGTGCTCGACAACGACTGACACGTATTGTTCGGAAAATATAATCTTTACAAATGAACCCCGCTTTTAGGATTTATTAGGAAGGGTAAGCGGGTGTAATATTCCCCAGACGCTTCACAGCAGCCCACTGCTCCTAAATTGCTATGGATGGGTTAAATGCAGAGACCACAATTCATGTATGTATGTAAAAATATGTAATACGACGAACGTAATAAAGTTTAAGTTAAATGGCTACAAACAAACTCCACCCTCGGCCTCATTGTGTGATGACGTTTTGTCGTCTCAGCAACCACCTTAATAATAATTGCGACTCCAATGACATTTCCATCTCAGCTGTAACAAGTTACAAGTTTTAAGTAACTAAAATCAGTATGTTGTCATCATAAGCATGTTAGCATGCTGGCGTTGGTGACGCAAGCTAGGTTTTCATATAGACCCATGATGAGGTCAATTAATAGGTTGATAATAGCATAGTTGTTATCAATTAACACATAAGGTAACGTATAGTTGTAAATGTTATACCATTTTCACATCAGCACGCCATCACAAACATTAGCATTAGCACTTAGCTTCGAGCCCTGCTCTTCACATAGCTGCTAGACTCTTGTTAGTATTTATACATGATATAAAACTAGCTCGCTAACATTTGTGTACTCGCCTGTGAAAAATAACATGAATAGCATGACTGCAGACTTGTTATCTTATTAATTGATTTATTTTCAATTATTATTCAAATCAGAGTATTTAAATATGTCTTAAAACATGTCTGAAAGGCATCTTCAATGTGTCAGGCTATAAGGATTAGAAAGTGTTTTTGAAGTTTTGAAGACTCTTTATTTTGGTGTAGTAAGTAAAAGTAGAAGTAAAAGAGGAGTAACTGTTACATTTTTGTGCAAGGACATGCAACAATATTGACTAGCAGATGTGCAAAATTCACAGTATGAAAAAAGTCGCCTTCAAGAATATAAAATATAAAATGAACCGAGGTTATTTGGCAACACACTTTTTTTTCCCTTCCTCACTGTTTACATCCTAAAAGAAAAAAAAGGGGGGCGGGGGAGGACTCGAGCCAGCCTTAATGCAATATCCTGAGCAGCTCCTGCACACAAGGGGGGCCTGACTGCTGGAGAAATCTGATCCTGCATTGGGCCCTTTAAAGGAATATGGGATGAGTCTGTTGAATGGAGCTCAGAGTGAAGTCCCACTGAAGTCTGCGCTCCAGAGAAACGCGTTGGACCAGCAGTTCAGCAGCAGCAGCGGGACCGGGACCGGGGATCGACTCCAGACATGAAACACTGCGAGAAAAGAGGAAATGAATGAGGAATGAGAGCGGGGAGAAAGTCGACAGAGTGAAGAGGAAGTTATGAGCCGAATTGCGACGAATTACCGGAGAAGGTGTCCGTGAGCGGAGAAAGCCGACTGAAAGGGGGGAGGAAGGGAGGAGGGGGAGAGACAACAAAGTCACAAGGTAAAGTAGCTGTGGAGGACCGACTTATCTCTGCTTATTCTATATCACGCTCTGTTGTTGTTTTAACGCAGTTGTCAGAGGATAAATTGAAGCAAGGCACAGGAAGTTATTTGGGATAAAAGCCGCAGCTGAGTATTTTAAGAGAAGCCCGGCTTAAGTATTTCTCTTTTTTCTTTCTTTCTGCTGACTGACGGTTTTACGGTCGCTACTATTCTACTGAGCCGTGCGCTTCTGGCACACCTGTTCCTTGTGGCCTTTTTTTGGACATCTTGCCCACTGCTTGGCCTTGTGGGTGGCTCTAAAAACATGTATTCAACTTATACTAAAACCTATAGGATTCAACCTATGTGAAACGAAAAGACTTCAGACTGTGTGTGTTTAGTATTATTTATATGTGCCACACATGCAGGCTCTTCTCATCATGATGTGCACCTGGAGAAATCCTCCTGCTTTTCATACATCAATCTGACCCCTGCGGCAGCGGCAGCAGCCATAGCTGTTACCGAACATCTTCCCAAGCTAAAACACGACCAGAAGATGCTGTCTCACATGCGTGTGGTTAGCGCTGTCTCTCACTATAACTCATGCACACAAAGGAGAGTCAAGGCTTTTAAATGATGTGTGTGTGTGTGTGTGTGTGTGTGTGTGTGTGTGTGTGTGTGTGTGTGTGTGTGTGTGTGTGTGTGTGTGTGTGTGCAGGACAGAGGAGCTGCAGAAGGTAGATGTTTACACCTCAGCACAGAAGAATGTTAGGGCCTGTATTTAAGGCTGAGACTGATAATGAGTGTGGTCAGTTTGCAGAGGCCTGTCATTAACCTGAGCTGGGAGAGAGCTGCAGGTTTGCTCGCTGGCAGAGGTGGGAGGAAGTGATGCGGAGGGAGGAACAAGGAGTGTGGGAAAGGTGCTGCAGGAGGAGAGGGAAGAAGCACAGGGGGGGATGGAAAGTGAGAGGTGTGGGAGTAGGAGAGGTGAGGCGGATAGAAAGAGGAGGAGTAAGACAAGAGAGATACTATGATAAATGGCAGGAGGATAAACACGCGGTGTATTCATGGTTTTAAAAAAGCGGTTGAAAGTCTTGCATTGGCCTCTGTGATTTGAGTTATTTCTCAGTTGAAATTGCCTTTAAATCAAATGTGAATTATTTCAAGAAATGATAATAAGTTGGACGAACACTGTTATTCATCGACACTCCTTTTGCGGCAAATATTTTTAACCTCTGTTTTTTTCTAGCAATAGGGTCAAAGGTTAAGAACTGTGTCGCTGCATTGGAGATCCCCCTCCCATTTATATAAGAAATACATCTCAGCTGCACCAAAATAGTGAGTCACTAATTTAAACGGGCCTTCTTGACCGCATGGGAGTCGACAGAGGTCCCCTTTGTTTAACAGCCGGGGCAGCGGAGGAGAAGATAAAGCAATATTTAACACCCCCGTTCTGGACTCCTCGTGCCACGCTGACACGAATCTGCAGCGAGTGACCCAGATTTACACACATGCTTCTGTTTGATAGGAGTTATTTGACAGGATAGGGGGGGGGGGCAACACGTGGGGAAGCCGAGTTGGACCTCGGCAGATACAACAACAGCGAGGATTTGAAACGTCTGGTGGGGATGA
This sequence comes from Taurulus bubalis, assembly GCF_910589615.1. Lineage (NCBI taxonomy): Eukaryota > Metazoa > Chordata > Actinopteri > Perciformes > Cottidae > Taurulus > Taurulus bubalis. The sequence goes on along the minus strand of NC_136589.1, from coordinate 14,114,192 downwards.
TATCACTGAACCACCTAATCACTTACATCACCGCAGCTGCATGCTCAGCAGTGTGTCAGTGTGTGTATGTGTGTGTGTGTGTGTGTGTGTGTGTGTGTGCACATGTGTCTGTTTCCAATCTATTTCAGTGTGTATCTCCATCTGTGTCTGTCTGAGTTCTTGTAAGCAAAGCGCTGAAGACTTATGACTGGCCCGGGGAGTGTGTGTGTGTGTTTGAATACGTGGTGATTAAAGGAGGTTGAAGTCAATGGAAGGACTGACTCGAGATCTGTTCTTGTGCTGCTGGCGTCCTCTGAGTTGAGGTACAGTCAAACAATCTGCTTTTGCAGAAACACCACACACTGTCCTGTCCTGATTTTTTTTATAACAATCTCTGATAGCTTCCACATTTTGAATAAAAACTCTCCTCTCCGGATATCAAATCTCGCTCAGTCTGAAGAAATAATGCCATATAACTGTTGATGGAAAGCGTTTGACGGCGATGGCAGCCGTAGGAACGGGCCTGCTGGGATCATTGCGGTGGCGTTTCCATTCGGTCGTCCTCCCCAGTGTTTGCTCTGGCGTGCAATTTCTCGCAGGGAGATGGAAGTAAAGAAGCACCCGGGGCCTTCGTGTCTGTCTGCAGCCAGGAGAGGAGTCACCGTTCTGGGCTTCCCATCATGCACCTCACACTCTGGGTGGCCCTAGTGTTACCAAACAGAAGATCCCGGAAAGCTTGTTTTTGTTGTCTTGGCTTTTTTTTGCAGTAACAAAAGTTTCTCCCACACACAGTGAAAATGACCTCATTCCTGACAGGATAGGGATGTGGGGTTAATTTGTATCCAAATGCTCACCGATGCGGAGAGGAGCCTTTTTTTAACCTTTGCTCGGCCTTCGTCCTCGTCCTTCTCAGTAGAAAGTGTAGTGCTTTTTATTCCGTTGGGTTTGAACAACCCACTTGTGTTAAAAAAAAGCAGGCAGTGTTAAAGGGCTTGTCCCAGGGTGAATTAGCATTGCGTTGCAGAGAGAGTGTTTAACCATTAATTGGCTTGTTTGCACCCAGCTGTTTTAGCTTCTTGGGGGCAGGGCCTGGACTGGTCTGTCCCTGATTGGCCTAGCAGGATTTTTTGGCCTGATTCTCCTCTTCCTCGCGCCTGTGTCCCGCTTTACTTGACCTTCATGCCCCTCCAGTCTGCCCCGGAGAGAGCGAGTGGAGAGACGTCGGGAGACGAATCTCGACTGTCCAGCCCGGGTACAGCGGTCGGCTGGCAAAACCTCCATATGCAAGGCTTCTGTAATTTGTTTGCTAAGCCTGTATTTACGAGCATGCTAATTGTAGGGAGCGCCATGGTGCAGTTATAGTCGCTGGACTTTGAACGTCTGCTGCTCTGCTGTCGGTGTCTGGCTGCATGTTGAGTCTGTCTCTGCGAATACTGCTCAACTTTTTAACTTCAAACTCCTTTTAAACTCCTTATTTTCAACTCACTTAATTTCATTTGGTTTCATTTAGACCTAATGAGATGCAAAGTCTCAAATCATCGCATGGCTCTTGTGAGTTGTAATCCCAAACGCTGATTGTTACGGCTACTTTTATCTCAAGATAATCAGATTTTCATTGAATCCACATAGTCGGGCCTTAATCTTTTGTGAATGAAAAATACCCACTGGTCAACCCTGCTCAGGTAAAAATAACCTCAGCGCCCCAGTTTCCCACATTCAGCGCTCGGCCCATTCATTCTCACACATTCTTTCCTCCTTTCTTTGCCGAGGCGAGCTGACCACCCCCCCTCTCTCTAGCTGTGATGGGACTGTCATGCAGAAAGACACTATTGTGCTGCGCAGGATCCCGTTTCACTCTTGCCTTGTAATTAAGAAGGGATTGCACGGCGAGAGAGTTGTGTGTGTGTGTGTGGGGAGAGACCGGGGGAACGGGTTAGTAGGTAATTTGGCTAAAAAGCAGAGCGCTGACCTGCTTTTGTAGCTGGCAGGCCTGGGAGCCGGCACGCATGAACCCAACTCCCCCACTGACACAGAGCCTCCCTGCTGAGGTTTTGTTCAGTGTGTGTGGGCATGTGGAGAGACGGCAGACTCAAAAGGAAAAGAAAGATTCTCTCTGAGACGTGTGTTTGTTTCAGGTGAATGTAAATGCATGCTTCCTTGTGGTTACGAGTCACGGAGCAACACAGAAAGTGAGAGGAAGCTTTGGTTAAACTTGTGTCACTGCGGACTCATCGTCGCTTCACTCACATTCCCTCCCTGAATCATGGGAAGTGCGGTCCACAAAGAGCATTTATAGAGGTTGAATCACGTTGAACCTCTCCTCATGGGCTGTAAATGAAAGCAGGAGCTGGTGACATGGTGACTTTATGTATCCTGTGTGGGCTGATGTGTCATTTGCTGCCTTTTTATAATCGTGAACAGAAAGATTCAGATTGGTAAACCATGTATGAGTAGTAGTAGTAGTTGTGTTTTCTGTGTTTCAGTGCAGTCTCCAGTTCGGAGGCAGAGCCTGTCATGGCCGACGTGCTGGAGAGCAGCGGCGGCGGGTCCGAAAATGTCCGAGTAGCCGGCGTGGATTGGCAGAAGCGCTGCATCGCTCTGGAGATGCAGCTGCTGAGGTTCCGGCTGCAGGCCGGGAAAATCCGAGAGCTGCTGGCAGAGAAGGTAAGAGAGAAAATCATCATCATTCACGCTTCTGGAGCACCAACTCTTCAGTTCAAGCTGAGCATCATTACAATGTAGGTGCAGACCAAGTGAGGATTTAAGGATTCCTCTAAACGAATGTTTACACCCAGAAACTGCCAGTCGCGTAATTGTTGTGTCGCAAACTGAATTGCACGGGAATATGCACGAAATACTGTTTAATGATCATTTAGACAAGATTTAAATAAAAAAAGGAATCAGAATCAACTATCCAATGATTCTAATCTAACTTCATTCAATCATTTATTTAGAAATAAAACAATATACCTGGAGTTACAAAATATTATGCCAAATATTAACCACATAGTGTCAGTAAGATTAGCATATTTGCCCCATACTCAGACATTATATATAATTTGCCTTCGATTTGAAGCTTATAAGTCCATGGTGACTTTTGGTTTACAAAGTTGTTATATGCAGAGGCAAATGTCTCCAACTACACTCAGTTCACGCATGGCCCAATCCACGAGGGAATCTCAAAGTCAATAACCCATTTAAAAAAAATAATGGATTTATTAGTCGCTGCAGCAACTCAATCCTGACAAGAGTTTTTTATAATTTACTGCAAAACTTTCAAGTCTGCGTAAGAAGAGCAGCCCAGATGTAATTTACCTCAGAAACGACAACATTCCCGAGAGAGAGATGGGAAATGTAGTTTATCCAAAGTGTAATAAGTCCCGGTCAAAACCTGAGCTGAATCTATGGCGAACTACTGTGGAAATGACACTACTCTCACAAATATCTTGTGGCGGGGATTATTTAGCAAAACACTGTGCAGACCTCTGCCTCATCATCATCCTCCTCTTCTTCTGGCAGTGTTTTTAAGTGTTTTACGCACAAGGATACAATTAAAGCAAGTAAATCAGCTAGAAATGCAGGTGTGGATGACTGTATGTTTATGTGTGTGCGTAAAGACAGATGGGATTACTGATTTTATTTGGTAAACAGATGCTGCGCTCACTCTGTGTCATCGGAGGTCGGGTAACATTTCAGCCAAGATGAATATTTCACATTTAACTCATTGCTTCTGCTGCTTCCTCTCAAGTTAGAGGGAAATAATCGCCATCCGCCGGCCAAGTGCGCGTAAAACTGCGTGGCCGTTGTAGAGCCCGACGACCGGACTCTTTGCAGAGTGATCAACTGACATCGGGAGGTTCAGCTCCATGCTGAAGATTTGTTGGTGAAAGAGTGGAAGTGTTTGGATGAGAGCGAAGAGGAGTGAGGTTTTTTTTTGCAGCTTTACGATTGGTCGTCCTTTATGGACTCAAATGGCTCCAAGTGGCTTTTGTCTTGAGTGTCACAGTGGTTTCTCTTTCTGCATCTTCTCTAATGCTGGAGTGCGAGAGCGGTTCATTCGGGCTGTCAACAGGATGTTTACAATCCAAACATAACCCGTGTGTCTGATAAGAGCAGGATGACTTCCTGCTGTGTCCTCTGGCAGGTTCTGTCAGACCTCCAGCTCATCTGTGAGATCCCAAACAACACACACACACACACACACACACACACACACACACACACACACACACACACACACACATACAATTAATTAGATTAATTGCCAGATATCCCACAGAACTCACAATTGATTCGACAAACATGTGGTCTGTTAAGATAAAATAATATTCCTTTGTGCTTTAGAGCTCCATTGTTCTCCATCCAGGGGGCTCATTATTGCAGTAGTGAACATGGAGCCTGGCTACAAAACTCTGAATCATCTCTCGTGTCTCCGGTTTGTTCAGCAACTCGACCCAGAATCAGAATCAGGTTTATTGCCAAGTAAGTTATTCACTTACAAGGAATCAGCCTTGGAGTTTGGTGCATACTATACACACATATTAAGATGAAATGGAACTACAGAAAAAGTCAAGAACATAAATAAAGAATCAAAATTACTATGACAGATATGTACAATGTCAATGTCTGGAGTTGCGCTCAGTGATGGCTGTTTCCACTGGGTGGAGAATCAATCAACCAATCAGAACTTTGCAGGCAGGCAAAAATGGCCACAACAATGGCTGCAAGTGTGGAAGAGATTAACGCAGCTATACAAGTTTCTGTAAAATGATATGTCAAAATACCAACTCTGACTGGGAACCAACAGAAACTCATAACAACTCAGCAATCAGCATATTTCCATATATCAAGTTAAGCTTGAGTAACCGATATCAACGGCTGAAAGTGACGCTATCGATCGATTAGTTGGAAATTAGTCATATAATAGAGGCAAAGAAAACTACAGTTCAGTCTAATTATCAGGCTAATGAACTCTTTAGTTCATTTGGATCAGCCCTACAAACATCATTCTGGTGCCAAATAATCTCTATGAACAGATTCTGCATTCATATGTAGAATCTGAGGCACCGGGATAATATTTTAGTTTCAAAAGCATTCTGGTTTCGGTTTGTCGTCCGACTTGTATTGACCAATCACGAGCAGGCTTTAGTTAAAAGCAGGTAGAGAGAAGGAGAGGAGAGGGAAAAAAACACCAGCTGTCATATGACAATGTTTAACTCTTTTATTGGTCTAAAATGAGCTTGTAAACTGGCTACTTGTGAAACAATCCGGTTTCAGAGATTGGGTGCTTAATACTACGAGAACACCAAATGCAGCAGAAAATAGTCCCCAAGAAAGTCACTATGTTCCCCTGTTTGAGTTACATTTACTGCACCCCTTAAAAAAAATGTTTTTAGTATATACGCGTGAGCTGATTTTAAAGATTTACGTCTTCCGAAGGACAAAATGGGCTCGGGGCTGAGTGTGTGTCAGTGTGGATGTCGGCATGTAATATTACAGAAGGTGGATTGATTGTTAATGCTTTGCTGGTTCTGGTCTTTTTTTCAGGCTTTTTTTTGACAGTAAGAAAAATATAGAATAATAACCAGCCTTTATTCATCAACCACCAATAAAGACATAGTTGCAACTTGCCTTGCCTTATTAGGAAGTGGTACCCACATCCACACTGTTTGAACATAGCTTTTAATTTCAGCCGTGATGCCAACAAATTGAGGGGAGTTCAAGCTCTCTGACAATAGATTAATTACTGTTCCATGCACAGTATTTACTGTTGAATGTTCTCTTTTGGCATTTGGCTAGAAAATAGGCTAATTAATTTCTACGTTTTTCTTTCACTCCTTCTCTCATAAACACACATGCATACACACTCTGACACACACACACACACACACACACACACACACACACACACACACACACACACACTCACACACACAAACACACACAGCTCTGAGCGGGGTTTAAGTGGAGGCCCGTGCTGCTGACTGGGTTTTTTTCATGGAGGGTGGGGGGGTTGCTGAGTGACTACGATGGCGTCATGTTATTACTGTTTGGAAAGTCTGCTTCGCGCTCTTCATCTCCTCTGTTGCCAAGTTAGGAGTGTTTAACGCATTGACCCACTTTGCGATGGAAAAACATGGAGGAGAAAAAAAAAAGGGAAAAGGTTGAGGTGGGTGCGTGTGACATGGCGTTCATCCCCCCAGAGGCTAGGGAGGGAGGAGAGAGGGAAGGAGATGCCCCATATGCCTTGTGAGGAGTTTAACAGGCAAGTTCTCCATTTAAGAGTTTTCACCGTGGATTAGAAGAGTGCAAACGACGGCTGTCAGATGGTAGACCAAAAAAACAGAAACGTCTTCATGCAGGAGGAACTGGAGAATATGTTTTTATTTTTCTGGCGCAGAAATGACACAACTTCAGAATTATAAATAAATCATTTGGCCCCAATACTGGACCTTTTCTTTTGCATTGGGGAAATAGTTTGGTGTAGATTATCAGCTTTCTTTAGGCTGTAAAACAATATAGAAATAACTTCTGCAGAGGATTTTTTATTTTATTGGATGGCATTTCCACTTTAATTTAGTTTCCTTTAATTACTTGTATAATCTAATAGTGGACAAATGAGAATAATCTCCTCCATGAGCCTCACATGTCTTGAGAAGCAAAACACTGCTATCAGTCTGCAGAAAGGTCACCAGGTTCATGTGTGTGTGTAAACATTTAGTTTCACGAAAGGATTAGTTTGGAACAGCTTTAAACTGCTTGAGTCTGTTTTTCATGATACAGTTTTTCTAATTTGTGTTTCAGTGAAAGTTAAGAGAGGTTTTATGATTTTTGTCTTGCGCTTTAGACTTTTTTTATAACCAGCTTTCTCACTGATTTAAAAACCCTGTTATTAGTCTCCATATCTATTGAATGACTCTTTCTCTACCGGTGTCTTCTTTCACTCTTCCACAGCGGTTTCAACATTTAACGATTGAGCTGTCGTCGTTACAATAATAAAAAGAAAAAAATGAAATAAATGAATACAAATAAAAAGACAACACAATAAAACAATACAAACTAGGGCTGCAACTAACGATTATTATAATAATCGATTAATTGGATAAAAAAATATTTTTATCAAAAAAGCGTTCATTTCCAACCCTTTATTCAAAAACAGAAGTGACAGTGCAAAACATCTTCAGAAAGTGCACAAACAGGTTGCTCCTTGAACATTCCTGAGCTGTTAATTAAAACAACAAAATGGACTGACACTAAAAACAAACACATATATGCTTTACATCTGCCAAATGTGAGCCCTTTTTACTGTAATTGATCCCTCCAGAGGCTGCATTTGCATACCCTGCGTTATCAATATGTATGAAATACTGGGACAGAGGGAAGCTGTACTGCTCCATATAGAGTCCTCTTCCTTAAACTCTTTCATTCTGGGTCTCTTATGACCACGACGTCACGTTGTTGGCTAAGCCCAACGACGTTGCAGCCAGCAGCCAGATCCGCCGGTGTGCCGGTTTAACGTTAATGAGTGACAGCGTGAACTGAACCAGACCGGGGGGTGACGGCATGTTTCATCACGTTACGTTTTTTTACAAGCAAGACTGAACTGTAACGGAACTTAACGTAACTTTAACGACAATACACAACCAAACACGTTAGCTAACGCGATAGCAAGCTGACTAGCTTCCATTAAAAACAAGTTAGAGGAACATGAAGACGCTGATTGGCCAAGACTCGACTTGTCAAAGATCTTCTATTTTTGAGAACATTACAACCTCATCTTTTCTCGTGTCTCACTTCAATCTCAGAAACGCTGGCCGGCCAGTTGCTCTGCTCCGCTCTTTTTTTTCTTCTCCGCGACTTATTGCCCGACGTAATAATCGCGCGACACAACGAATCGATAATGAAATTCGTTGCCAACACTTTTGATAATTGATTTTTATCGATTTTATCGATTCGTTGTTGCAGCCCTAATACAAACCAACATTTAGTTTTTAGTCTTTTCATGGGTTTTGTTGAAAGGAAGAAAAACCCAGACCCTCATTAGGAGATCTTTAAGTCTGGCGATGAATGCAACTCAAACTAACACAAAGCTTTAGGAAACGTGACTCCCGCTGCGACATTTTCAGCCTTCTCAGCAGCACGAGCTACTGTGTTGCTCTGAGGCCTGACAGATGCTGGATTGCAGACATAGTTGTCTCACGCCTGCTCAGCAACGCAACAGTTGCTGTAAACAGACGAACAGACACGTATCTGATGGCCTTATGGTTCTCGGAGCCGCTCTGTTACCATCAGGTCAGGAGAATGTTCCCAACCAGGAAAAATACTCATTTGAAAACATATATATATTTCCATTTTTACTATCAAATATAAATCAGCATTTTGAGTCCGTATTTTCAAAATGCTGCAATTAGTTCATCAAAATATGTTTGCAAGCGAGCAAAGAATTCTAAATGGCTCAAAACTTAAGGATAGTAATAATTTGCTGAGAGTAATGCGAACAATTGCACAGTTCAAATTGTTAGGGGCGACTGTGTCTTTCAATCAGAGGGTTGGTGGTTCGTGCCCCGGCCTTGCTAGTCCCTGTCGCTGTGTCCTTGAGCAAGACACTTAAACCCTAATTGCTCCCCGTTGCTGTCTCTGCGGTGTATAAAGCAAATATGTAAGTCGCTTTGGCTGGAATCAAGAGATACAAATAGTTAGCCAACAGTAAAGGAGAAACAGATAGATGTTGAATAAATGGTAAAATAATTAAAAAGAACTGATAGGTTGGAAGAGTTAACTACAAGTAATGGACTTGAAAGAGCAAAAAGTATTGGATAAATGGTAAAGACTATACAGGTTAAGGATTTAACTTAAAGTAATGTATAAAAGTAGTTGTGGTGGATAAACACTTAAGATTGCGAAAAGATGATCTGGAGAAATAACTAAAGGTATCAGATAAATGGGAGAAACATCTAGCTTCTGCCACAAAAAGTACAAATGCAAACTATAAAGATATTGTAAGAATGTATTATATTGTAACAACTGTCGTGTTAAATATCATCCATGAAAGATGAAAATCATTTGGAAAGATGTTCTCTGTGTTAACTTTGTCAGAAGCTTCCCAGAGCTGATGTCTCAGTCATGTGATCTTTTGAATCTGTTGAGGTCGGGGTCTGACCCTGTCCCCTCTTGACCGGAGCCTTTTAGGTTGTCCGATGGCTTCTTCTGATGACCATCATCTCTTACATCTGTTCTACATTGTGACATCTTATATTCACATGAAGTGCTTACCTTCCTCTCCTATTTATTGTTTTTAAGCGGAGGACAAAGTGCTGTTTGCTCTACGGCTCAAGCTCGATGAAGCCTTTGACTCACAACCTCGAAGGGGAGGAGTCATCCCAAACTAACCATCCACATGCGCTCTGGCTTTAGTGAGTGTTAATCTGGCTGCGAGGAAGCGCTCAAATGCTGTCAGTGGTGGATTCTGGGTATCAGGGGGCCTTTTTTTATGGAGGTGACGAGACGGGAGAAAGAAAGAAAGAAAGAAAGAAAGAAAGACGGAAAGGAAACAAAGGGAAAGGGAAACAAAGATGATGGGAGGAATTTGAATGCATCTCTCAAGCAGAGTGAATCCATTAGTATGTTTGTCCTCCTTTCACCTGGGTCACTGAACTCAGAAGAGAGAGAGAGAGCGAGAGAGAGAGAGAGAGAGAGAGAGAGAGAAAGAGAGAGAGAAAGAGAGAGAGAGAACTTGCAGATGTGTGCATACTTGCAGGATTGATGGTGTTTGAGTCTGCATGCTTGCACAAAAGGTGACGCAAGCTTGTGCACACATACATCGTGGCATTTTTTTCTATCATACTTGTTTGACCAGCGGGAAGAAGACACCATTGGGCCTCCTCCGACAGGCTCTGTGCCCTTCTGCTGTCAGTTAGTGGATTTTTGTTGTTGTTGATTATCTTGCTTCTTCTCTCTGACTGGCTGATGCTTGACCATCTTTCCTGCTCGCCAAATTCATATATTTTTTTTATCTTTTTCTCTCTAAGTGTAAGGGGTCCTTTCTCTAAATGACATGTAACTCTTGGAGATTAGGTGATGTTTGATATGTTCAAAGTCACAGTAACCTATTTTTTTCTCTCTCTTCCAGATGCAGGAGCTGGAGCAGAGGGTGACCGAGGCCGACCAGCGCGCTGAGAGTGCAGAGAAACAGGTGGAGAGGCACTTCTCACCCTGCAGTGTTCAAAGCTTGTGAAATACACTTTTTACCAAAAACATAAATGGGGATAGCAAACTGTAAAACATTCACCCCAAACTAAATACATGCTTAGTAATTAGTAGCTGTTCAGTGACTCTAATAGAGCTTTTAGTCTTTTATGTCACATTTTCATTATTAAGCAATCATATAACTGCATTGTATCTGAATTACTCAAGATATAAGGTGAATTATTCGCAGCCATATTGCAGAAGCTGAGTGAGTGTTGAGCTTTGAAAAGCCGTCATATAATCACACAGCTTTTAAACAGCTAAACTGTTTTAAAGCCTGCAGCACTTGCACCAAAGCTCTCTGAACATGCTTTTACTGGAGCGTTTCTTCTTCTTCTTCTTCTTCTTCTTCTTCTTCTTCTTCTTCTTCTTCTTCTTCTTTTTGAGGTTTTTTGAGGCAAGTTTTGATGATGTCGAGGTTGTCTTCCTTTTTGAGTTTTTCAAAGTCGTTTTGGGGAAAAAGTATTTAGCGAAAGTATATAATGTAATGTAAAATCTACCGTACTCTCATAAGCTCTTGGACAACTTGTGTTATTTCTGTTTTGATGGACTATGTTGTCACACTTTTGCCAAGTTCTTATAGATCTCAGGCAATTACTTTGTTAATTACATTGTTATCACAGGTGAAATAAATGACACCAAGACTATAAATAAGACTCAACTTGTAATAAAGCAGAATTATCCTTTGTTGGAAATCGTACCATGAAAATGTAGTTAAATTAACAGTTAAACCCAATTCAAGGCCACAGTCAAGTGAATTTATATCTAATTTCAACTCCTTCTGCAGAGAAAGGTTGTGATCTGTGGAAGAAAGCCAGTAAGTTTAGATCAATCATGCTCAACATTGAATGATGTAAAGAAGAAATCCTAAAATCCATAAAGTCAGGCAACCCGTTGGATTTTGTGATTTTTTTTTTTTATTGGCCTCTTAACCAGCAAGAAGGAGTCAACCTTTGATGGGACTTCACAAAAGGAGAGGAAACCTCCTCCAGGACACATCACACATTCTCAGTCTCTGTTGGGTTTAATCTCCCATTTGCTGTCATTATTGGTCTTCCAGGTGTTTTTCTCTAGGTGGTAATTTAATGGTGCCCTTTCTTTAAAAACAAGGAATACCTGAGGGCTTATACAGATTTCTCTTGTCAGAGTTGACAAAAGTGTTTTCTTCTGGTGCCCATTAAAACTACACGGGCCGTGTCATTTTAAGCTTTCTTTTCTCACTCCTCTAATTTTGCATTTTCAGATCCATGTCATGGAAGAAAAGCTGAAGTCTGCAAACATACAGACCAGCGAGACGGAGAGCTCGTTGTACAGAAGGTATCAAGAGCTGACCAACCGGGTCCAAGAAAAAGATGCTGTGATAAAGAGATTAGAGGTGCAGCTGGATAAACAGGTATGGGCGGAGCCATCGGATAAAGACCAGAAATGTCCATTTATGTTCATAAATGTAGGTTGAAATAATCCCCTGTTTTCTCTGACTACAGATCTTAGTCAGGGCCCAGGAGGCAAAAATTATTGAGGAGAAGGCAGCAAAGATTAAAGACTGGGTCACCTTTAAGCTTAAAGAGGTAAGCTCACACATGTAGAGATACATGTAAGAGCCTCTGGGAAAGTTCTCCCTCTGCTGAGAGATGTCACTTGTGGCAACAAGAGATGCTTGTGAATAAACATGTAATTCATACAGCTGTTTATACAAAGCCATATCATTTAAAAATGCTTATTTATAAAACGTATCTCTGTAATTAAGACATAACACTTACAATATAAGTCTTCAAAATGAAGTTCCCCAATACTGAGTTATTGAATGGGTTTTACAGTTTATGGCTTTATGGTTTAAGATATGTATATATGTGGTTTGTTGCAGATGGAGCAAGAGAACCAGCAGCTGAAAATGGCCAACCTGAAGCAGACAGAGCAGATCATGTTGCTGCAGGACAAACTACAAAGTGAGTACCAACAGAAGCAGTTCATTTCGAGTTTAATACATTCAAATGTGTGATAGCCAGTAGTTCAGCATCAAATTAGAAGTCATAAAGGAAATGTAATGATTTGATTTACATTAGTATTAGTACAGTAAAAGCTTGTGTAGACATGTAGGGAATGAACTGGTGTTGCCTTTCTGCTTCAGCTCTCTTAGAGAAACCTGCATCCTCGGGATCTCCTGTCACCTCCCCGGTAACGGATGCCCACCTGGTGCCCAGCAGTCCGCTGTTTCCTCCCAGCTGCCCCGGCACTCCACCTGCCCAAGATGACAGCTGGAGACAGGCGGGTCCCAGAGGGGCCACCTCTAATATCAAAACCTCGCAGACAGGTGAGCTTAATTTGTATTATCTTGGGATGGGAAGCATGAAGCGTTTGAAGCAAAGAGCGTGATCTTTAATTCAAGTCTGGCTGATGACTGGAACAATTGTGCACGGATTGGTAGTCTCACCAGCAATCCAGTCTCACCATTATTTCCCAAACTTTAGATATTGGGTGTGTTTATATTTTATTAAATAAATCATGAGATTATGTTTTGATTTGTTAATCGTGATTAATTACTTTTGCCAATATTTTTATAATTTTATAATTTTGTAATTTTATTTTTTATTTTATATCTCTTTTTTTTTAACATAATTTGACAGTTTTGTCGTTAGTTTTAATAAGAGGCACACATACAGAAATATAAATAAAGTTTAATCGTAACTATCCTGTGACAACATTGGTGGGAAAAATTCTGCTAATTGATTAAATGCACTGCTTAGCAAAAATGCAATTGGTTCAGGTTTAATTAAAACATTTTTTTTAACACATTTGTTATCTAAAACCAAAGTCTTGGGAATTTGGACATCAGTTCCAAAGGGGTATGAAAGCTTCCTCACTTGTTAATAATTTGTCTCCGCAGATGTGAAACGGGCTCCTGAACAGTCCAGCAAGGGGATTTGTCTCGGAGACCTTGTCGCCCACAATGCTCTCTCTCAGGGTCGGAGCAGGGAGGGTCCCAGCAGCCCAGTTTCCAGTGCACCGGAGCTCCCACTGGGCAGAGAGGGTCTGGAAGGGTGTTCTGACAGAGACAACTCCTCCGATGAGCTCAACAGCAAGTTCCGCTCCCAGTGCCTTCACTCGTCTTCCTCCTCTTCTTCCTCGTCCTCGGCCTACGAGATGGCCCACGGGCCGAGCTCCTTGGAGTCGTGCCTCAGGATGACACCCAAAAGCCCGCTCCTGTCGCGCTCCCCCTCCACCAACAACCCCTTCCCAAATCCTCCAGCTCACCAGTCGGGCGCCAGCATGACGCTCCCCAAAGTACGGACTCTGCTCACCCCCAGGGACAGCATCCAGCTGGTCAAGAAGCATTACAGCCAGCCGCAGCCCAGCCTGGACAGACTCCACCACCTCAACGTAAACATAGACATCATGAGCCCGTCCTCCACCTGCTCCACCCTCAAGAGCACAGGCACCGCCATCTCGCCCTTCTCGCAGGTCGTGGAAGAAACGGACATTGACGACGGGCTTCCTGACAGCATGGACGGTGTGGTGGAAGGGTCTGGGTCAGAGGAGCCATGCCGGAACGGAGTCTCCTTTGTGGGACTCCCGGAAGAATTAGAGCAGCTAGATCCACCTCCAACGCCCCCATTGCACCGCTTCCCTTCATGGGTATGAGAGACCAGTATTATCTAGTCTACTCCTGCTTCCTGTATTGTTTTATGCTGTAAAAGTCCTTCCTATAAGCGTGAGCAATTCAATTGGATCCATCATCTTTTTGTTTAAATTACTACTCAATTACCTGGCCCATAACCCTTGTTTGACATTTTGGGGAAATTACATTTATTTGCTATTTGACGACACCAATCTCATGTCTGTATGGTAAATATGAAGCTACCACCAGCAGTTGGTTAGCTTAGTTTAGCACAAAGAATGGACACGGATGGAAACGGTTAGCTAAAATCATAATTTACATGTTAAATCTGGTTTGCTTAATCTGCACACAATAAATAACAATTAGCCATTTTACGGACGGTTATTCGTGTGACTTTTTTTTGGCCTAGCTGATACTCGAGGAAGTTGCTGTTCCTGGCCAAGAAATAGTCCATGCTACTGTTAAATGACTAATTGTTAGTTTTACACTTGTACAGATTAAACTAACAAGATATAAAAAGATTTAATCAGTGAGCTTTAGAGGTGTTATCTTTGGACAGAGCTGTTTCCCTGTTTAAAGTCTTTGTGCTAAGCTAAGCTATCCAGGTGCTAGCGGTACAACTTCGTTGATCTTCTCTTGTAACTCTTTGCAAAAAAAGCAAATAAGTGTATTCAACAAAATGTCAAACTGTTCCTTTTAATGATGTAAACAGCAAAGATCTAATTGACAACGTGTTGCACTGTCTAAAGGTGTCTATATTGACTGTTTTAGTGGAGTGAAGAGTAATATTCCTGACTTTGTTCTCTCTGCAGGAGAGTCGGATCTACGCTGTGGCAAAATCAGGAATGAGAGTATCCGAGGCCAGTCCTGCAGCCAGGGGCCCCGGACGAGGTGAGCGTCCCCTGCAGAAACTAGCCGTCCTCTCCTTCTTCACTAACATCTACTTTTATTCTTCCTCCATTTATATTCGGTGTCATGCAGAGAGGAAGACAGCAGCGGTCTCTCACCCTGTGTGTCTCTGGGTGTTGTGTAGAAGATGAGTCATTACTGTGAGGCGACATGTCACTCAGCTGACGCTAAAGCTGCTGCGGTTGGTTTGGATCTCTCATTGCCGACCCTTTGATGTCACTTCCTCTGGCCCCCGAGGGCTCCACACACCTGTGCAGGTGTGGGCTCCTCTTCCCCTGTTCTTTTTTTAAAGAGCCGAGGAAGAGCATAACAGTGGTGAGGTTTAGAGGGGTTGCTTTTTAATCGACTGCGATGAAAGGACGTGGTCTGGCCGTAATTACTGCTTTGCTTTCGGTCCCGACATCATCCATTTTGTCAGGATGCAGACGCCAATGTTTGACAGCTCTCCGACTATTGAGTTTCCTGACTTCCAGGGAGATGGAGCTGACTGCCAAGTGGCTGTTGTGGATGAAGTCATAGCTTACTCAGCGTATTCAGCCTTCTCTCATGTTTGCGCCTTAAGGTGCATTTGTTGTTGGAGCATTTAGATCTCTGGGCAGAATGAATATCATGGACCCGTTCTTGAGAAGCATGTGGTCTTCCAGCGCTACTTCAGGTGGACCAGCAGCAGTTTGATTCAGCAACGACTCAGCGCCATGGGAATTTTCGCCAAAGTTGAAAAATGTCAACTTTGCACGATTCACGGCGCGTTATTTGCGTCATTCGCGTTGCCCGGCGGAAATTTGCATTGTTCGCAACCACTCACGCTTGTGCATTGACTGTGCATGCAATCGCAACGCTTTTGGTGTGAACGCAGCATAACTATCATTTGTGGCAGTTGTTAATTATAGGTGACTTATCTAAATTATCTAAATGTTGCTTTGGCCCTCTATTGACATGTCCATAAGTAAATAAACATTACGTGCAATACATTCTGAATGAATGTTTTCCCGTGTCTGTTGCAGGGTCCAACTTTCCCCAATATCCAGCGGCAGGTCCGTTCCCCCAGTTGATCTATAAGAATATAAATGTGCCCGTCTATACCACACTGAAAGGGGTGAGTGACATTTTACTCTTTATTATTGTGCTTCACTTCTGATGCAGCTTGTCAGCTTCTTCTGTGACTAGTTGTCATCTGAACTGCCATTATATTAGGTGTTTTTTTTTACTTTACAGTACTCAAATGTGTGTGTGTTTTCTTTTTTTTAGAAAGCCACTCAGATCAGCAGTGTACCTCTTCCCGATGACGACTCTGGGTCAGAGGACGACAGCAGCTCTCTGGCCAGTTTACGGACATCCGTCCTGTTCCCGGACAAGAAAGGCAGCGTCCCGGGGAGCCCGCGTGCCGTCAAGAGAGGTGAGGATCATACGTCACAATGTAGACAGGACAGGGAAAATCATGCACTTCTAACATCAGGACAAGCTTCCTGACAATGTTGGGTCCGTAAAGGGAGGACCAGAGTATTGAGCGTGTACTGTAATGCTTGAGTTTATCTGATAAGATGCAGGGTTGTCGGTGTGCACCAACATAAAAAAACAAACATTTATGATAAATGTCAGGAGGAGCACCATTCTGCCCCAACATTTACCATCCATGCAGAGAGAAATGCAGCTTGTCTGCTCACCAGAATGGTATTCAGCTGCGACAAGCTGCATTGTAAGCACGTAAAGTAAAAAGATGCATTAGAAATCATTAACTAAAGTAGAAGTAGGTGATGCAGCTTTAGGGCAAGCACTCAGTGGCGATAGATAACCACCACTCAATGCAAAATACCTGCTTTAATGCATTGAACATCGCATACTGATGAGATCTAATAGTGATCTCAGAGTCTGGGTTTCCCATTTAAGAGCCTTTTGTCTTGTACCTCTCGTTGCTCGCTGGCTCTAAATCAACTGTTCTTTCTTAGGTGTGTCCATGTCCTCCATCAGCTCGGAGAGCGATTACGCCATTCCTCCTGACGCCTACTCCTTAGACAGCGACTACTCCGAACCAGAGCACAAAGTCCAGCGAACCTCCTCCTATTCCTGTGAGAGCACCGGGCCTGTGAGTGGAGTCCTGCTTTTTATCAGCGCAGGCCTTTTTGGCCGTCACTTCCTCAGTGTTACGCTACAAAACAGCACTTTAAATCGACACGAACCTCCGCAGACAAAATGTAATGCTGTGTGTGTCTGTAGGAGATGCTGGAGAAGTCGGGGTACCTGCTGAAGATGGGCAGTCAGGTGAAAGCCTGGAAACGCCGCTGGTTCATCCTGAGGAATGGAGAGATCCTCTACTACAAATCTCCTGTGAGTGTGAGCCTGCCGGACTGCTTCCTTCTAAGGTTTTGCTGTCGGCATAGACGACATTGCACGAATATTTCAAAAGTTTGTGTGTTTGCGTGCAAGATGGCTGCCGTCAAAATCTTAACATCTCATCACGAACACTGTTGTCAGTCTGGGAAAAAAAAGACGTACGTTACCGCAGTAAAAGTTTGTGTTGGCATTCATGATTGTAGTTTTTGACAGAAATGAATGTGTTTTTTTTCACCTAGAGTGACGTGATCAGGAAACCTCAGGGTCAGATTGAGTTGAACTCATCCTGCCGTATAGTTCGTGGAGAGGGAGCACAGACATTTCAAGTAAGTGGAAAACACGTCTGATATTCTGAGCCAAGGACTCAAACAGTGCTTAACTTTGTGTATTACTTGTATACTGAAATGTTAAAGATCTAAAATTCTAAACCTGGACTTAAAATAGATAAACAGTTGTTTGAGGGCAGATGCAGCGACACACATACTCTGTTAGTATAGCACTGCATCACCATAGAGCGTTACCGCTGCATACCAGACAAGCGGCTTAACATGACGTCAGGTATAACGTCAGGCTGGAATGTTTTCCTGGCTCTTTGGCAGCTGATTCTGATCTCCTCTGACACGATGATGTTATCTCAGTCGGGCTCGGCTTAGCATTTTTCCCATATTTCTCCCTTTTTTTTGCGTCTCATCAGCTGATTACAGAGAAGAAGACCTTCTATCTGACCGCCGACTCGCCCAACATCCTGGAGGAGTGGATCAGGGTTCTGCAGAACATACTCAAAGTCCAGGCCAGCAGCCCGGTTAATGTGGAGACCGCCGCCAAGCCCACCGTGAGGGGTTGGCTCACAAAGGTCAGGAGACAGAAGAAGAAGAAGCGGTAGATCGATAGCTCTGGTGTCTGTAAGCTAAATGTGGAGCTATACTGCGAGGAGACAATTAGCGTATCTTAGCATTAAGCAACAACTGGCAAAGTATTAGTATGATATTAATCTTCTATCTTGTCATATTTCTCTGTAGTATTACATATTAATGATATTTAGCAAATAAAACAACGAAAAACATTATAGTTATTACTTTAAAGGAGTATGATGCTCGATGCTTTAATATTTCACGAGGCCTACAACTAATTCATTTTCGAATCTGAGGATTTTTGGGGGGGGTTTCTTTTAATTTATAAATTTCAGTTTTTTAGAAAACAAAAAAGAGGTGAAAATATTCATTTTCTTTGAGAAGCTGGAACGAATAGATGAAGAAACGATTAATAGATGATCAATATAGTTTTTTTCTGCTGATTGAGAAATTGATTAATTGTCTGGAGTTGCACAAACATTTTTGTTTGTATTTACTGAAACAATGCACTAAATTGTGTCGATGTTTAACTTGTATGTAGCCTTACACCACTGCCCCGCTTCCATTGCATAGAATAACTCACTTTCGAGTTAAACGTGCTCTTTCAGACAGATGTAGACGTTTCTGTCACTGGGGTTTTGATGGAGCTCTTGAAGCAGATTCTTAAAACCCTCCTTCACGTTGGGACACGGCGGTGAGGCCGAGCTGCTGGAATGCTTGAGAGCTCCTTCCCTTCAAATCCCTCTATTCCCCGCCTCTCCTTATCCGAGGCCTGTCTTATGCTGGTAGGGTTAAAACACTTAAACATCTGACGAGTGTGTGTGATGGGTCTCTGACAGATGACTGACAGCCCCGTGTCCTCTCACCGAACGCCAAATCCCTTCCTGGGCGTCGTCTTTGATCTGCTGGTTATGACGTGATCTCGGTCCAGACGGGGGCCGTTAACCCGGTGACCCCTATTTAAGGGATGCATAGCTGGCTTCGTGACGACGGCATCCTTCAGTGGAAGTGTTGCTCCATTCACATTTCTAAAACTCTCTGAAAGAAGTCTATCGCAGAAAGTAATGTGTAATTATCAGCAACAGCAGACGTTAACATTTGACATAAGTTAGTTGTTGCTTTACTTTGAAATATACTTTTTTTTAATAATGATTACCCGCACTCCTGGGACTAGCAGATGTCCCAGGAGTGACGTCCGTCAAGCTTTTTAATAAAACAAAGAATACAAAGTATAGTCTTGTATTTAATAATAGCCTTGGAATGTGTCCTGATACATTTTCTGATACTTTCTCTGCCATCGTTATCTTGTTTCAGGTCAAACATGGACACTCTAAGCTGGTGTGGTGTTCCCTGGTTGGAAAAGTCTTCTACTACTATCGTAATCAGGAAGACAAGGTTCACAACTCTCCCTTCTCCTAACGTGCCCTTGTCTGCTTTTAATGTTGTCTTTTGTCTGTGATTATTAACACCTCACAAATTCAGGCTCCTCCCTACAGAACAATTGTCTTTTCACAAATTGAGCATAGGTGCTTACAGATGTTGCTTAAAGGCAAGAAAAAGACTGTGTAATTATGTCAATTTAGTATGATTTTGTCGGTGAACACTTAAATCTTTAACTACTTCTCAGCATCTTTTTGTTTGGCTTATTGTTTTGCGAATTTACTTCTTTCTCTCTCAGTTGCCTCTGGGTCAGCTGCAGATGCGGGAGGCCTCGGTGAAGGAAGTGGATCGCTCCTGTGACTCAGATGAGGACTACGAGGCAGGCAGTCGAGGGTTCCTCTCCTCCCACTGCACCCTGGCGGTCCAACCAAGAGACCAGAGTCCTACTTACATGCTCATCGGTACCAAGCAGGAGAAGGTAGTGTGAAATATTCATGTAGTTCATAAATATTTTCATGTCAATCCTAAAGATTTTGGGATTGATTCAGTTGTGTTTGCACATTTTTCCACACAGGATACGTGGCTGTATCACCTGACTGTGGCAGCGGGAAGCTGTGCGACCTTCAAAGTGGGCACAGAGTGCGAGCAGCTCATTGGTAAACTGCTTGATGCAGAGGGAGACCCAGGTGAGAAAATCCCTAATGTTCAACAAGGAGGCATCATTAGTAACCACATTATTATTAGTGTTAATTAGAAGAGCTTAAAGCAGTTTGTACTAAACTGCCTTTCAGTGGTAAGCATTACAAAGAAGAGCGTAATGTAATTTAGAACTAACTAGTTACTTGTTTTTGTCCAGATTATTCAGTTTAACGCAATAAAGCAGAGCTGTAAACGGGATTGTAGAAATACTGAGGTCATGAGTTCAAATTCTCATAATGCAACCCCCACCTCTCTTCTTTTATCACATGGTTGGTTCCTATTTGATTTATTTAGTGTACTTTTTTCTACATCTAAATGTTGCCTTAAGCCTTCTCTGAACTGCTTGGAGTCTTTTATATCGCTCGGTATCGAGCCTCAATATATTCTGATAAAATGTGTCTGTAGCTTTGAGAATCCAAAATTCAAACTCTAATTCTAAGAAACACAAATGGACCCCAATGTACTCCGTAGCATGCATGCTACATGCTACATGTTATTTTGATCCACTGTGTCTGACAGCCTTAATCCACTCTGCAGACTGTGTTTACGACTGGAGGGTTGTGTGCGAATAACTGTCAGCTGTTGAGTCATTACGGCTTAGAAACTCAATCTTTTTTATGTGTGCCCGTGCATGTGTTTGCGTGGGTTTGCGGTTGTGTGTGTGTGTGTGTGTGTGTGTGTGTGTGTGTGTGTGCTTCTTCCTTTCCCAGAATCTGCCTTGTGGAGGAGCGAGGCCTTGAGCTTCTGTAAGGAGGGTCTGCGTTCGCCTCTCACCACTCTGCCCTCTGAAGCTTTGCAGACAGAAGCTCTCAAGCTTTTTAAGGTCAGTTTTTTTTTTTAACCCTCTTTCTTTCCCTCTCTAGTTCTGATCCACTTACTCTTCCCCTCTTCCTTTCATCCCTTTCTCCAAATCTTTCCTTTTCTGTGCGGCTCTTACTGCGAGGGTCTGTTCAAGGCATCATCCGTCCTACTCCAGCTTGCCCCCTCCATTATCCCCTCCTACTCCTGGATACGCACCGCGGCCCTCTTCCTCTCTTCCCTCCTGCCTCTGAACCAGATCAAAGGCTCGAGGACGAGGGCCCCAGCTCATTAAAAGTGTGGAAGAGAGATAATGGGCTTGATTATCTGCTCTGATTGAGGCTAACCGTTCCTCTGGTTTACAGCCAGTGTGAACGGCGCCCCTTAAAAACCAGACATGGGAGGTCAGGGCCTTCAGAGAGTGGCAGCCATGGAAATGGAAGCCAGGAGATGGGGGAGGAGAAATGGGATCAGAGCAGAACGGGGACCATGTAGGAAGATCCTTTTCCTCTCTTTTCAGCTCGGTAGCCCTTCATTGCGCCCACCCAGAGGCCCCCTCCACTACAGTCACTGCACTAAGGGATTGAAAGTTGAATGGATCGGCCCTCTCTTTGACCAGCCAGCCTTAAAAAACAGTCACAAACACACAAAGAAACAAAATGAATGGACGTGACACGCTTTTCAAGTCTACCCTCTACTTCATGCCTTTGAAGTATTAATTAATCTGACAGGGCTGATACAAACTGTTAAATTGGTTGAAGACTGAAGAGTCTGAAAAGGAAGTGCCCTAAACTTGCATTATTTCTAATGGCCATAAGGGGGCGTGTCTTTGGGTTGCAAAAATAAGTCAGTTTTGTAGTCTTCTTAAGTCTTCTTCAATACAGCATTACGTTCATTTAGTAAATTATGGTCCCATTTAAAGTAAAATAGACTATAAAGCAGGGTATGCTTTAGGGACGTGGCTACCTTGTGATTGACAGGCCACTACCACAGCATTGTTGGATCTGGGAGTTGTGCACGTTCTCGTCTTCCATCTTTAACCCTTTCACAGTGTGTTTTTCAATTCATGAAAGTTAAGTACGAACATTTTTGATTGTCTTAAAATGTTCTTATTCAGCATTCGGTTGAACTTAGATCCACCCTCTTTTTTCTGGTTGCAAAAAGCCAAGCGAGGTGACGGCCAAAATGCCAAACTCCAGGGTTCAAAACGGCGGTGCAAAAACCCATGGACCAACTGCGCCTACTTCTTATATACAGTCGATGGTTTCAGACAAAAGATTGTCTTCAACTGTCTCAGACAAGAGAGCAAATGAGAGATGAGAACAACAGTTACGTAAAAAAATGACAAACATATCTGCTGACCTCATGCCATGCATTTCTGTTGTTTTTTATAATTCCGTCTGACCTGATTATTAACATCACCTAGGCTTCAACTTCTTTTGCTATCTTAGCTGTGTCGTCTCTGGTGTGTGTTTGGCTCCACCTGCTGGTGATGCAGTGGAACTGAATGCCAGAAATCTGTCCTTCTCTGCAGTCCTGTCAGCTCTTCATCAACGTGCTGGCCGAGTCTCCGTCTGTCGACTACCACACCTCGCTGGCCCAGAATGCATTGCAAGTGTGCCTGACCCACCCGGAGCTGCAGAACGAGGTGTACTGTCAGCTGATCAAGCAGACCAACCGCCGGACGCCACACAATTACTCCCTCACGCAGGTCAGCCCGCACAAAACTAAACAGATGCATATGAAGGGCAAAGAATGTTGATGGCAATAACAGGTTAACTCTGCGTTCTTGGCACGGGTTTAAAAAAAATGTCGGTATAAAATACTCTCCTGTTAATAAAAGTGTTTTCTTCCCGTAGTGCTGGCAGCTGTTGTCTCTGTGTGTGGCTCTGTTCCTCCCTCAACAACATTTCCTTTGGTACCTGAGACAGTACCTGCAACGCAATGCTGACCCAAGGTGAGGAGCCCAAAGCCTGCAACTGATGCGTGACAATTTTTTTTTAAGTATAAAAACTCCATACAAAGTAACTAAAATTCGATTCGTACCAGTTTTTGTGCATCGTTTTCATCTCTCTTCCCTTTTCGTCCCACACAGGAGTGAGGTGGGGAAGTATGCGGTGTACTGCCAGAGGTCTGTGGAGCGAACGCTGCAGAACGGAGAGCGGGAAGCCAAACCTTCCCGTATGGAGATCGTCTCCATCCTGCTGAGGAACCCCTACCACCATTCACTGCCTTTCAGCATCCCAGTCCACTTCATGAACAACACCTACCAGGTAACACAAGTTCTAACTCGCGCTGCATCTACCTCATGATCGTGTCTTATGGATGTCTTAAGGACACCGTCACACTGTCCTCCTCTTTAGAAGCAAATCGTTAAATCAGAGCATTTCACTCACTTTAACCCTAGAACACTAACCTTGAAAATAGTAACACCATCACTAACGTCGCGTATATTTGACCTGATAAAATATACTTCTCATCAAAATATATTAAAATACAATAAAACAAGGCAAATTGAAGTACTTTTATTGTACCCTATAGAACTAAAACCATAAACAGGTATCATGGGGGGCACCCTAAAAAAAGGCTCAAAATCGGGTGAAAGATTTGGGAATCGTCAATGAAATATGATTAAAAATATAAATAATGGAGCTATGAACTTGTTCTTTGGTCCACCCGTTCCTGGGACATGTGAGCCTTGTCCGGTGAAGAAACAGTCTCCCTTCAATGGTAAAACCCATCTGAAAAATGTTCCACCCTCTATCACTAACGTCGGGTGAAAATCACCCGAACACATGCCTGTTGAAAAAAACATGGATTGGAGCAGAGAGACACACCGACCTTCAATAACGTCTGTGAGCAGCATGAAGCTACACAAGGACCCACGGAACTCAGACAAAAGCAACACAATGAAAATAATGTAACCACAATCGCACAGGTAAAAATCACCCGACGTTAGAGTTCTAGGGTTAAAGGGAAGGCATTGATGTGTATTTTGTTCTTCACATTCCAACGTGCTCTGCCTAGAGGGAAGGAAACTAACAGCAGCATCAGTTTGTTCCTGCAGATGTGAGGAGACGGGCTGACGTTGCCACTTACAGGCGAATAAAACAACAGCTGCCTGATTATTTCTGCCGAAAAAAACAAAAAACGGTTTTCGGCGGTGATTTGCTTATCAAATAAATGCAATCAGATTACTGTTTTGTGTGAACTCTGTATTTCTAGTGTTTACTTTGACAACGTCCTAACAACAACATCACTGCCTTCGTGGTAACTTTCCAGAGTTGCAGTTGCAGTGTTTTACCTCCAATGAGCCCTCAAACCCATGGATCTATTTCTCAAACTGGACTAACTAGACTTGAAACAACACAACTCTTGCTTGAAAAAACAAAATTATGCAAGGCTCTTTTTGGACTTAACTCCCTTAACACTTTCTCATGTAGGTGGTAGGTTTCGATGGCTCCACCACAGTGGAGGAGTTCCTCCATATGCTGAATCAGAGGATCGGCGCGAGGAAGCCTCAGCTGTCTGGGTTTGCGCTCTTCAGTGATGATCCATCTGGCAAAGACCTGGAGCACTGCCTGCAGCCGTCTGCCAAGGTAAGAGTCCGGGTCACTGAACATAAGTGGACGGTAGAAAACCCCGACACGCCACAGAGGCTTTTGTGGTGCATTTATTCATATAATTTGTCTCGCGTTACTTAATATTTCAGAGGCTCAGCAGTTGGTCGTTAAAGATTATTTTGACAAATTAAGTTTGTCCAAACATTTTGGTGACTTTTTGATTTTTAAATGTAGTCGCATGCCAGCAAACCGAAGCTTTACCCTGTATTATAATCCCACTTGGTTTTCATTCTGGTTCCTGAAACTGGAACCATCATGTTTAACCGGCCCACCAAAGAAAGTAAAAACACCACATTTATAACTCGGTCGAACAGCTCGAACAGCATGCAGTATATATAACAACTACACGTCTGACTGGAGACTGACTTCTATCCTTTTTGACAGATCTGTGATGTCATTTCCAAGTGGGAGCAGGCCCTGAAAGAGCTGTATCCTGGGAAAAATGAGGGAACACGGATAGTGCGTCTCACATACAAAAGCAGGTAGGATTTCCATTGTCGCATCTGGGTTTTGCAAAAACACACATTACCTCATTATCTTTCATTATGTGGTCGCAGACATTTGTCTAAACTTGCATCACAAGAATTGAGGGTGATGTGTGATACGTGTTTACGCAGGGATTTGTGTGTGTGCGTGATTCCGGCCTCTGCCGGGAAAAATCATGACGACGTTCGTTTTTTTTTCATTCGTGCACGCACAGGTTGTGTTTCAGATCTCAGGTGAAAGGAGAGACGGACCGAGAGCGCCTCCTGCTGGCGTACCAGCTAAATGACGAAGTTCAGCAAGGCCACTTCCCCGTGAACAAAGAGCTGGCTCTTGAGGTGGCCGCCCTTATGGCACAGGTCTGTAAAGATTACGTGAATTTAGAGGATTAAAAATACTCGCTGTCAGCAAAGGATTCCTATGTTTTAAACTCTCTCTTTCTCTTCCTAATCCCTCTCTTCTTTCATCGGCCTTCTAGGTAGAACATGGTGACTTGGAGAGACCGGCGGCCTCCTCTCCGACTGGCTCCCCTCAGCCTAAATCTCAGCTGATCCTCCTGCAGGCCTTAGAGCGCTTCTACCCCAAACGCTACAAACAGGACTGCAGCTCAGAGCAGCTCAGGTGAAACAAAAACTCTGCTGTTGTCAAAATAAAAAATACTCACTGAACCAAATCCTGAACCAGAGAACCGTATGCCCTCATACAGATGTATGTATATATATATATATATATATATATATATATATATATATAAATAAAGTCTGACAAACACAGTGATTTCATTTTGTCATAAACTCATCAGACACAAATGCTGCAGGATGTTCTTGTTTGCTAAAGATGAGATTTACACTTTAACCAATGTTCCCCTTCTCCTCTCAGAGATCTTACTGAGCGCCTGGCCACTAAGTGGTCTATGCTACGTGGGTGCAGTGCACCCGAGTGTGTGAGAATATATCTGACTGTGGCTCGCAAATGGCCCCTATTTGGAGCCAAACTCTTCAGTGCGAAGGTAAAGAAAAAAAGTATCTCTTTGCTTTGTGTTTAATGTTACACTCTGTATAACTTCATGCAAGCTGCCGGCTGCAGGTTAAATTCACTCCTTGATTTGGCGCCTGTATTGAAAACAAGCATGCTCCCTAAGCCCCATCCATCAAGCTCTCAAGCCCAGGTTGGACCAGTTTTAGACCACGAAGAAGACCCAGGGAGGAAGCTGCGGTGTTTATGTGACACCTGTAATATGACCTTCTCTTTGTTTCCCCTGTCCACAGCCACTCCCCCCCTCTCCTGTTGAGCAGAGCCAGGTGTGGCTGGCAGTCAATGAAGATGGATTGTGTGTGCTTGACTGTGCAATGGTTAGTTTCAAACAAATACCTCCATCAACACTATCTCTGCCCTGTGTTGTTACACAAAACAAAAGGAGAGATCCACGCTTGTTTTGGAACATTTTAGAGCGTGCTTTAGTTTAAGTTGCATCCCCTCTTTATGTAACTGCAGTGCCGGGCCACAGCTGCAGAACTTTGTCTGGAAGGATTTCTATTCTGTGGTGTTTCAAACCCCAGAAATCCACAGGAAAATAAAATGGCCAGCCTCCGAGTTACCATTCTTGACCCTTGACAGACAGCTGTTCCAACATGTAAACCACACTAGTTCGAGCTCTGTAATTTTCTGCGGCCTGTGTAGATCCATTTCATTTCTTGGTCTGGTGGGCAGCGCTGCTCGTGCGCTTTCATGAAAGTCTTAGAGAGAGAGAAAGAAAAAAAGAAGTAAAAATCACAAGAACTCGCTGGATGTAATGTCACGCTTCTTTACACTCAATTTGCCCTTAAAAAAAAAAAGCGAAAAACCAAAACGATTTCCCAAAAGAAGTCCATGCTCTATTTTGGTCCCAGCCATAATATCTGAACGTGACAACGCTCCCTCTTGTCACTGCACAGTTTGACACTGACAATGTCTTCCTTCTTTCCTCAGCACACGCTGGTCACACACTCCTACCAGTCTGTCATTACCTTCGGTGGCTGCCGTGATGATTTTATGGTGGTGATAAGCCAGCAGAAGGAGCCTGGAGGCGGGAAGAAGAGCGTGGAGAAGCAGGTCTTTGTGATGGCTAAGCCAAAGGTGAGTGTCATGAGTACGTTAACAGAGAGGCATCACATCACCTGTTTAGTGCCTACAAGCTGGGACCTTAATATAAATGAATATGAATGAATGAATATATAGCGATATTGCACCGCTGAACCAACTGTAACACAAATGACGTTGTATAAAGTAGCTCTGACAGCCCAGACTTAATCACGCTCACCTGTTTCCACATCCCCTCCCCACCGAGAGCTGATGGAGAAAGCAGGTTGTTCCTCAATGGAGCTTTAACACAGAGTCACGTTACAACCGTGGGTGAAGCTCATGAGAGGAACTCTGATCGTTTGGGGGGGGTCTCTGTTTTTTTCACGTCTTCCGTGAGCCTCCAGCTCCCCAGAATCAAATGAAACCTCATATCATCGTGTTAAAGCCTGATCTCTTGTCTCAGATTCTGGAGCTGACTCTGCTCATGGCCAGCTACATCAACCACTGGAACCCCAGCCTCCCGTCGGCCTCTCTGCAGCCGCTCGGCCCCTGGGATGTGGACAGCAAACACTTCCCCGCCATGAACTACACCACCAAGGGCCCAACACTACTGTGAATTAACTACAGGGAGGCTTGAAGACGGACGTTACCGTTAGTGCGCTTTCATATGGAGTGTTTGGTTGCATGTCCGGGTACCGGGAGATTATTTTTCTTCTTAATTTTTTTTAAGTAGATGTCAGGATCAGGTCTTGTTAGACTATTTATTTCTATAACAAAAGAGTGTTTCAACTCATGCTCTATTTAGATTTAAGGGTTCAAATTCCTTGTTGGAATTATTTTTGAAAGGCAGATGTAGTTTCAGGACACATTTACTACCTGCAGCGGGATCCTTTTAGTCGCCGGGCCACTGCTCAGATATTTGCCTTCATTCTAACATTCATGTTTTCCAGACCTCTTTTCTGCCTAAAGCCGTTGCCTTGTGAGAGCTGGTTTGACTGGAATACGGCATTGTGTGTGTGTGTGTGTGTGTGTGTGTGTGTGTGTGTGTATGTCGCTCGTACTTGACAATAAAGCAGCATTTAAATTCCTTCATGAGGTACTGTGCAATTAGAAAGGGACTGGTATGGCACGTGATACTTTTTAGAATCTTAATTTGATATAATCCACATTGAAAATTTAGAGCTGCAATGAACACATTTTTGTATTATTATAGATTAATCTGATGATTATTTTCTCAATTAATAGATGAATTGCTTGGTCCATAACATGCCACCAGTTGACATACATTTAAAGATATAAAAGTGACTGAGGAACTTTGGACTGGTTATATAATCGTCTCAATTTAATACTGAAGCCTCGACATAACTAAGCAAACCATCATTGAGAAAACGGTATATTTCTATATAGTTATTCTTAATGCTTGTCGTCATCGAGTCGGATTCGGCACACAATCAGATGAAATCATGCGGGTTCACCAGAAAGTCCTCGCAGACACCAGCTGGGCCTCCAGCTGCAACCAGCACGCCACGGCCCGACCCAGATCCGGCTTCGCTGCAGTCTGAGGGGAAAAAAGAGAGGAGGAGGAGGAGGAGGAGGAGGAGGAGGAGGAAGAGGGAGCTTGATCCTCGCTGATCCGCTGGGAGCAAACACTCACATCAGGCTGTGTTGCTGGGCCCGCTGTAGGGAAGGGAGGCCCAGAAGAACCAGAATCAGGACTGAGCGGGGCCGCCGGTCAGAGCCTGCACCAGTAAAATTAGAGTTTTTTTTTTAAGGGAAGCTGGTCCTCGGAAAACACTACCGCTGTTGTCCACAAGGAGCGCCAACATCATCACAAAATGAAAGTTCCTTGTGTAGCTTTAAGTTTAATTTGTTTTAATTTGAAGATTGAAAAAATAAAGCAAATATTAGCATTTAAACAGCTGGAACCACAAAGTTATGCTTAAAAAAAAGACTTAAATGAAGAATCGATTATCAAAAACAACAACTAAACAATTAACTAATTAATTGTTTCAACTCACCCTGATACAAATTGGTTTTCCTCATAAAAAGAGTGCAAAGCAGTTTTTACCCCATAGAAATAAAGGTCCTATATCTAAGGAGCCTTTTGTAATCCTTTTTTTTTTTTTAAAGATAATTAATATTTAGCTCACTTCTAGCATAACACAGGCCAAACAAAATGTGATCTGCTATTGGTGTGATGTTACTGAGGTACACAATAACACACTGGGTTGTGAAAGGAGTATAACTGACTGTATGTTAAGTGCATCTGTGAAAGTTGAGCAGTGCAATGTGTTCCTGTGCTCATTTTTCTGATGGTCATCTGACAACATATTAGGCATTCATCGTATTTATAATTCATTCAGTTTTCAGTTTATCAACAAACAAAAGGAGAGGACAAATAAAAGGAAAAAGACTTGAACTGTTTTGGATCAAACCACTGTCTCGCTTGTGTCCGTATTAGTTATTTATTTTTACTCCCCAGATTTTTTGTTTTTGCTCACAAAGGTAAAGTTTTGCCACAACTGCTACGTTTATATTGGAAAACGTTTCCTTTATGTAGCAGAGTAATTTAAGAGCAGAGTGTGTTTGGATATCTGTCCTACATGTGTTTGAAAGACAGTGTCTTTATGTTTGTGTGTGATGCTAGAATAAATGGTACAATCCTGTGTTCCTGTTTCCTTCTTTACTTAAAATATGCATAAATATATTAACAGCTTCAGCTCAAACAATTTGAATATGCTGCATAGAGGGTTGATAATTGAAATCAATATTGTGACATTTATTTTTAAAAATTCAAATAATGGCATACTGTATGTGTAATTAATGCAAATTCACACATTCAATATACTATAGTTATGGTCCACATTGAAAGTTTTAGGATTCAAATTTGCTCAGAATCATTAATAATGCATCATGAGTACCGGTACTTTTAATTTTAATACATTTTACGTACTTTTTGCTAATTATACTTCTACATTTTAACTGAATTTAATTGTTGACTGCAAGACTATTACTACTTTCACTTCAGTAAAGGGACTGAAGTAAAGGGACTGAATTTGCATTGCACCCGATACCGTAAGTATTTATTTAACAGGTATAAATCTCATGAAAACACAGATGATTTCCGTCATTTCGTCTCTTAATTTTCTGTGTTCACTTGATAGAAAAAGTTTTTTTATAGTAAAATTTTCAAATCTTGAAAGTCTCAAAAATAACGGCTGTGCTTTAACACATCAATCACTTTCTTGTGCTGGAGCAAAAACCCTTTCATTGCTTTCCCTCACAAAACACATGTTGCCCGTGAGTGTTAATCCATTCAGGAAACAGGGTTCATGCAACAGTGACAAAATTCATACTTTAGTCAAAGCTCGGCTTGAAAAAGAAGAACATTGTTTTTATTCCCAAAACCCTTCTTCTCTCATCCAACAAACCCATAAACTACACACTTACCCTGCTGGTTGCTTCCCAGTCCACACGATGTTTTACTGGAGGCGAGCTTGTTGGAGTGGAAGCTGTTCTGCTTTCTCTAATGCAAAGGGGGTCAAAGTGGTAATGGCATTTTCCTGCCAACATACATGCTGTAAATCCTTCATTTTTTATGGATTTTCTGAAGCTCTTGTTGTTCCATAACTGCTCTTTTACTAAATGAAATGCTCGTTATAGGGCTCACTGCTGAATTTCTGTATCCCTTCATTGCTCATCAAAAAAAGTGGTACACTAAAGGGCTCTGGCCACACGCTTTATAAAGTTTCAATCAAATTTAATTTAGGGTAAAAGAGTCCAGTGTTGTTGGATAGATGGGCATTTTGTTACCCTTACTGTAAATCCTTAATTTTACTGGCTGACTGTACCAATATGTATGCTAAATGAATTATGAAATAGTTATGTCGTACAAAAACAGACTATATACCTGAGTGTGTATACAGAGGGATATACTGTATGTGCAGAGTTTAAAGCGTATTCTACATAATAAAAGCCTGGTGTTTACTCTAATAAATGTGATTGCTGGCTGTAATATATACTTTATTTCAGGACTGAAACTCACAATACATTTCATTATCGATTAATCTGCCTATTATTTTCTATGATTTAAAAAAATATATAAATACACAGTGAGAAATTTCCTTTACATTTCTTGTAATTGCTTGATATTAACCAACATTCAAAAACCTTAATATATATATATATATATATATATATATATATATATATATATATATATATATATATATAAATATATATAACCGATTTTAACAGCTTCACATGTGTCTGTTATGTGCTGCCATCAACCTGCCAGATACTGTAAATGTTTGGCTAAATCTGCTACATTAGCATGAAGTGCTCATGGTTATAATGTCCACTGTCCCTTCTTAAAGAAACATAATTAGGAGGTAATGTCTAAAACAAATCACTGCATTGATAGATTGCAAATGTTGAGTTAAATGGGAAACACTAGTATAAGTAGTATTTGAGTAAATGCACTTTATTAATTTAAAATAACAATAATTATTTGATTGTCAATTCACTTTTACTGAAGATTTTCTCAATCAAATCGAATGAGCTGACTATTAATTTCATTTTAACTGTATTTTGACCAGGAATTCTGCAAACGCTGACTCAGCTTCATGCCTTTGTGAGTCTTCATCATAATTCAGGATTTCTCCGATTGACCAAATTTGAACAAATTAAAGCTCTTAACCTCTTCTATAAAATCAGTCTTGTAATGTTTTATCACAGATGAAGTGACCCTTTAATTATCCCATTAACTGTTTGGTCCAGTTCCTGTTGTGATACTGTATTCCAGCTATAAACACTTTAAAAAGCTACTGAAACATAATGTTTATATAACAAGTTTGTAGTGTTGCATGTCAAAGTACAGCATGTCCTGTGTTTTAGGATGTGAATTTAAATGTTTGAGTCATGGCAGTAAACCTCTTGGAGTGACACTTCTCTGATCTAACACAGCATTTAACCGCTGAAGGATCCGGAATAAAGGATCTTTAAAACATGGGACTCACATTACATAATCTTGTGAAACAATGTTTGTATCTGGTTAGGAGGCCTTGTACCGCACATGTCACTGATGCATGTCACTGATGCAAACCTGAATTTGAAAATGAGAAATATCATTTGCTGCTCTTTTCTTCTTTGCATGATTGTAATCTGGACATATTTGGGTAGACAACATGATCGATTCCCCAATGTCACCTTTGTCTCTGGAGCATCTCACACTATTTCCTGTCATTCGTAAATATTTCACAGATTCATCCAAACATTCATCATAATGAAAAAACAAGGCTGAGTTGAGACCTGCAAACTATACAGGAGGAGGAGGAGGGGGGTGTTGGTAATTGATTCCATATTAGCCGGAGAGTTCTCGGAGAGATATCTTCCTCCAGCGTGGGCTGCAGCCACAGCAGAGAGACTCCTCTGAAGCCCGCGGGACTAGATAACAAACAGAACCGCCTCTCCAGCGCGCAGCAGAACGGGTAGGCCGGCTGTCCAGCAGCGCGTCAGTCTAATGGCAAAATTCACGCGAGGCTGCAAACAAAAAACTCGCTTGTAACGGGTTTCTTACGTGTCTGTGTGTTTGTTTTGGTAGGACACATTGAAGAAAAAGAAGAAACAAAAATGACAACCCAGAAGTCGCCGAGCATGCTCCGGGAAGCGTCTCACCAGATTATCGCCGGCGGATCCGCGGGTGAGTTAAAACAATGGTTTCACTTTTACTACTTCAAACCACCGAATTGTCCGCATTGTGCAACAGTTCAGGGAGTGTGCACGATGCTACATGTAGGTAGCAACGGTTATCGATTAAACCCCACCAAAAAACAGGACAAACGTGACTTTCGCCTCGTTCACCTTCTCCCGCGAGAGCGGTGACGTGCGGGCTACGAAAAGGTCGTTATTCGCACGCGCGTGGCTAATCAACAACGGTGTAAATTCTCTTTGGATTGTCAAAGATAGTACATGTGACCAAGATAGTTCACACGCTGGATAACGGAAGAGCCACCAGAGCAGGAAGTGAGTTGGCGCATGCGTAGTATCTAGTGAGTCGAGTGATTTTTTTTTTTGTACTTTTTTATGTACTCTTGACCAGTAATGGAATTTAACTATGTCGGCTATATTTACTTGAGTACTGCACTTCAGTGCACATTTGGCGAACGTGTTATTGAGTATTTACTTTTTTAATTATGTTTATTTATATATATATATATATATATATATATATATATATATATATATATATATATATATATATATATATAATTATGTCAAACTTTGAAGTAGGACTTTAATTGGGTAGAAAAACCTTGTATTATGTGACATTGACTGTTTATAATACATCTTAAAGGGTTTTCACACAGTGAGCTGTTAGTCTTAGGCTAAGAAAGCTTTCATATTGGCATAATCTTGGCAAATGCCAAAGTGGGCTCACCCCAATGCTTGCTGGCCCTCCAGGGTTAGCCTCAAGTTTTTGGGGTTATCTCCTGAGAGCCGACTAAAAGGGCTAGAAGTTGCCAGTGTGAAACTAAGCTAAAGTGAACAGTTTAAAATCCTAGAATGTAAAAAGGTAGTCACGTGTTACATCTGACATTTAGCCTCTGACATAAGGCTAGAAGGGCTTGCAGTGTGTGTGTGTGTGTGTGTGTGTGTGTGTGTGTGTGTGTGTGTGTGTGTGTGTGTGTGTGTGTGTGTGTGTGTGTGTGAAAAGGGTCTAAGTTATCCAAGGGTCAACTCAGGCCGGTATGAAAAGCCTGAATGTAGTAATGTAATGTAAAAAAAGTATATATTCTTTTAATTAACTGAGTCTGCAAACTACCTACAGGTATTTAAATTAATTTAGTGGAGTAAAATGTCCAAATATTTCACTTTGAATGCAAGAGAAGTTTTAGGAGAAACCAAACAAATTAGAAACGTTGGATGTGTGTCATTTATATTAAAACAAAAGTATTCCCATGGAGAATGATCACTAGTGGTTAAGGAAATACTGTCATAATCATTGTTTTGCCAGAATAAACTAATTAACAAATGTCCCCCTGGGGGTGAATAAAGTATATGTATATCTATCTATCTATCTATCTTACGCTCTGTGAACATAACTACTTGCTTAAACACCTTTCATGTAAACATGGGCGCTACCTGGGGCTTCCTTTTGTGAGTCACCTCCGCGCACATTAGTTATCCACTCATACAAATCAGACAGAAGTGTCGACTGTTCCAGACAGGAACCTAATCGTGACGTCATTCCGGGTCCAAGAGGCATATCAAACTTGGCCCCACCTCCTTGTCTCTAACCGAAGTGAGCTGAAGTCATCCCTCTTGCTTATTTCCTCTCCTTTACCCATTTAACCTTAAAAAAATAAAGAAAAAAAAAACCTTCACTGTCCCAACGAGGTGCAGTTCATCTCGAACGAGACTGTTGGCTGTAGTGAGATTGCGCAACAGGAAGAAAAAAAATATTATTTTTTTTTTTTGTTACTTTATTTTTGGTCGCAGTGCCAGAGAGGCTGTGTCCTCCATTAAAACAGTATGCACTACCAAACCCAAATGATCCCACCTACTGAACAGTAATGATGCCACAAACATTATGAGGTCATTGAGCCAAATTGCTTGTGAAACAATACGCACCAAACCATTATTGTGAAGCACTAAATGTGTGGAAAGAGTCGTAACGTACAGATGAATTGCTTGTTGGGGGAAGTAGACGTGGACTGATTTGTAACTTGTGAGGAATTGCATATAAAGGCTCATTGTTGCATTATTCTGTCTGCTCCACCTCGTAGGTCCCGTATTAAATATTTATCAGCGTTTCAGAAAATGTCAACAGAAGGAGAAAGTCGATTGCGTGAAAAGATAATTTATCTTTTGTCATGCACGCTATGTCAAGTAAAAAAAACAGTCAAGGTTGGTAGTTAATCATTATACGTTCCTCAAGGTTAAAATAAGTGGTTGTGTCAGCATGACATTTTAAGAAGTATATCTCTAAAAATATAGAATCATACTTTCTGCTGCTTTAAGAGGTTATGCAGGTTTAAACGTTTTCCTGTAATCATCTCCTATCTATAACGCTTTTAAGAATGCAATAAGAATGCAAAATCAAGTTTGTTTTATTTGTAAAAGCATCTCCTCTTGCTGATACATAACAAAAATATATTATATACAGTTTTGATATTTCACTGAGTTCTTATTTCATCCACTAAATTGTTAAGTATCTCATATTTGCTGAGTCATCATGTCATGTCACCTAGCTGCTGCTTGTCTGTGGAGTGCAGTGCCAGTTTTGCTGTCGAGCATTACATGTTCAGTGAGGAAAACATAATATGTCCTTTTTCTTACATATTTGTGACGAGACAAATGCATCTAACAAGCAAACCCGTGAGGGGATTATCAGAGTAGGCTGTATGTCAGTTTTTGTTTTTTCTCTCCAACCGAACAGCTGGAAACAATACGGACCACAAAACTCTTTCCTCATGTTTTATTCCCGGGGTCGTGGCTGTGCTCACTCACGAAGTTTATAAAAAAATATTCTGTCCAGAGTGACCAGAGTCTTGAGCAAAGTTTTAGGATATATCGTTTTCATGTTCGTAAATCACAGTAATGCATTGTAAATCTTACATTAGAGATGCCAGAATTATACATTCTTCCAAATGCGTGCTCCCCTTGAAATATAGGTGTATTATTAGTGATGTAGTTTAATTTCACATGTCTAGATTTCACAATACAAACAGTTAAATGGGCATTGTTCTACCATCAGTGTCAGTGACAATACTGACTCACTAAATGCTTCAGACATCTCTTCCACTACAGAACACTGTGTTCTCTTCCCTTCTTTGCCAACACATTCCCAGTCTTAAAGCAGCTTCTCTGTTCTAGCCCTCTCATGCACTTCTGTTGGATCTCTGCTCTCTTTAGCTCACTTACTTGTGTCTATTGTGAAAACGTTGCTGATAGTTGCCGTCTGTCGTTTAGGGTTTAGAGGGTTGTCTCAAATGCGACATCTTTGTTGTTGCAGTTCCTGTGGCTATTAAAAGAAGTCCCATTTCACTTTAATGAAGGTTTTACTTTTTAAAAGGATAGTTCAGATTTCTTTTGAAGTGGGGTTATATGAGGTACTTGTCCATAGTCAGTATTGCTGACACTAGATGGCGGTCAGCAACGTGCTGCTGTGGTTGGAAAAATCAGCCAAACATATTTTAGCCACCTAAAAGAATCAATATCACTTTAAATGTACACTTTATTTAGAATAGTTTCACCACTTTCCCTTGCCGCCAGGCTGCTGTTACTGCTGGGAAACCGAAGCCGTTACCGTCAAGGCTCTCTTCAAAACCACGAGACCCCTTTGAGAAACACACAGGAGTTTCTGTACTTACCGCTGCCTCCATCGGTTGGTTTGTTTGTGTCACTGTGTGACTTTGTTGAGTCCCAACTAACCCTATTAAAACACCAAAGTCACACAGGAACAAAAACAAACCAGCAACTTTAATGTTCTATGAGGTAAAACTACTGTTTTTGTCAAAGGAATCTGGTGAGTTTGAAGACGGCATAGATAATGGTTCCAGTCCTCCTCTCTCATGCACTTAAAGTTAACGGTGTACTCGTTTTTTACTGCTCCAAGAACTCAAAAGCTTCTTTAAACAAGCTTTTGCAGGATATTTAGCATATTTACCTTGTTTACTTCAATGTTTCGCTCTAATACAATGGTTTATTTAAGAAGTAACTAACTCCCAACAGTAGTAAGCGTAGTATGTTCTGGCTGCATTGTCATCATTAGTATGTGTGTGGTACCGATCAGCTCAGGAATGCTGAATCTGTGTGTGCTGCTTGTATGAACTTCCGTAAACACTTTTTTTTTTTCATGCTGTCAACTAATTAAGAAGTACTCAGGCGTTGTTTTTATGAGAAGCGAGGTGTCGTATGTACTCTGGCATTGTTGCTTGTCCCGCCCCTGTTCTCCCCTCACGAGCCCTTTGAGCCGGACCACCGGCTGTCCTGACCCTCTAACCGGAGGCCGAGGGGCTCTCGTCTGTCCTCACCAGGAGTGATGGGACGGAGGCTTTAACTCTGAGCAGAATGACCTCAGTGTTTTTCCACGCCTTCTCGCTGGCTCCCCTCCAGAGATTATGTTTTTTTTTTTTTCATCCTTATTCACTGTTTACGAGGATGGAGACAGACTGGCGTTAATTTACGTGCGAGCGGTTCTTCGAACCTGTAAATTAAATGTGAATTCAGGGGAGAATTGCATTTTGGCATTTTGAAGAGCTTGCTGGCACCAGTTATTTGTTTTTATCTGTGTTGGATGCCTGGTGGAATGCAAATTTTATGATATTATATGTATTTTTCTGTGAGCATGTTTTTGAGCTGAAACGATTAGTCGATCGCTAGGTTTAGGTCTCTAGTTCTAGTTTCCCAATTGATTAGCTTTTCTCTGTTTTTGTGTCAGTGATTCCCAACCGGGGAGGCACCTAAAACTAAGGGGTCACCACAAGACATCGCTTGATTTGAATACATCACAAGCAAAAAAATAAATAAATTGTTAAATGGAATAGTAAACAGGATATTATTTAGATTCTGGAGTGTCTGATAAAATAAGATGTCTTGCAATACCTCAATGTCCTCACCTGAGGCCTTAATCCCTAAACCCTCTGGGACCCTGAAGCCTCTGGGACTTAACCCACATCACCTGGTAGACGGCTGACTGTGAAAGGTTTGAAATGGTATCGGCACAAATGGGACACCAATTTGCAGCAACATATCACGTTACCTTGACGACGCTAAAATGTGTTCAATCGTGGGTTTTTTATTTTCTTATTTTTTTTACTGCCCGATTTGAACGTCCTCCATGCGCTTATTTCCTTACGAGAAGAGAGGTAATTGTCAAATAAATTATTTTACAGGTTTTTTTTCAAAACGGCATCACTAAGCAAAATTAAAGTAAAGAGTTAATGAATTAAACCAGGTGTGTAATAAATTAGTTTTTATGTACCATCTTAAATCCTTAATGTTAATATTTCTGTGTAAATTTAATAGGCCAGGTTTATTACCCAGGTGCCGTCTCTTTGTTTACCCTTTTTTTTAAAGCCTCCAGGCTTCCCCTGGTAACTCTGCGTTTTATAAATAATAATAATTTCAAAGGCATTTTAAATGGTAAAAACAGAAATAATAAAAGCAATACCGATATAAACAAGGGAGATTACATCACAGTAAGAAACAAAAAAAAGGTGATGAAGAGAATCTTGAACTGGATCCTTTGCTGTATAGGGAGGCAGTGGAGGTTTTGGAGAACTGGGGTCATGTGATCTCTGGTGCGGGAGTGGGAGAGCAGACGGGCATTTGAGTCCTGGAGGTATTGTAGTTTGTTTGAAGATGCTGTTGCAGTCGTCAATAGCACAACGCTATGAATTGTGGGTAATATCCTCAGGCAAAGTCTGCAGAAATGCAGACTTACGAAGAGTGTGAATAAAGTGCTCAAAATGTCTGAGAGAGAGCTGTCACGAATTTGGGGTAGCCCTAAATCCTCGTGGCCTCCAAGTCTTTCAGTCTGCGAATGTAGACATCCGGGCTGCAGTCGAATAGTCTTTTTTTTTTTTGCTTCGGTCAAATTCTGCAAATGTTTTGGAAAGTACTTCAATGCATCCTTTCTTATCGCCTTTAGCATATAGGGCCCACCATGATTTATTCAAAGGAAAAGACATAATGGCGTCCCACAATTCCTTGCGGCATCATTTGGCACCCCTTGCATTTACACTATGCAAATAGTGTGTCTTGGGTCTCTGATTACATTATCTAGGGCTTCATGAAATTGACATTTTTCAGTTTATTTTTTACATTTACGTGATAGTTAGTTTTAAACCGTGTATGTTTGTTGGAGTTGTTCACATTGTAATTACATAAAGTCTAAATTCCACATGTTTGTGTCATAACAAGTAACATTTTATTCTCCTATTGTTTGTTTATTTACACCTCACACACTTAATATACACAAACATACATACTTGCACTTTTGTACTTCTACTGTTTAAGTTTAATTTAATTCCTAAATCAATACTATTTCTGTAATACTCTTTCTTTTCTTTCATCCCAGCTATTTTTATTTTATTTTTATTAGTATTGTTATTGTATATCTCTTTCATCTCTGCTGTTTTGATATCTTATTTTCAGTCTGTAAATTGCTGCTACTCGACATCAAATTTCCCCTTAGGGATTAATAAAGTATATATTTATTCATTCATATTGCATGATGGGTAATGAAGCTCTTTCAGTTCATACCTTAACGTTCATCCTCGGTTTGTCCACAAGGGGGTAGTAGTTGCATGCTATATCTCTTTTCAAGGTAAAGGGACATTACAACATTTTAATGTTTATGCTTCAGTCATAACTTTTGACTAAAGGGAGACAGAAGTGGTGCATGTGTGAAGAAAGCAGTTTACAAGTATTTGGAGAAAAAAAAAACTTTAAATAAATTTATGTTCTCTTATCTGAATAAAACGTCAATGAAAAGATGGATATTGAGGCAGAAAAAAAGTCATGAAAATAATGTCATCGTGTAGTGATTAATATACACGGCAAACCATCTTTTAAAAGTAGAAACTGGAAATCCATCTAGTTACATGCTCACTGCTGTAATGTTTTCTCTAAGTCCTTTGTTATTTCCTCGGTGGGTGCATTATTTAAAACTCCTTGAGTAAATCGATCCGTCTCCGGCAAATGGACTGTGACGACATGAGACAGACGCCCCCGCATGTGATTACTGCAGCGCTCCCTCCAGACTGTCAGAGCCTCCTGCAGGCTGCGCGGCGGCTCTCCTGATTTAATTGGTTTTAAACAGTCAACCTGAAATCAGTCGGGAAAGAACAAATAAAGCCACTTAGCCTAAATGAAGGAAAGAGGAAGAAAAGAGGAGAGCGGGGGAATCAAATAAAGTGTGTGTGTGTGTGCGCCATTGACACAGACTGCACTTATAGCAATGAGCGATTCCCGAGTGGCTGCACCAATCACAGCCGAATTATAGGCCTAATATTTATTTCCAGAAACAATTGTGCATGTTTCAGTGGGGCTTTGATTGAACTCCCGGTGGACATGTTGTAGACAGATGTTTAGATGACCTCATGTTTGAAGTAATGTTGATTCTAGATGGGGTGCTTCTTGGGCCTGTTCCTCTAAATCTGCTCCCGCTGCCTCCCATCTTTTTTTTGTTTCTCTCACTCTGGGAGGCCACGCAGAGCCTTGCGTCCCTCATATTTAATGTGTGCTTTGGCTCTCATTAAATGGCATCCATTTACATTTTTCTGTTCCATCCTTGACAGACAGATGTCCACACACGGGGGTCGTGGATGGCTTGGTTAAAATGAGCCATGATGGTGCTGAAGGACGGCTACTTATGCGGACACATCTGTCTTTTGTTCTCAATGCTTCTCTTTATATACGTGTTGGTTTTCAGAACACGGTGGATTTACCATCAGGGCAGCGCGTTTTAGACAAGCTTGTGAACATGGAATTGAAAGTTGTCTGACTAATAATTTCGTAATCTCAGCTGTTAATTTGAGTGAGTCTTTCCTGATGTGTCTTCACGAATAAATTGCACGCTGCAGGGTGCACGGGCACTAAGTAACCCCTCATTTAATATGGAGAAATTACTGCACAGCAGCATTTCTAAAGCAAACAAGAGAAGATGTATTTTCTCCATCGCCTAATTACCGTCCACGGCAAACGTGAATGATCACAATGTCATAAGAAATTAGTTGAACGCAAACAGGCGTGGAGTCTAATAGCGGTCTCATTAATGCACCGCAAATCTCTGGCATCCCAAAATAGACTGTGTAAACCCAACAGTTTACACAATCTATTGGCACTAAAATAATAAAATGATGAATGTGTTTGCACAATTTCTGTGGGGTTGGTGAAGAGATTTTAAAATGGGCGGCATATTTAAAGTATTAGGCCTGAATTATTCATTATAGCTGAAATGTATTCCTGTTTTATTATGGTAGAGCTACTTTAGCTGGGGCTTGAAATACTATTAGTTTCTTCTTTTTTTAATGAATCCGAGCAAAACCGTGAACTATAACATCTCTGATGCAACAATGCCATAAATTGGCACCGCTAATGTGTGACTAAGTACATTAAATCAAATACTTTAGGACAATTTCAACTCAATTTTAACTCAATTTAAGTTGGAGATTTAAATTGTTAGTCCACTTGACTGCATCAATTTGAAAGCTTTAGTTACTTTGAAGATTGAGATGGTTAAACCAAAATATAATCAGCTAATACATTATGACACACAGCTCATGCTGTGGGTGCAGACGGTCGTGTGCCATGTGGCTGACTTCCCTCAGTCATCCAGGTCGGATAAAGTCAAACAAGAAGCCTCTAATGACAGCCTGGTAAATCAGCAGTGTCCGTTAAGCCCCTGTCTAAGTCCAAAAATATTTCAGTTGCTTCAAGAAAATAATATAGAATAAAGAAATATTTTTGTTGAGGCCTAAGAAGCATACCTATTACAACAAGCTAGCCAGCTGCGAAATTAAAAACATGGATGAGAATCCTATTTGACTTTAAGTTTCAGCTGTGTCTACAGGTGAGGCCTCTTACAGGCTTCGGGCTGCATGTGTGACTCATCATTATTTGACAAGCGC
This sequence comes from Taurulus bubalis, assembly GCF_910589615.1. Lineage (NCBI taxonomy): Eukaryota > Metazoa > Chordata > Actinopteri > Perciformes > Cottidae > Taurulus > Taurulus bubalis. The sequence goes on along the minus strand of NC_136589.1, from coordinate 14,072,578 downwards.
CATCAATTTCCACTGGAATTACAGCTGCCTCGGACAGAAATCCGTCTGTGTCAAAAGCTGGAGCGAGCAAAGAGAACTGAACCCTCAAACACATATCGAGGCGTTGCAGCTGAAATCGTCTCTTTTTGTTTCACCTGCCTAGTAAATAATAAAATATAAACTATTCCACAACCACCATGTTTTTAAATAAGATGATCTGTATTGTGAGTTTTCAACATGTTAGGCCAAAGCGAAATAGAGCAAGTTTGTTTCAGTAAAGGTATTTTTAAGACCATAGCCTGTTTTAATGCAGGTACGCTGTCTGCTATAATTACATACTTTGAATCATTGAAAGTCTAGACAGAAGTACCCAAAACATAAAAACATGTCCCAGTTGAGTGAGGCTCCGTGATGTGACGTATGAGCCCCAGTGGCGCTCACGACGTTATCTTAATAACATGATTTATGAAAACGGTTCACTGGTGGAGGAGGTCGGGGGACCGAAGGAGGCTCGTTGTCGGGGAGGGGGACTCCTTGGTTGTTACCGCATGGGAGAAATGAGTCCAGCCAAGACGCAAACGCGCAATTATTGAATTGTACTTGCTCAAGCTCGCAGGGGCTGAACTTCAGCTCAGAGCCAAGAGAGAGACGGCGTGCGCAGCAGCAGTGAGTAGTGAATCAGCTGTTGGCAGTCAGGGAGTCCACTGCTGCATCACTAATGACACAGTGCCGTTATTGCACAACATATAATATCACATTATTTCATTGATAATCAAAACTAATGCCATTAAAATGCCAAATAGGCTTACATATGCTCAATAAAGCTTTGATTTTAGTTGATAATAAGTGGGCCTCGTTGAACATTTTCCCATCAAACACGAGCTATAAACGTTGTATGTAATTTATATAAAAGTATATGATCATCTAATAAAAAAAAAAACGATTATGCAATTCTGTACAAAGTGAGTCATCACACGAGGATGATGATGTCACAGAATGTCAGCGGCCCCACTGATCTCTCATTGGCTCAATCCCACTAATAGATCCGACAAAAGGAAAGGGACCAATATGCTCAAGTGGAGTTCATTGTGAACTTGAAAATGTTATAAAAGAATAATTTGTGGGAACTCTAATAAGTTAATTATAACTGTCAGTAAGAACGGCGACGTGATTATGGTTTGGGTGCATTAACAGCGTTTATATATCGGTAATTTACAATCGTATTGTCCGGTCAGATATAAGCACCGCATTTTGTTGAATATAATTGTCCCCCCCCCCCCCCCCCCCCACACACACACACACACACACACACACAGGACATTTGTCATACCTGCGAGGGAGTTCCTAGAATAATAATACTACCACTAATTATGCTGTTATGGTAAGAGCACATTTAGTTTATTATGATGTTTCAACATGGGAGGCTTTCACTGCTTGGTTTATTGCCGTCTATTTCTAAGTATAATTATTAATCCAGGACAACGCGTTATTGTATTTAATTGCACCACTTTAGATGTCATGATGCTAACAAAGAGATCACAAAAGGCCTTCTACACGCCTCACGATGCTTCGCCAGTCGTTCTTATGGGTGCGGGAGGGGGGGGCTTTATTCAGCACAAGAAAAGCATGTTAAACAAGAGGACAGACACACAATATGCTCTGAGATCACTCAGAAATTCCACGGCAGTCGAAGTGAAAAGCAAAGGCACGCATGGTCAAGCACATGGCAACAATAATAAAACTGAGAGGAGAATCAGCTAAACAAGCTACGCTTAATTGAGCACTCAGACTAAGTAGTCAGGGAGCAACAAGAGAGTGACCCTGTAAGAAAGGGAAAGTTTACAGTTGTGCGAATGGACTTTGTGTGTGTTTTTTATGCATGCATCTGGGTTATGTATTCGTGCAAATGAAAATGTGTGTGCGTGCGTGCCTCGGCGATGTTCTTGTGCCACGAAGCGGTCAAGAGTACGTGTGTGTTTGTTTGTTTGTTTTTTTGCGTGTGTGTGTGCATCCGAGTGACACATTTAATGCCGGGAAATTGGTTATGATTGCATGTGTTTGTGCGAGACATGCGTGCATATGTAGCCAAAGGAAATAGATATATTTTAAGCGTGTGTGTGTGTGTGTCTGTGTGTGTTCATGAGTCTGGATAATGTTTTCGGTGTATATTTTTGAGCCCGGGTCTATCTTGAACCTCCTAATTAAGAACAAGCTCTTCCTGTGGCGCGCTACCGTCTGTCATCCCAGCAGACCTATTATATCTCACTCTGTGATTTCGGTGCATCTTTGATTAGATGTTGCTGCGTTCAGTGTTTTTTTTTAATCCCAGTAAATATGAATTGTGGAAATACCGCCAAAAATGTACTTGTGAGCGATTTCAACGTGGCCGCTCAACGCGCTCTCTGTTTATTCTCTACCACCTTGTTCCTCATGAACACTGACATGTGTGTTGAAAAGTCTTGAATTGGGCATTTAACCTCATGCCCTGTAGCTCATAGCCACAGTTGGTAGTAGGTCAGACACATGGGCCTGTAGCACTGCGGTAGAAGCAGCCACCGGATGCTTTCCCAACGCAGACTTTTTCAGGCGCACCGTTTTTTTTGAGCTCTTATTTAATATTTTTTCATTTTGTTTCAGGAAAATCTTCACATAAAAAAGAGCCGAAGCCAAGACAAACCTCATGTTATTTCAACTGAGCGCGAATGCATGTTTCGAGACTTCAGATACAATAATTACAAAGCCTCCTTGCTCCTGCTGTAAGCGCTGCAATATAAATAAACATAATAAGTACTGTCAAAAAAACAAAAACAAAACCGGACAAACTTAAAAACCTGAATTGTGTGTGTGTGTGTGTGTGTGTGTGTGTGTGTGTGTGTGTGTGTGTGTGTGTGTGTGTGTGTGTGTGTGTGTGTGTGTGATTCTCTGGATGAGCTGGAAAATTTATAACGCAGGTTTTTACAGTAAGCCCCGGCCAAAGAACTGTAATTCTTTCTCCCCTTTTAGCTCTGTATTTGGGAGACAGGCCCGCCCACTTTGGGTTAACTCTATCAAGATGAACAGCTTTTGGGCCAGTGCAGTAATCATAATGTAATTTGTTGTGCTCATGGGCCAATTTGTGTCGTTTGGGAAGAAGTATCCCGTGCCTGGTGGCCACGGGAGAGCATGTCCACGGGGCAAGGCTTTAATTAGGGAAGTTCAAATTTATAGACACTTTGTATTATTTCTGATCTTGAGTGGTCGGAGGATGACATACTTAAGAGAAAAGAAGCTGGCAGAGGATGAGGAACATTTTGATAATGAGAAACAAAACTGAATGAAAGGTCATGTGAGGAATTTGTTTACCATTTCATTATCATTTTGAAATCAAAGCAGACCCAAATGTCACAGTCTGGAAGGAGCTTATGAAGAACAGTGAGAAGTAATGTTCTCCTTTTTTTAAATGTTTTTGAGATGTGGAGGAAGCTGCCAGGTTGTAGAAAAGAGAGGCGTGTTCATCTCTTTGTAGGGCCGCAATCCTGAGAGTGATGCAATATGTTCTAAATGTATCTGGTTTGGCATTAATTTTCTGCACAGCTATTTAATGAGGATTAAAGTGTTATGCCTTAAGTGGAGAATCTGATCCAAGCATTTTGTGAATACGATGACTCAGACGGAGGGTCTAGAGGGCAGGAGAGAGCCATATTGGTGCTTTTTAATCCGCCTCAGTAATGTATTGAGTTATACATTTGTACTTGCCCCAGCTGCACTTTTAGCAGTCAAGCAGCTTAGTGGAAATCATAGATTTAAGGTAGTATGAAGACGGATAATTCTGCTGATGCTTTTACCCGTCTGCACAAATTGTTCCACTTAACCGAGACGTACAGCTCTCAAAATATGACATGATCCTCTTACATCTGTGTTTTGGTTTGCTGCAGGTATCACTGGAAATGTTAATATTATCAGCATGAAATGCGTATTTATCCTGAAAGGACTCCAAGCTTTTGTTTCAGCACACTGATTCTTGAGATAGTTTCATCGCACACCGAGATCCAAAATGGTGACTCAGATGTAACGCAAGGCCGTGTTTTCTATGGCCTGTGGTGTGATGCGCTCAGTAGAGCAGAGACCACACAGGCCGCCGGCGGTGCAGCGTTTTGAAGCTGGTACAGGAGGCCGAGCGGTGGCTGCTGGACGGGACAAAGGAGGGTTAAGTTATCAGCGGTCCGCTCAGCTGGCCGCTCTGTAATCAGAGGCTCTGACAGATGCTTTCTCCATTGGAAGAATCCCCCAGAAGCTTTTGGCGGAACACACAGACGGCCAGCTGTTTCCAGAGCGAGGCATTGATGTCGAGGCCTTCAAAAGGAGAACGGGAATCCAACAGCAACTGTAGCGGAGCATGTCTCTTTTCTAAAGACATGGCACAAGTCTCCCTCCAGTCTGGTGCAAATGTATCCGAGCAGGTGATCTCTTCTTTCTCCAAGTGTATTTATTTTTCTTCTTTTCGGTCTGAATTTGTGCGTTTTCCAGGTTCACACGTGGTCTGTTCGAAGGGTATTATCAGTCAAAGATTTTCCCCCGTCGTGGCCTAAACCGCCGCACAAGAAGAAATCTTTCGAGAGCTCCATTGGTGTTCTGGTCTTTCCTGAATTGCGCTACTCTCGGGTGTGTTTCATAATGGTACTTGGACCGTTGCGGCCTGATGTATCGCACCCAGGGGAGAACCTGCACTCTGCACCAATCTATCAGTCCCCACCCGGAGGAAGGCCGAATGACACACTCTGGCCCCCCCTTCATATTCAGAATTTACTTTAAATTAATGGTATGTGTTCGTTTTTTTTCCCTCCATGAAGGAAACGTCTTGAGCGATCACACACGGGCCTTTGCAGTTTTGCAGATGTTGTTTTTATTGTGATTACTTGAAGAAATGTTTTGTTAGTAAAAAAAATAATCTGTCGGATTATTTAATTGTAGTTCTTCAGTCATTTTTTTTAACTGCTGCATAAACAAGAGAACCACAAGATGTCGGCCCACTTTATTTTTATACTTCATTGATATTTACATCGCCTACACTTTCTGATTTAATACATTTATTATTATAACTGTAATGATGATTCATAAAAAAATATTATTTATGCTAATTAAAAAAGAAATCGACTTTCTACTTGATACAAAAAACACTACAGCTCTTGGGTTTTCTTAAGTGGAAAGGAGACAAGGTAATTACCCTTGGGGCAATTAGAGAAAGGGGCCGAGGGAGTAGGAAAGTCATTTTCTAACCCAAACATCCTGGTCCGAGAGGCCATAGCGGCTGGACAGCCTCCTGGAGGCCGCTGGCTGGCTCGCGGGGAGCCGTGCTTGGGGAAGTGGATCGGGGGTTTGTTTTCTTTCTCTGGAGGCCGGTCTCTGAAACTTCTGCCAGATGAACAGCACCTGAAACGTAGCAGCCCTCCCACCACCGTCAGCAGAGGGAGTGATTTACTATCGCCGGTTGGGCGTGCTTGTGTGCATGAAATCCTTTTAGTCCGCTTCATCACTGTGAGCGGTATGGTGGATCAGGGGAGGAGGGAGCTTGTTGGTAGTTGAGGCCCCCGAATGTTATTCTTCTGCCGTCTCGAAAGTGTTTGTGTGGACCTATAAACATGCACAGCCCACATGATACTGCCAGCGTATTGCACGATGTAATAAGCTGGCAGTATACAAAAGAATCGCCGCCTAATGAGGACATGCAAATGTGAAAAGCCAATGTGGTTTCTGTGGCTCTGTTTTATTTTGGCATATTATTTACCTGTGAAATTATTTTTTAAGTTCACTTCAAGGCTATTGCCCCGTCACGTTCTCTACTATTCAAAAATGTTAGTCGTTTTTTCTTTTTTACACAACCAAATATACAGTGCCAATCCCAGAAAGAAGGAATTACAGTGAAGTCTAAGAGTTTCTATTGTGACGGCTCAGATACAGGAGTCGAGATGAAAAGGTGATATCACTACAAACCTGCACAAAAAATACCTCGCTCTTTAAAGATCTAAGATTTAAGATTTAAAGAAGCCTTGAGCCCCAATTTGACCTCTTTAGAAGTTGTGATTTGTTACTTTGTTGACACCACAGAAAGAAAAGCAGCCGGTACTTAAGTTGGTATTGAATCATTGAAGTCAACAACACTACCTGTAATCTCATGGTTGCTGTAAGTATTACACACCACACTCAGTTGTACTTGTTTGGCTCTGTACTTCCAATGTAAGCTTAGAGAATGTTAGGCAAATACGTATAGTAACTGAGGAAGGAAGGTCTCTCCCTGTTTGCTAGAGACACACATGAGGTTTTTAAGGAAGAGACGTCTATTTCCATCATAATACCAAACACATGGACAGTAGACGTGCAGAAACATCCTGGTTGGGATGAGTTCGCTGGTTTCAACTTTGTTTTCGAGGCTGCCCACGATAGCAAACTGACGTTTCGTAGACCAAACGATTAAATCGACAAAACAGTTGACGGATCAATCATCAGTTGAATCCCTCGTTGGGATTGATAAGATGTGAATGAGTGCACATATATGGGGGGCTGTAAGGGTTGAGGTGAGCATAGCATCTACCTCTCGCTACAAAGAGTGCAGACAAACATTTGTTCATGGGAAAAAAAGTGCCTCAAAAGGACGAGTGGAGGAGAGAAGATGAGAAATTAAAAGGGCAGAAAGAGAAAGCACAAGAGAGCTCTGGCACTGATCCGTTTGATCTGAAGATCATGGCGCGAGCCGAGTCACAGGACTGACAGTTTGGGCCAGAGAGCGGTTCAGAAGCTTAACGGCTTGTGAGTCGTCAGGAAAGAACTGGGCCAGAAAGCTGAGCATTAAAAACCCCTCCATGAAAAACTGAGCGTCTTTTCATGGAGGGGAATCTGAGACACAGCGAGCTGACTATATGACATGCTAGTGAAGCCGATGCCCGCCCTTTCACGATGCCATGTAGTGTGTAGATCGAAGAAGAAGAAGAAGAAGAAGAAGGAGAAGGAGAAGAAGCAGGAGAAGAAGAAGCAGGAGAAGAAGAAGAAGACTTCTTCACATTCACTACTGAATGGGAATTAGCGCTGGCCTGCTGACAACAATCTCCAATGAGCAAACAGGATGACTTCATTTTGAGGTTGATTAGAATAACCCTCCACTCTCACCTTGGCTCAGGCATTCAACTCCTCTGCAGTCTGCCCGTCAAAGTCTCTCTCAACCCCCTCTGGCTTCGGTGTGTATTTAATGTGGAATGAGCACATTCAAGGGAGGAATGAAAAAATGAACCCTGACGTTTCGTTTCGCTTGATTTTTGTTATTTTGTTGAGCATTTGTAGCTGTTAACGGGGTGAGGTCTGGTTTATTTGTCGTTGTGAGTCTGCACAGTTCCTCCTTTGCCGGGATGAGTGAGGCTTGCCATCGGCTCTCTAAAAACAACAAGCCTCGCCTGCCAAACTTCCCAGATAATTAGTGGAGCATTTCACACTGTGCAGAACATCAAAAAGGAAATGGAAAATTGACAAATTAAGTATGGTCCGCATGGTTCTCTGGGTTGGAGGGTTGGTGGAGCTCCAATGCAGCACAAGGTCACTCTAAAACAAGCTCACTGTCTAACTTAGTCCAATTTACACCAATCAGCACTGCTGCAGGCTTTTTAAATGCCCAGTTTTTATTCTTCCCAAAACATTTTTTTTAATCTGAATTTATTAGATAATGTTTTACAGTTGTTTCACAGAGGCCTCATAACTGATTTATAAGCGCCAAGTGTGAGAATAAATTGTATTTTAATGCAGCCACAGCATGTCTTGAATGGGAGTGAATGTTTTTTACATTTAGTTACCGCATTTCCAGGGCGGGTCAGATGGGCTCTTAAAACACAATCAAACATGAAGTCTGGAATGTGATCAAAAGTCTTTCGGTTTTGTTAAGTGTTGATTGTTTAACCTACTCGTTTGTGTAGTCTGTTCCTACAGCGACTGCCAGGTAATTAACGTTCTTTATTTATTATTAGCTCCTCCTGATTGCACTGGCTGAAATCAGGAAAACCCTCAGCATGTCATAAATATATTTAGCATTTAAAGGGATACTGACTTAAAAAAAATAGGATGACACTGATCACACAGTTTGTCCATAACGAACACCATGTTCGAGCATAAGGTGGCTCATAAGTGTACCTGGTACCAGAACACCTTAGGCCGGAGTTCAATGATCGACTTTGTAGTCGTATCATCTGATCTGCGGCCGTATGTCTTGGACACTCGGGTGAAGAGAGGAGCAGAGCTGTCAACTGATCACCACCTGGTGGTGAGTTGGATCAGATGGCGGGGGAGTCGGCTAGAAAGACCTGGCAAGCCCAAACGTGTAGTGAGGATGAACTGGGAACGTCTGGCGGAGGATCCTGTCCGGGAGGTCTTCAACTCCCACCTCCGGAAGAACTTCTCACAAATCCCGAGGGAGGCTGGGGACATGGAACCCGAGTGGACCATGTTCAAAGCCTCTATTGTGGACGCGGCTGCTCGGAGCTGTGGCCGGAAGGTCATCGGTGCCTGTCGTGGCGGCAAACCGAGAACCCGGTGGTGGACACCGGGGGTGAGGGAAGCCGTCAAACTGAAGAAGGAGGCCTTTCGGGCCTGGCTGGTCCAGGGGTCTCCTGAAGCAGCTGACGGGTACCGGCAGGCCAGAAGGGCTGCAGCTGCGATGGTTGCGGATGCTAAAACTCGGGCATGGGAGGAGTTCGGGTAGGCCATGGAGAAGGACTTTCGGTTGGCCTCAAGGAAGTTCTGGCAAACCATCCGACGGCTCAGGAAGGGAAAGCACGGGCTACCCCAGGCTGTTCTCAGCAGGGGGGGGAACTGCTGACCCGGGCTGGGGACATCGTCGGGCGGTGGAAAGAGCACTTTGAGGAACTCCTAAACCCGGCCAACATGTCCCCCGGAGAGGGGGCAGCGCCGGAAGACTTTGGGGTGGTTTCTCCCATATCCCTGGCAGAGGTCGCTAAGGTAGTCAAAAAGCTCCTTGGTGGCAAGGCGCCAGGGGTGGACGAGATCCGCCCTGAGATGCTGAAAGCGCTGGACATTGTTGGGCTGTCTTGGTTGACACGCCTTTTCAGTGTCGCATGGGGGTCGGAAACAGTGCCCATGGACTGGCAGACCGGGGTGGTGGTTCCCATCTTCAAGAAGGGGGACCGGAGAGTGTGCTCAAACTATCGTGGCATCACACTGCGCAGCCTCCCGGGAAAAGCTTATGCCAGGGTGCTGGAAAGGAGGCTCCGAACGCTTGTCGAACCTCAGATTCAAGACGAGCAGTGCGGATTCCGTCCCGGTCGTGGAACAGTGGACCAGCTCTTTACCCTTGCAAGACTACTGGAGGGGTCCTGCGAGTTTGCCTAACCAGTCTACATGTGCTTTGTGGACTTGGAGAAGGCTTTCGACCGGGTCCCTCGGGGGTTTTTGTGGGGGGTGCTGCGGGAGTATGGGGTGCCAGACCCGTTGGCACGGGCTATCCGGTCTCTGTACGCCTGCAGTAGGAGCTGTGTCCGTATCCTCGGTAGTAAGTCAGACACGTTCCCGGTGGGTGTTGGCCTCCGCCAGGGCTGCCCTTTATCACCGGTCCTGTTCGTGACCTTCATGGACAGGATATCTAGACGCACCCAGGGGGCGGAGAGGATCCGGTTCGGGAGTCTCGGGATCGCCTCTCTGCTGTTCGCGGATGATGTGGTCCTGTTTGCCTCCTCGGACTGTGACCTCCAGCATTCACTGGGGCGTTTTGCAGCCGAGTGTGAAGCGGCAGGGATGAGAGTTAGTGCCTCCAAATCTGAGGCCATGGTGCTCTGCCGGAAACCGGTGGATTGCTCCCTCCAGGTGGGGACAAACTGCCTACCCCAAGCGAAGGAGTTCAAGTATCTCGGGGTCTTGTTCACGAGTGAGGGTAAGGTGGAGCGGGAGATCGACAGACGGATCGGTGCGGCTGCAGCTGTAAAACAGGCGCTGTACCGGTCCGTCCTGGTGAAGAGGGAGCTGAGCCGGAAGGCGAAGCTCTCCATTTACTGGTCGGTCTATGTTCCAACCCTCACCTATGGTCACGAACTCTGGGTCGTGACCGAAAGAACGAGATCTCGGATACAAGCGGCCGAAATGAGCTTCCTCCGCAGGGTGGCCGGGCTCACCCTTAGAGATAGGGTAAGGAGCTCGGACATCAGGGAGGAGCTTGGAGTCGAGTCGCTGCTCCTTCTTGTCGAAAGGAGTCAGCTGAGGTGGTTCGGACATCTAGTCAGGATGCCTCCTGGACGCCTCCCATTAGAGGTTTTCCAGGCACGCCCCTCCTGGTAGGAGACCCCGGGGAAGACCGAGGACACGCTGGAGGGATCTCCCGGCTGGCCTTGGAACGCCTCGGGATCCCCCAGAATGAGCTGGAAAGTGTTGCGGGTGAGAGGGAAGCCTGGGTCGGCCTGCTGAACCTGCTGCCACCGCGACCCGACCCCGGATAAGCGGCTGATAATGGATGGATGGATGGATGGATGGATGGATGGATGGATGATCACTCAGTAGTTTCCATCCAAATGTTTTATTGATACGCCAACTTTTATCAAATCAATCCCAATTGTGAACAACTTTGTTCTTGCAATATTTAGATTTTTAAAATGTTGTATTCTTTCTGGACAAATTAAAAGTACCCATAAAAAAGATAAATGTGACTCAAATTAAATTGGAATATACTTTATACAGGCCTACAGTCAAAAAAGAAAGTGAGATTAAAGGAATAAGACAAGTCACAACCTTTTACTAAGTTAAATATTTGTCGTTATCATTGTTTGTAAGAAGTGTATTCATTTATATATTTGAAAACATCAACAGTTTGTTGATGGTATTGAAGCATTAATGATAAACCTTGATGTTTACAAGTTAATAGACCTACAGTACAGTCCAAAACATCTTCTCTTTTGTTCAGAAAGAGTCATCCTTTTAAAAGCAAAGATGTTAAGTTATTGTAGTGCCTTTACAATTGCACATGGATGCATAGATCCTATGCAAACACACACAACTGTCACATGCTTGCACATACATATGTCAAGCATACACACCCTTACACACACGGATCCCGGCTACCACACCCCTTTCAGCCAGTCCTGCAGAGGAAACTGTCACTGTGTCCACCGTGGCACTCTGGAGAGTTGAACTTGACTGAAACATATGTCTTCAATTTTAATAGCTCTCTATTCCCCCAGATGGCCTGAAGGGGCGTGGGGGGAGGTTGCCTGAGAAGCTGCGTTTCATGTAAGAATAATTTGTGCTAAGTAGCTGGGCGATCTGTTTGTTACGCTAGAGCTGACAGTTTGTTTATGTTTCTTGAAGAGCATGATGGATGGTGCAGGAGTTGATGCTAATTAGACTAAATTGTTGCGAAGAATGCCAAGGGTCTGCACCGCACGGCCGAGGCCAGTTTCCATTGTCCCCGCGTCTTCGCACTTTGGGCGTAATTGAATGGAGCTTGGGCCTATTTATCATGGTGGTGGGTGTCTGGGACGGGGAACAAATGGCTGGACCTGGACGGAGAGATTTGTGGGGGGTGACAGAGGGAGAACCAGCCGGTTGAGAAGGAAGATGCCACTTTTCTTCCTCCAGGCCAATTAGAAGACACAACCCAAGTCCAACTGGCCATGAAATTAATGTTTACCTAGCGAGTCTTGACCAGTGATGATTAGCAGCTCCTAAACTCCTCCTTCCCCCCGGAGCCTGACAGACATGGCCAACTGCGAAAGATGGCCATTAGGTAAAGTGTCACATGTGCTTTTCTCTAGAAACCAGTTCACCATGTCACTCTTATTCTTCATATTTCTCTTTTTTAAAGGAGAACATTCAAACATAGTATTGGGAAACTCAACAGTGCTCTTTCTCGTGCAATGGGATGTGAAATCTGAGATGCCTTCAAGAATCATGCAAATTTCTAAGGTTTTCCTAAACAGACAGATTTGATAGCCAGATTTAATTGACCACGAGATAAAATTTCAAAGCGTCATTTCAAAATATATCGAAGCCTTCCAGACGTAGTTATGATTTGGATGTTGACGTGATAGTCAGGGAGTCGTAATTGCAGTAAACACAAATGCGTCATTGGACCGTCCCTGTCTTTCAAACTCCACAGCCCCAGTTTGTGATGCCGACTTGCTACAAGTATTGTCTCTCAGCCCAAAGTGACATCAGGGCTATTTTTTCTGACATGAAGCACTCTCCCCAGACATTTGAGCACTTAGCCTGTTTCTTTCCCATCAGTCTTGCGCTTGTTGATTTTGTTTTTGCCTCACATTATTTTTTTCACATTTACTTTTCTTTTTCTGCAGCAGGGAAATGTTTAATAAGAGGAAAGAAAAGTGTGAAAATGAGTGTAAGAAACAGTCAGGCCTGTGAAGCCTGCCAGCTATGTGTTGGTGCTTGCCCTGACCAGTGGAGTTGTTCTCATACCAATACCAGTATCAGATTTGCCTCTTTTGTAGCCTAAAATGCTGGATTGGGTATCGGAGAGTATACAAGTCTATTCACTGACCCAATATCATGTTATCATATCATTTATCAGCCCATTTACGCGACACAGGAACGACCACTGCACTTGTCACTCGCTACCCAAACTGTATATTTGGTACTGAGCATGTGCAATCTAGCAATGCACACCTTCGATAAACACTCTTGTGTACAATATTTTTTACGGATTATTCTAAATTGTGCAAAACAAATCCACGTTGAAATTGGCAGGAGAGCTAGTTAACGCTAGCTGTTAGCAGCTGGTGGTAGGACTGTCCTGCTAGGCTAAATAAAAGGGCTAGCAGCTGGTAATAGAGGTTGCATTGAGTTACATTATGATGCGTTCAAGCTCCATGAAGTAAAAATGAGTATTGCGGAAGGTCAATTTTAATGTTATCATAATGAGTTCAAAATGAATCTATTAGAATTATGTTTTTGGCGAGAAATTCGAATAAATACCTTTTTGTTTGAAGGAGATGTTTTCACAATATAAAATGGATATAGAGGGAATTATGACCTGTTAAACCTCCTTTGTTTTTAATGTACCGGTATCGGATCAGTGGAAATTGTAACGAAAAGGGGGAAAAATGACATTGGAACATCTCTACCAACCAGTGCACATACTATATTAAACGAACACTGAGAATACTTCAGTCATTTTTCCTGCACCGCCAGACCCGAGTGAACATGTGTGTGTATCCCACACTGGACCTCGTACTCAGCGCCAGGTCCGTTGCTCGGAGTCTGTGAACACAACATACTTGACCCTCCAAACCCGTCCTGTGTTTAACACACTCGCCCCGGCTGGTTCGTCATCCGAGAAACAAACCCAACGCTGCATCTGCAAGTCATTAACCCTTCAACACGTGCAGTACAACAATGCTCTAAACAAAATGGCATTGTCACAGTTTCTACAAGTAAATGTGTGAAGTCTCGGCTAACAGAGAACAGAGCAGGGACTCAGCACATGTTTAATATCACACAGAAACTTGACAAGGATTTGGACACACACACACACACACACACACACACACACACACACACACACACACACACACACACACACACACACACACACACACACACACACACACACAGTGGTCTGGTCCTGGTCCGGAAGCAAAAGATTATTGTAAAAGGTAAAAATATATAAAAATTTACTTTTTCCTCTGACGTTTTCCATTATTTTTCATCATCGTATGTCTTTTTACATTCAGAATATCACTTGGTTTGAGCATATTTAAGCATATCTATCCATATCTGTCCTGCTTGTCCTGTTTAGGGGCAGTGGGCTTTGGGCAGGAGTGAAGTGACAAAAAAAAACATGCAAAAACAACACCATGGTCCTCACTTCTCATTGTCTTTTGACAACTCGGAGAGAGAGCTTGCGGTTCCAGTATTCTGTGTTGAAGATGGCAACACATTGTCATTATGAGCGGGCCATACAAGTCTAGCCCCCCTAATGACTGTTCTCACTGAGAGAGAGACTTCTGTGTGTGTAGATGCCAAACCTGTCAGGTCAGAGAGTCTGTGTTTTCTTCAGGCTTGTGAAGTCGACAGCTCTTTTGGCTGCAATGCATTGTGGTTTATTGAGGCTGCCGTCAGTGGGGATTTATTTATTCTCCTCTTCACTGTTAGATTGTCGTAAATCAGAGCAAAGGGAGGCCTGTAGAAAGATGCTCCTTCTCTTTAATTGTGAGGAACTTGACACCAAAATCTTGACATTTGCGGTTTTGAGTAGCCGAAGCGTTTCCTTGCAGACTGAATGGCTTTGTAGTTGCACTGGAACTAGCTCAACGGCGTGACTTCATGTTTTGGGTATTTTGGCACTTTCATTGGAATATAGAAAATATATACAACCAAACAATGAAATGGAGAACTGCAAGGTGTATTGCCAATGCTTTTTTTTTTTTCTTCAGCAGTGTCGGCGTGATTTAGGGAGGATTATTCCTTTTTGGACAATTCAGTGCTGCTGTCTCTGAAGCTACTTGCTTGTCCTCGCTGGGCCAGGACTTCATCCTTCAAAAATCTCTCTCCTCTGTCTCTACTTCTACTTTCAACTGTTTGAACAAAAAAAAAAAAAAAATAGCAAATGCAACATAGGCTGCCCTTTCCCCTAAAATATACACAATATATATTTTTATTCTGCAATTTGGGAAATTAAATATCTTAAGCATTTTCTATAACCCTTGCCTTTTTCTTAACATGCATAGATATTGGCCTCGGAACTGATACTGTATGGGTGGGATGTGGGTTAAGGATTTTAAGGATGGGGGGGTAGTGTGAGGGGATAGAGAGAGGAAGCGAGTTAGCCTCGGATGGGCGAGAGTGAAACCCGAGCATGATTGAGTTAGGGGAAAGGAGACAGGAGCCCCGAGGCTGCCAGTCGGATGCTGTGTGTGTGTATACACGGCGCTCTTGTCATGCTGCCCTGTTAGCATGGGAGATTGTGATGGAGTTATCTGGCCTGGCCCTGAAAACGGCTTGTCATCTTGTGTATACACAAGGAGGTAGCGTTAGTCTGTGTGTATGCTTGCACGGTGCCAGCAACATTACTCACAGGCCTTTTGGGACACAAGCAAAGCCTCGCCTGGTTCCTTTCCCTCTCAGTGGAAATGTACTCATTGCATCCTCTGAATTCTCAGAAGATGAAGGTTATGCAAACAGTGATGGAAATTAGGTCTTAGAGGGTTAAGCTATTACCTTTCTTGTGGGATTCATCCTCACCTGCTTCTCAAATGGGCTGTGACGTGGCTGAGAATGGGAGCAAATGAAACTGGCTGCCACATAAAGAAAAACAAAGTTCTTGCTCTGACCAAAGCTTCATTAACGTCATTTTTTTTATAACCACAAAGAATATGTTTATTTAAACTCATGACACTTTTTTTTTTTTACCCTTCCAATTGTGCACAGTGTGCAAGATGCCGCTTAAACTATGGGAAAAAAATGTCCCAAAATGAACACAGTACGGAGCCCCTGCTTCACACTGCACCAGCACTAAGCAAAAGCAGATGTTATAAAGTTTACAGAAATCAGAACATTATTTTCCTGTTTCCATTGCATTCTTCTAAACACTTAGTGAACAAGCTTTGAAGTCACCCAAGAAATCTAGTCTGCGGGAGAAATGATAGGATCTCCTGGAGCAATGGAGCCGGGGGGGTCTGAGCGAAAGAAGGGGGGATGAGGAGGAGCCTCGAAGGAGGGAGGGTTTGATGAAGGAAAAGGAGGTGTGTGTCAGGTCTAGATTTAGCTTTCTCGTATGATTTCAGGTTGAATCATCCGATTGGGATTTGTTCGCACATCCTCGCTCTTTCAAACTTTTTTTTTCTTCTCCTGGGGCTGGATGTGGTCTTGGGATAGCAGGGACAGATAAGCTGTGTTTAGGCAGGTCTGCTGTGGGTCTGATCGTAACAGCAGATACATTCAACTGACTGTGTTAGATAGCCTCACCGCAGGCAACGTGCGGGACTGCCAGGAGCCCACATTAGGTCCCTGTAATGCACAGCCAATTTTATAATAGACCTTCCAACTACATGAGTAATGTGGCTGCCTGGCAGGCATATCCATTGGAGGCCTGAGCAGAAGTCCCCTCTCATGCATCCATCTTGCCCCTATCCTGCATTTGCACCGCCGCCTTTAGCGGCTCACAGGCTGTTCTCACTTAAACGCTCTCAAATAACCGAACATGTCGAGTCGTTGTAACGCAAAACGTGTGTGCCTCGAATCAAAGTGTTTGTAGCGTCATTCCTCGCGTCCCCAGATAAATTCTCATTCTCTAAACATTTCCTTCGAGGGACGGAGAAGCAGAGAAGCAGCGGTGCAGCGAGCTTTTCAATACAAGTGTGACTTCTAAGATGTCTACATCTGCAGCGCATTAGCTTTCAAGCAGGTTAACTAACTCTTCACGTTACCTCGAGTGACTGAGTCTCCTGAGAAGCAAATAGATTGCAGCGTGCTTCGATGCGAAACGCGCCGAATAGCTTCGTCATCCAGAGACGCATTGGACTTCAATGTCACCATCACTTGGTTTTGATTTAGCTGTGCAAATCACCCTTGTTAGCATGTGTTACCAGCACAGGAGAATACAAATGCCTTGTCCCTCTCCGCTAGCGTTCCAAGCCAATCTGCCTCCTCTCTGCCCTTGTTGTACGCTAACACAATGTGACATATGAATCATGCACACAATGCATGTCTTCATCCGACCTCTACAGACAGGACCTCACAGGACAGCCACTTTGGCATTTCCTGCTCTCTCATCTTCAAGGCTTAGTAGAGACTTGCATTCCCCCCTCTCGTTGCATAATTCAATAGAGAGTTTGACAATCACAATTAGTGCGAAGGCAGAGTAGCCTGGCAGCTTTCCCTTCGTAATATGGAATTACAAAACTGTGCCCAGTTATCCACCCACACGTGGTGGGCCCATGCAGTGATGCATCTTTGTTGGGTTTGACCCAAAAGACCCCCCTCCGCAAAACAAAGTGCCTGCAGAGAGCGGTTGGAAGATTGCCAGGTTTGATTGCCACTGAAAACCCATGAGAACTTCTCTGAGGCTATGAGTCTTGAAGATTTCTACATGTGTGTGAGTAGGTAAGGGGTCTACCTCGGAGTCTGACGGGCAGGGAAAGGATGATGTATATGTATAAAGTAGACCTGCAGGTATTTCCTTTTTCCCTCTTTGTTAGCCTTGTTTCTTCTCCACACGCTCCATTGTTTTCATTGGCTGCGCGACCAATGATGCTGCAACGCTGCAAAACGGCTGGTGTGATTTTTACAGGAGGATGGGGAACATGGGTCATAAAACTTGCCTCCATTTTCCACAGACCGAAAAAAAACCTGTCAAAGCACAAGACCTTTGTGGGAAGTCTGTATCGTATGGAGCCGTCTGTGGGAGAGCGAAGATGTTGTGGGAGAGCGAAGATGTGCACAAGCAGACACACACACACCCACAGACAGACAAGGAGGTCCTACTTCAGACATTGGCGGGAGAACCTCCACACACCACAAGAAAACACACAGACTGGGGGTTTCTGACGTGATGTCATGATCTGAATACTCCTCAGTGATTTTAGTCACAGTGGTGCCGCGAGGGGAATCTCAGAGGAGTGTAGAACAACAAGCAGCCGTCCTGGTCTCGTGTCCACTGGGAGGAGGGGGAACATTGCGGTCCTCCCCCAGCAGTAAGCCGCCTCACCCAACCAGACACTGAGGCTGAAAAAGACCCCCCTTTAATGTTGAGATGAATATGGCCTTCGCTGTTGTCATTTTCAAACCGTGATTGAAATGAGAAGTTTGCTTGTTGTGTGTTTTTAAATAAACTTGTTCGTATGATGTGTCCTCCAACCCCCGTCCAGAGGAGGAGGTGTTTATAGCGATCTGAATGGCCACGCTCCATCCCAGAGGGAGGCCTGACGCAATGATCAATGAAATGGCAAAAACGGCACACACTTTCCGACGGTCTCCCGGCGAATAAAAATTCAAGATTTTATCCTCAATCGTACACAAAAGCAGCGTTGCAGTAGATATTTGAAGACTGAGAAAAGAGAGCTCTTGAAGTCCTGCATGCTTTCTCGCCTTTGCAAACCAATTGCTATACGTGAAGTTGTGACTAGGGTTGGTCATTTTAATGAATTTCCATAAATGAGTACTCTTATTAAAGTATTACAGAGTATTTTGGTAACAAAAAGTTGCGATATGAATTGGAAACGTGACTGTTTCATATGGTCTCATCCACGAGTCTGTAGTAATAACTACCTTGTCGGCACTTTGCAGATCAGCCCTTAATTTCTCCACACTTTCCTCACAACGTTGCATCTTCTCCACTCAAGTAGTTGTTCACAGTGATGGTATTTTGTAATCCGGCCCCCGAAAGCCTTCTCTTTCCTCAACACTCGATGGGAGCATATCTCGAGTCGCCATTTCCGTGATGAACTTATCCGCCCTGGTGGCATCACAACGGTGCATGCCAACACTGCTAACACTGCTAACAGATGAGGTGATGAAAGATGGCCCGTCTCTGCTGTTTGTATGTATGTATGGGCTATACGTCTTTTTAAAAAGCAAAATAAATACTCGCAGTATTTCCTTATTTGCGCCCATCATAGTGTATTTTTATTTGTATTCTAATTTATGCTAGTTGCTTTATCTGATCTGATCAGATCTGCTTTTAATATAAAATTCAAAAATCGGCAATATTGGAAGTCATACGAGGGTTTTCCACTTCTAGAGCAGATCCACTGAAATAGCACGCTCGAGCATCTTTCACCCTGTTAAGCCCTCGATGGGAAACATTTCCATTTGCTTGACCTTACCTCCAGGTCAGACTGACCAAGGGGGATTGTGTGTGTGTGTGTGTGTGTGTGTGTGTGTGTGTGTGTGTGTGTGTGTGTGTGTGTGTGTGTGTGTGTGTGTGTGTGTGTGTGTGTGTGTGTGTGTGTTTAGGATGTACATGTTAGTCAGACGGCTGCTACAGGAAACCTCTTGCGCTGCATGCTGTTTTTGGGTGTGAAGGAGGGTGAAAGATGGCCCTGCAGGACCCGAGCCAAACCATGAAAGTTTAAGTAAATATGGTGAGCGGGGATAACCCCGGTGGTCTGGGTTCCCCCCTCTCAGTTGATGTTTTCGCTCTCCCCTGCCCTTGTTTGGACAACAGTGTGCCGTGTTGTGCGATTTTCCCAGTGGCCCAGTCTCGTAGTTTGCTTTGCTTGAGAATACACTACTGTATATTCACAACTCCACTGGCATTAATTCCGTCTAATTTCATGCTGTTGCAAGTCGCTATAGATACACTTTAAAGAGGTGTGGCGACTCAGGAAAACATGCGCTAATGTAGCAATGTAAACACTTGTTTCCATACGGACAATCCAATATAAACATCTACAAAAAATATATTTTTTTCACTGCACCGTCATGATTTTGGTCCCGTCTGCCGAATAGAAAGTGAAAGCCGTATAATAGTAAAGTTACGCACGTTTAAAAAGCTGCTGTATGGTTTGTGTGTTTTATAGCTGAATCCCAAATGATCAGTGTCAAATATAATACATTTCTTGTCCATCTTTAAACAGAAAAACTGTTAGGTTTTCAACTTTTAAAACCGCTCATGCGTGGTAAACATCTGAAATTAGTTGCTGCTGAAGAATCTATTCACACCCCACATTCCAGCCTTAATGTCCAACTGCTTCTCTACGTAATTAAAAGCAGACCAATTGGCTTCCTAAAAAGCTTCACACTATGTTTTTAGTGCGTGTAATTGGGCCTCGGAATCCGTGGCCTCGCTCCACCGGCCTGAGAATCATCTCACGCATCTCCATCTCTCTCATTAGTGCCATCTGAAGGCATGTTGTTCCATCACACGGCTGCACATCAAGTTCCAGTGTGTCTTCCTATTGAGCAATGTCACTCCAAAAGCCACAGATTCTAAGATGGGTAAAAGTGACTGAGGATTTGTTAAGTAGTGCTGTGGTCTAATAATGGGGAGGTTTGTTTGAATGTGTGCGTTTAAGGAAGATGAGGCCGATGTAGATGACTGTCTGATTGAGGCATCCTGGTAGATCAGTCGTTTTAATTGCATCAATTCTAATCTTGGCATTGATTTTCTCCCCTTAAATGAATGATTTGTAACATGTAAGATACTTTTAATGATGTCTTGCTTCTTTATGCACGTCCTTAGTGTCACAGGTTGGTCTGTTACACACATGGTAAATGTCTTGTTGCGTTGTGCATAGTTTTGCAGACTCACAATTTGTGGATTGTTCAAAATAAAAACGTTTTTACACTTGTAAAGTGATAGAAAATGAGGATAATCTAAAAAAAAAATATTTTGACTTTTTATCTCCATTGTTTTTCTTTTTTTTTTTTTTGCCACACCTGACTACAGGCAGAAATATAGTTTTAAAAGCCAATAAGCCACTTTTACAGTAATTTTTGGAAATAATCTTCAACGTCTTGTCGTTTCTTTCCATCAAAATGTAATAATTTTACACAACTTGTCTCCAGTGCGCTGCGCTACATATCCCAAAGTTTGTAATTTTGGGAAGTACATTATAAGAAGTGTAAGTACATTTGGGGTATGCATTCAATTGTTTGCAGGAGGAAGTATGAAGGCGAGTCGTGCAATTTAAATTTAATTGATTTGCAATGCACCATTTGTGTTTTGGAAAATTTGGAAATTTTGTTTTTTGTCTTGCAATATTGGTGCAGGCTTCTAGAACGTTTAAATTTGTGTTCAAGCTGTACATGTTTGTTGTTGTTACTGTGTAGTACATACTGTATATAGTGTCTTCTTCCAGAGATGTGCATTAAAATACCACCATCTGCTCTGCTACTCAGCTGTGTTTTAAGGTCATTTTTGGTCATTCATATATATATTTCCATAGTTGAAACTATTTCTGGACTTGACAGTTTGCATTCTGTCCGCTGCAGCCAAATGATTAACATTCATTGTTGGACTTGTGAAATATCCGTGCCGTATGGAAATGCTCCGTGGAGCAGGTGTGCATGCCTTGTTGAATCTTTCCCACCGTGATTAAATTGGTATGTTTCAGATTATGGTGTGTTCTTTGGCTCCCCGCCGTTCTGAGGCTCTGTGTGTGGATTCATTTTGAACTAGTTGATGTTTCTCCATTCACGCGCTGCTGGGCCGACTGTCTTCGCTGGGAGCAGCACGGCCTGAAACGGGCTCCATTCAGAGAGCCAAAGCTGGGCTGCAGCTGTCCGCTCATTATCTTCCATGTGAACTCATGACACCATGAATTTATAATAAAAAGGAACATCTGATAGGAAGGGGTACATTAACCCAAAATTCTGCTTTTGATTTGCAGAAGGAGATATGGAAATGTTTTTGGGGATAAGAGGCACGGCATAGTATCTGAAAATAGCCACAGCTGAATGGAAAACTAAATAATAGACGGATCTTACTGCCGTTTAAACATGTCTGATAAAAACTACTGTGAGCTGCAAGCTATCGTTTTTTTATTTCAGGCCTGGTAAAATAATACGAAATGTAAAAAGAAAATGTCAGTATTCATGATGTTAATAGATTTCCTTTTAAACCAGTTGAGTACTTTAACATTATTTTTTGGCTTTTGGAAAGGTCAAGTCACCTTTTTAGAGGGCACAATAAACCAAAGTCTGTCATTATTCCAACACAAGTCATGAATCAAAGTCTGAACGATTTGTTACCAAATATATATCGGAAAAATCTGCGCAGACAGAAATTGGCAATGGAAACAGCACTGTCTCTCCAGAAATAGCAAATCAGGAGAGGGAGAGAATATGAATAGAAACTCATCCTGAGCTCGACCCAATTTTCCAGGTGTTCCTGATGCAGCGAAGGCCCCGAGCCTCCGTAGCGTAGGCCCTGAAACCTCAGCCCTAAATCTGATGGGTGGATGTAAGACGAGACGGACGGTAGAATAACAGAACGTGCACTTTGTTCACCCCCAGCCTGCAGTAAAAAGCTCTGAGAATTACAGAGTGAGAGACAGTTTAACTCCGGCTCGTAAATATGTGTTTGGAACATTTTCGCTTTCTCCCTTCCTCCACGCTCCTCCTGTAGCATCCCTGTTCCTGCGCTATATGCGTCTTCAGCGTGCATGTCTTCATGGCTACATTGTGTCGAGACACATGCCTTTTTCTTTTTTGAGATGTGTAAGTTTACGACTATGCTATTTTTCTCCTGATGTCTTTCTATTTTTTTTTTTACAGCTCTCTCACTCCAATGTGTTTCCATCCACCTGTTTTAAAGCACACTTTCAATTTGCGCATAAAAAAACTTATATAATAATATCTAATATGAGAGTTAAAAAATGGCGGTGGTTGAAAACATCAGCTTTGTGTCCAGAGATGAGGAGACTCCTCAAATGAACACATGAAACAAGTAAAACATTTCAAAAGTTTATAGTTCCATCATGCTCCATTGTTTGATATTTGACGTATTATGTCATCTCGTTGTCTTCTTCTCAATCTCAATGTGTACATTCTTTAAAAAAAAATTGTTAATGTGTGCTAAATTTGGATAGACTCACACACATAGACACATTTATCTGATGTCTGCCTTCTTGTTTTGTGTGTTTACAGTCATCTTTCCCCTTCAAGCACTTTTTGTTTCTGTTCTCTTTTAGATACACACCTAAACTCTCTGTGTGTGTGTGTGTGTGTGTGTGTGTGTGTGTGTGTGTGTGAGGTCTCCCTCCTTCCTTGTTTCCAGCCTGTGGGAGAGTCCCTACCCAAACCGCAGCAGGGTAATAATCACTTAACCCAAATCAGGCGCAATCAGGACGAGCTGCAGCTGGGAGGCACCCAACCCATGGGGGTGAGGGGTGGCAGCGGGTGAACAGGGTGGATGAGTGAGGAGGCCGGGGGGGGGGTTTGGTCGGGAGGACGATGTGGACACTGATGACCAGGAGGAAGATCAAGAGCGCCAGGCTTTGTTGTGCCATCCTCGTCCTCATCTGGCTCCAACAGGGAGTGAATCAACGGGGGGAAATTGGGGAAATCAGAGTTGAGACTCCCCCTGCAGAGTGAAGGTTAAATGCTGTTCCTGTCGTGCACGTCTGTGTGTGTGTGTGTGTGTGTGTGTGCGTGTGGCGTCTGTGTGTTTTGTCTACATGTGATTGTTTCGTTAGTGCTCCCCAGGCCCCTGCTGAGTCACCGAATCTGATCTTGTGTGATCCAGTGATTGTGTTCCGAGCTGTTTTCCTGATGTTTGTGTTGTGATGTAGGTCCTGTCACAGCTGCAGGCCTCACAGGAAGACACACACACATACATAAGACACTTTGGGGCTTACGCACACACACAAATACAGTATACACACACATGCAGGGGTGTGTAGGTCCTGTCAGACTTGTTCGCCTATTGGGGAGACATCTGCAAATGGGCCTCAACGTGCACTCACACACACACACACACACACACACATGCATGCATACAGGGCTGGATGGAACTATGACCGAGCCTGAAATCCAGGCGATTTATTGGCCTTCGCTGCAGCCAAGACCTACAGCATGTCAAAGCTGTCTCCATTTCCTCGTCCTTCCTCCCCTCAAAGCTTATCTCCTCGCAGCTGACTCGGGGCCTGCTCCTAATCAAACGGAGTTTGCAGCAACACTGTATCGCAGAGATACATCTTGTGTGTGTGTGTGTGTGTGTGTGTGTGTGTGTGTGTGTGTGTGTGTGTGTGTGTGTGTGTGTGTGTGTGTGTGTGTTGTAGCTGCCTTGCCGTTGTTAGTTGCCCACCTTGCAGCATCTGCCATTCATTTGGAGTGAAAGACAAACACACTGATGAAAATGACTCAGACCACAGGACCATTTCTGTCTGGATTCGTGTCTTTCTCTTAACTACCTGACTGCTTTTTTTTTCTTTCTGTTTTCTCTTTCTGGGGGTTTACTGCTTTTGTATAAGTGCATATCTGCTGCATTCTAAACACATGTTTGCACAGCACATGGACCAAATTTTCAACTCCAGCTACATCTCCACAATTGAATTTTACTTTGTTTAAACACACTCGCATTGATGCCTCGGCGAAGTCGCCAATCTGCAGCGACCCCACTGAAGATGCAGATGCATGCGTGTACTCGTGGTGCATCTGTGTTAGATTTCTGTCAGTTTGACATGTGGAAAACTGAAAGAGGTAAAGATCACAATACAACTCTGAGGCATTTTCTGGGGGGGACTTTGTTGGACTCTTTTGTTGCTGTCCATCATCTAAAATGTTTAAAAGCTTTTACTGTAACATATTTTTGCTAAATAGGCTTCTGACAGGGCGGCCTGGTAGTTGAAGAGATCAGGATGCAATCGAAAAAGCAAAGGTTCAATCCCTTCAATAGCCTCGTATAAATACAAGTTTGATTTATTCATATAAATTTGACAATCATCAGTTATTTACAAAAAATGTACATTAACTTTATAGAGACTACTTTATAGAGAAATTCAATCAAACAAGGAGCATGAGCAGTCAGACAAATCCCCAGTTTAACTTTATTATCCAAATGAAATCATCATCTGTTTGTCTGACCACTCCTGTTACTTTCCTGAATGCTCTCTGGGGAGTGAACTGTCATAAAAGATGGCCAGAACCAGACGCAGGTTTTACTTCAAACAATGGGAAGCTGAACTGTAAACATGTTCATCTCCCCAGACGCGGATGAGGAAATGCACATTTCTAATTACGACACACTGGAATGGGGGTTGAGGTATTCAAGTGCTTTCAACTCTCAGAAAAAGAGATTTCTCACCTGGATTCTTATAAGACATGATGGAGTGGACAGTGGGTGGAGAGTGTCGAGGAGGCCTTGGGGCATTTGGTGACAAGGTGTTGAAGTGGAACAGCCTCACAGATCAGCGGGGTGGACACCTGACCCAGAACCTTCCTAATCCTTCTTTGTCGTTGGAGGATTACATACACATACATATACATGAACAGAGACATGCGTGCACATTCACATGCAAAATGTCCGCGTAGCATTAGAGCTCAAGTATGTCTTCATCATTAATTATTCTTCAATGTGCAACAATCTCAGTTCAAGTTTGGAACAAAACCTATTGTTTTATGAAGATGGGCTCAGTTTATCTGACGACATAAGCAAACAATCCTACAATTTATCAGATTTTGAATCAAATGTTGCTAATTTCGCACAAATACAAAAAGTATATCAGGCTGTCCTACTGCATCCAGTTGCACAAACTTAATACAATTTGAACCTATCCTTTTTACTACGTCAGTTTACCTGGGATTTGGAGATACATGATGTCGTACTTTGTCATCAAGAGCGTGCAACCGAACACTTCTACCCCGCACGTCATATCTTTCTGAACTGCGTGGCGATTCCCCGTTTCTTTGCTTTGAGAAGATAATGGGAGCAGTTGCAGGATGACTGTGTTCTGAAGCACCTGACCCTTAAATAGGTGCTGAGTGGAGGGCTAGACCGGGCTGCCGAGACGTGCTCATGCTCTGTTGACTTAAGCATTCAGACTGAGCCATCAATCATCCGAGTGTGACGGGTCTGCCCCTGAACCCCGGCGTACTTTATCAGCCAGCAAAGCCTCCCTGCTCATTGTGTGCATGTAAAAACCAGCCCCGATCTGAGAGAAGTAAATAGCATTTTTGTCTCTCTCTCTCTCTCTCTCTCTCTCTCTCTCTCTCTCTCTCTCTCTCTCTCTCTCTCTCTCTCTCTCTCTCTCTCTCTCTCTCTCTCTCTCTCTCTTACACAAGGACACACACCTCCCTTTCTCCCCTGTCGTTTCTGTGAGAGAAAAAAAAGCCTGGAATTGGTTTTAAATCCTTCCTTCCTACTTTTTCAAAACCACCGAAGCATTTGGAAAAGGTTCTTTGCAATTATATTTAATCATATGTGGCCGTCCCAATCAAGGCTGGCTCTGGTGATCACATTTGCATGGGTTTCAGGTTTTTGCCCTTCATGTCAGTGTAGTGCCCATGCAGGCTCCGGGGGTAAGGACCACCTGGACGAGCTACAGATCCGCTCTCGTTCCTTTGCCCAGTGAGCACTGCTTCAGCGCTTCAACTTCACTTTGCGTGTTTAAAATAGTTTTTTTTTCTCGCACACATATAGGAAGTGGATGGCCATTACCAAGTTTCAATGAAATTGTGTGTATTTGCGTGCGTGTAAAGCGTTTTAACAGAATTCCCAAATGTACTGCCCCGCTAAGTCCAGCTGACCAGCCCACCCAGCCTGTGAGAGAGTGGGCTTCCATTTTTCTTCTCTCTGCGGACCGTAGAGGTGTGTGTGTGTGTGTGTGTGTGTGTGTGTGTGTGTGTGTGTGTGTGTGTGTGTGTGTGTGTGTGTGTGTGTGTGAGTGAGCATATCGGACCATCGTGTGTGTGTGTGTGAGAGAGAGAGAGAGAGCATATCGGACTGTCGTGTGTGTGTGCACATATTCTCATATGTGTCACAGGAAAGCAACTTCTGTCTGTGATCCCCTGCTCCTCTCATTTTCCCTGGTGAAAGGCGGCATTATAACTGATTTCCATGACCTCAAGCCAGGGCCCTCACTCCCTTCAGTGTGTGTATTTCTACGTGTGTTTGTGTGCGTGCACTATAACTGCTTTCCATGACCTCCAGCCAGGACCCTCCTCTGCGTCCTGCCTCGCAGCGCTTGTTTAGACAACAGTGGTGCACATGTTGGCTGAAATATGGCTGCTGTGCTCGTTTGCTCGGGTGAATTAAGCTTCGGCATGTGTGCTTAAACCCAGACGGCTCGCTGATTTATCCATATATTTAAATGATTGATTTAAGAGTCGTCCAGCCAACACTTGTTGAAGCTGCGGATGGAGGCAGGCTCACAGAGATGAGAGAGAAGAAGGACAGAACACACACCGCCTCTCTCTCACAGGTAGTGATATTTACGCCATTCATCGCACCGCTGAGGGACATTATTCACAGAGCTGAAGTGAAATATTCAGAAGTAAAGCTTTACTTTGCACAAGATGGATACCTTTAATGATGTACTGATTGCTTTTTAACATACTCCATTTTCAAATGAGCTATAAAATTTTGTTTATTATGGTTCGGAACATGACATAGGCAATCTATTTTAATGTCAGGAAAGCCTGGAAGAAAACTTGTGTGTGTGTGTGTGTGTGTGTGTGTGTGTGTGTGTGTGTGTGTGCGCGCGCCAGTGTGTTTTATTACCTGTCTCATTATTAAATGTGTTGGAGGCCAGTTGAGCTGGGACAAAACATTCCAGCTCCTTTAATGTCTCCCCCGTCCCCCTCGCTCCTCTCTTTGATAATACTTTTCCTTATGAGCCCATAAAACGAGACGCTTTCTCAGAGAACCACCTTTCCCCCCTCTGTGCACTGCAATAAATGTGCATCTTAAGTTAGTCTTGGAATTCAATTTTTTATTTTAGGACTAGTTCTACTAGATCTACAGATTTTTCTTAGTGGCAATATCTTTAAATTGCTTTAAATGGACATTTAACTCATTTTCAACATGTTTACTGATGAGGGGGTTTGTCTCTCCGAACAGAATCTTCCCCCTGAAATAATTTCTTTCTATATTTCCTCTGTCCCTTTCTCCTCCCTTTTTCTGCCTGTATCTCAATATTTCTACTCCTCTCCTCCATTCCTCCTCCTCCTCTCGCCCCTCTTTCCATCCTTCTCCCCGGCTCTCTCTACAGGGTCGAGTTAGGCATAAGCGAATAATTAGGTAATTGGCCCCTTGATTGAGCTCAATAGGAAACATTTCAATTAGGCTAAAACTGCGCGAGGAGGAAGTAGGCTCTTACAAAGGGAAACATTCCTTGTCATGCAACTGTCAGCCCCCGAGCCCACACCATGAGCCAGGATTAACTGGATCCTAGAAGAGGAAACACTGGGGAAGAGGGAGGCTGTTCTGAAAAGCCAGGGGTAAAAACATTGGGGAATTGATGGGGGGGTTAAGAGACAGCAAGAAATGATTGCTGCAATTACGGCTATATTTAAACACGCCTTCCCTCTGATATGATTTTCCTGGTGATCCCTTGTCCAGAGGAGGGAGAGAGAGAGAGAGAGAGAGAGAGCCCCGTGGGACGCAGTGTGGTCAGGAGAGTAAACGGTGGTCCATGTTAATACGTTTCCTGTGTCTGGCCCACCGTACCTGTGTGGTTCACCTCGCTGCACAACGGAGCGAGTCACACCAGGACCTCTTTCAGTAACATGGGGATCAAGTCTGTGCAGGATGGATTCAGATGGCTGAGATGTTTTATCCTCTGCAGGACTAATATGGTTATTGTGGCTTCTCTTCATTGTTGCTAAATCATTTAAATCTTTAGTTTTATGGTATTAGTAGGTCGTAATTATACCCAGAATGTCACTGGGTCGCGTTCTGTGAGAGATCTGATAGGTTGTTTCATCGCATAAAGTGAGAAGCGCTGGTCGGCTCACTTCCAAGCTTTTTAAATATATTTTTTGATTTGTTATTTTGTTCACACTGATTGCATTAATACATCACAATGAATGATATTTCACGAGGTGACAGTGAGATATTGCAGTTTTAAAATGTAATTATTGCCATCTTAACCGGAAACACTATACTTAGTGGCGAGTTTTAAAATTTCAGACATGCATTCACGTTGTGTTTACCTAAATAAACACCTCCCCCTCCCCCATGGTGGCCCAGACACCACTCCCTGTTATGACAGCTCCCAGCGCTGTCTTGATTTAGCCAAGGCAGGACACACACATCCGCAGTTATAATTCAGTAATTTGTGTTTGTGCATTTGGTGACAATTGTGACAAATGACTGGCCTGGAGTGAAATGCCAACCTGCCCCCCCACCCCGCCCTCCTCCCTTGTTTCCTGCCCGGGCCGACGCTTGCTTACACTGCTCAGGTGTACGTCGAGCGGCCTCGCGTGCTGAGCATGAATAGGCTGGCCGACAAGAGAAATGATTACATTGACGTGTTTATTTTAAACGTGATTTTTATTGATGAATCGTATCAACTCTGGCCTGTATTATCACGTTCCGCAAGTGGGTGGCATGTCGGCCTTGCTATTTTTCTTTTTCTTTTTTCTTCTTCTTCTTCTTTTGGTGCAGCTAATTCCAAAAGGGCTTAAGCACATAGGGTTGTGTCCTTGACGGGCAGCTTGCTTTGCCTGTCCGAATACACGCGCTTACTCATAAGCAGCAATCATTTCATCTCAGCCAGCCCCCCCCCCCCCCCCCCCCCCTCATTTACATTTTCCGGGGGCATTTTTCATCATAAGCGTGTTCTGTCATCGATATTTGCGTGGGGGAGTTGAGAGTTCACATCAGAGCGAGCCTCACCAGAACACGGAACCTATTATGAGAGCCGGGCGGCAACCGGAGGAATCCTGGTAAGGTCTTCGCCACGAAATGAATTCCATTCCTTTGGAAGTCGTGTGCAGACTCGGGGATGTAATACTCATATGGAGCAGTTTATAAGGGATTATGAGGTTTTTATTTAGTCTATGGGTCCTGCGGGCGTCCTCTCTGTAACCCTCCTCCATTGCGTCCTGGCCTCCCCCCGTCTGGTGGAAGCCAGTTAACACGTGGGATGGCAGAGGAGGGCTCAGAGTCTGTAGAATAGTGTTTTTGGTGGCGACTGTGTGCCAGCCACCACGTTTTCCACCAGACTGAGTGAGAGTCAGCAGGCCTGAGCTGTAACACCTGTGGCAGGTGGACTTATGTAGGTTTTGGGTCTGCTGTTGACTTCTGGCCTCTTTCCAGCTTAATTCTATAAAAAATACTTTTTACTCTTATGCTTTGGGCTGAACAAACAGGTTCTTCTTACGATAAATTTTGTGTGTGTGAGATTGAAAGTGATTTGTGTATTTTTGTGTTTGCTTTTCATCTGTTGATATGCATCTGTGTGTTATATAGTCTGTGTACGTGTGTGGCTTTCCTCCATCTTTTTTCCCAGAAGGAAAAGTCTCATGTTCTCCCTCTAACTCGTCCTGGTAGAGGGTCAATTGCAACCAGTTGGCCGCCAGTCTGGTCCAAAGTAAACATTTGGAGAGAGGCGACTGTAAAGGCAGGTACCTGGGGGCTCTGTTAGTTGCTCAGCTTTCCTCTTCCTCTCTCTCTCTCCCTCCCTTCTCCCCCCTCTACCTCTCCACTGCTATGCCTTCTTCATGCTCTGTGGTGGGCCGCGCTCCCATAAAGGCTAGAGATTGCCAGGGTTGCTGCTTTTGGATCCGGCTGGGCTCCGTGAGATGGTCCGTCTCCAGGGACCGGCTCTCCAGAGAGTCTGCTGTGGTCTGGCTAGTTTAATAAGAGCACTGGTGGATCACAGGCCGAGACAAGCCAGCCCAGGTCTATTTGACACGCACGTAAAAGACAAAGCACATCTCCCTCATTGTGTAAATTATCAGGAATATGGCTTTCATTTATGGCTTTTATTCAGGTCCAGGCAGGGACCAGAAGGCCTGCTGCAGATTTGCTGTGAAGTGTTGGGCGGCAGTGAAGTGTTCTGCAGCTCAGAGCCCCTTTTGAGCCTGATGGCAGGCGACTCCTTTAACTGGGGCTGGGGAGCGGTCTGCACAGCTCAATTTTGCCCACATTAATCAAACTCACATTTCCTCACATCAGCCTGTGTGCCTATCAGCAGGGCTAGCTTGTTAGCATAATTCATTCAGTTGGTTACACACAGAGGGCCACAGTCTTCTCAAAGGGAATTCACTATGTCGGGTGTTGAATACATCAAGAACTTTGTTTTTTTGCTGTTTTTGTTTAGCTTAAATGCTGAATTTTTCCATTTCCGTTTTTTTTTAAGCTGTGACCATTCCTGAGGAGTTCTTTCAGACTTAATCAAAAAAGCAACCAAACTATTAAACTGCCTTTTAATGATTTCCACATCTTTGATATAAAATCACGCCTCATCCACGTGTCACAGCTCCTGTAGGTCGACTCGGCGTAAAACATCGCAATCTATCAATTCATGGAGAGTTTAAGTCAAAATGGCCTTTATTTCTTTTCAGGCAGACTTCCTCTTGGCTCGAGTGAGGGGGGGCACGAAGGGAGAAGGGGCCTGGGGGGGTTGCAGGGGCCGAGGTAGTGGCGTGGCTGTCTGAGAGAGTGAAAGCATGCAGTCAGACAGTGGGAGTGGGCTTTGCTGTGCTGTTCATTCATACAGGTGCTTATAATTTGCAGCGTGTGATTAATCATTGTTGTGTTTGGGGGTGACATCTTATTTAATGGATCTGTCCATCTCCCTTCTTTCACTGTTCTGGGGAGGTAGGCAGCCGGCAGCTTGCATAGCATTGTATATTCTAGTACACATATGCACTCACTTGAAAAAATACATTAAAAAAAAATTGACCTCATTGTAATTTTGTCTTTTTCCTCACGCGTATACCTCGGCACTGATGTTCAAGTCAAAAAACTGACTGGGCAGCCAAATGCAACATGTGTGCGAGCCCACCAGCTGCCACCACACAGAGGCGGTGGTGTTTTCCGTGTGTGTTTGCTTTGGGTGGAGGGCAAGCTGGCTGGTCAGCACGGCTGTAAATCAGAGTATTCCTGATGGAACCCTGATGGACAGGAACCTAATCTGTCCCCGGTGTGTCATTACGCTCAACCTCCCAGATAGCTACAGATCCTGCTGCTCCTCTCATCTCTCCCCTTAGCCACATACACACATACACACATACACACGCGCACACACATGCACACCTCACGTCCACAGTGAGCCAGCCAGGGCAGCCCTCCTGGAAACCAGAGACAGTAACGGAGACACACATGTTGAACATAAACCGGTTGAGCCAGTGTCAAGAGTTCATCGCCTGCATCTGTCATAGCAAAGCCAGCGACCGAAAAGCATTTGCTGCTCTGCTCGCACCGCAAGAGCCTCGCTCGTGCTTCAAATGTACACAGGCCACGCAACTACTGTCGCCAAACCGGCCTCAGCGATGGCCAAACGTAAGCAAACTGACGAATCCTTTTAGGACACGTTAGGATCTGTCCCGAGGCCCGGTTGGCTCTCCTGCACAAGAGTCTCCCACACAAAGTAGTGAGTCAGAACCAAGGTGTCATCTTTAAGTTTTATGAACCTTTACATATCCAAATGAAAACCCTGTATTTACATTTGATGCAGAAATAAAAATGGTCCTTGAACTTCATAAATCACATTTCTCTTCTTCTTCTTCTTTTTGTTTTACTACTTGGCCAAATGGCTTCATCAGTAATACTCCATAAAGTTAAAGTGTGATCCTCCCAATCTTTCCGTTTGACTAATAAGTTGTGTGTTGCGTTGTATGTTTTGGACCTCCTCAAACACCTCCCTTGGATTTTATTAGTCTGGCTATTGTGTGACTTTCTACATTTTTTTTTTCTTTCAAAAACTGGTTCCCATACATAATTATCTTCTGACAGTTTGGAGTTATTTCAGCTTTTCTGACAAAAAGCAGGATAAAAGCGACCACCACATCCGTGCACGGTTCAGTTGGAGTTTGTCCAACGAGGAGATCTTGACCCCTCAATTACAGGATGATGGAGCTGTTTCTTTTGCGTGTTGCTGAATGTATTAACAATTTCGCATCCACACATGTGGAATGAACTCGGGGAAGCTTTGAATTTTTTCCTCAAACTTTACGGCTAAAATAGGCCAACTGTTGTGTGTTTCTCACAAAGAGTTTCCGACTTGTTCCGTCTAAATGCAACAGAAAATGTCTACAGGTCTGTGATCTCCGGCTCCTTCCGCTACCTCCTGCTACAAGCCAGAAACCAGAGAACCAAAGGCTATAATCTGATGCCATCACGAGACAAAACCTGGGTCTGCTCCACTGACAATGAATCGGAGACTTATGGACTCAAAGAATGTTTGCTTGACCTTTCTCCGCTTCACCTCGGCCACTGAGTCGGTCCAGAATGTCTGTCTGTCATTCAGTGCCAGTGGAGCAGCTACAGGGTTTGTCTCTAACAACTCAGGAGCTCTGCCTCTCATTTCCAGCTTGAGTGGCATGTGATCATGTCTACACATCTTGACTTAACTGTCTAAGTTTGCAGGAATAATGCCTTGTTTGCTCTGGTTTATGCTGGATTTTCCTAGTTTTACCTTCTTTTTTTTTCCTGCATTTTCCTCCGACAGAAACTGGTTCTTCATGTCCTGTGTGTTTGTGTTTGACTTAGAAAGCACTGATAGGCCTTACCCTCTGTAAGGCCAGTGTTGTGATCAAGCCAGGGTATGGTTTCCCTGGTACTGGGTGAGCGGCGTGGCACAGGGCCATCTGCCAAAACAAGACCTGCCATAGATGCCCCGTCACACAGTGAGCCATTAAGCCCGCCTGTCTGCGACAATTAATTACCCCCCAATTCAAGTAATGTTGATAAATCATAGACATAACACAAAGCTGTGCTGCTGATTGCATAATTATTGCATCAAACCACTGGCGTATGTAACATAATCACGGCCTTTCATCAGGCTCAAACCACCGGCGTGCATCTGGAGCGGCATTATGCAATGTTTGGAAAAGAGACGCAGCGAGCTTGCTAAACAATATGTGTGAAGCCGGTGGGCTTGTGTAGGGCCTTAACTTGTCCTCGAGTCCTTTATTTAGAGGGGACCAGAGAGCCTCCTCCCACACCCTGTACTTTCTTCACGTGCTGGAACACACTTCCACTGTGTTTTAAGCAGTGATGGCTGAGCGCATTTTCACTTTGGTAATGGCTTCCTGTCTTTAACTCTGCTGGCTTAAGACAAGAGTGAGCCATGCGGGTACTTCCCTCGTGCTGCTGCCGCAGGTCCTGCCTCTTCTGCTGCTGCCTTGCAGCTCTTCTGCTTTTCCCCCTTCACGCCCGTCTGCCAACCCAGTACAGAAGGCATGGACCACCCTGGCCGATTATTCACTTTCTCCTCTGCTGTAACACTCCTTCCATGGATAGTTTGTGGACCGAACGATCGTATCACTCTTCAGGAATGTCCGCTGGTTTTCCAAACCCTGCATCATTTGCATTTATCTACCTTGCAGCCTTTTTTCTCTGCCTGCAAAGATTGTATGTTTGGAGAGCATTCCTGCCAGGATGCATCCCGAAATGTCAGCCAACGAGGGTTTTCTTCCAGGCGTGGCAAGAGGCCTGGCCCCACATAAGACTTCTTTTCTGTCTCATGTCGTCAACCTCGAGCTAGAGTTCAAGCTCCTGAGCTGCAAAGTTACAGCTTAGCCTGCACATGATCTCCCAGCAGCACGCTATTATGACATACAGGTGCTCGTCGGCCTGTTAGCAGTAAAGTTGATGCTCTTTTCTCTTCATAAAGACGAGTCCCTGGCCCCTGAATGTCCAGACAGCAGCTATAGCATGGGGGCAAGCTTCCACCTATCCATACAGACACAGGGTGTTAACAACTAATTAAAGAATTTACTGCCTCACTAAAACTCTATTATTGCTGTTCCCTCCCAATTATTGGCTCTATTATCAGCTTTTATGGACTCAGGTGAGCTTCCGGAGAAAGTCGTGCTTGTTGTGGCTGAGCGGTCAGCGCTGTCCCCGAGTAGAATAACAGGATAACACCCAGAGGCCAGAATCTCTGAAGTTTTTGTGATAAAGAGAGATTATCCCTTCTGACGTGACACACTGTACTGATGGATACTTTGCACATGTATTTTTTGTTTTGTTCCAATTAATGAGATGTGCTTCTGCAGCTGCTTTTCTCCTCTCTCAGGCAGAGAGACATCTTTTGTGTGCCCACATGTGCTTTCCATCGCTTTCTCTCTCTCTCCCTCACTCCCTCTCTCTCTCTCAGCCTCTTTGTGTGCTAATCAATCCATCTCCCCTCTGACCACTAGGTGACAGTAACGACACGGTTCTCCCCCTCTGGGGGTTTGGGGATGAGGAGAGGTGTAATCTTTGTTTACACAAGGTGAATTGGCTGAAGCCGAGAGGTTCTGAGCTGGGTGGGTGTGACGGCAGCGGTGGCCATGTTGTAGTGATGTGGCGACGTGGTGGTGAAGTTAATGGTGGTGGTGTCTGCAGTGGGAAGTCCACTTACTACCCATTTGCTATTCTGCTTCACATCACTCAGCAGCATATAGGCTCACCATAATGACCCATTTGTTGTGCTCTGTGAAAGCTCAAAAAATGATTTTTTTAGCAGCGCCTCCCAACCTTTCTTTGTCCGGCCTTTAAACCGAATGTTATTTAACACTATTATAAAAGTGGATGTTGTAATATTTTTTTTCATTCAAGTCATAGTGATTCTTGAATTATTGTTGATGTTCAGGCTTGAGTTGGACATCTCCACCGTTTATTGTGAGTCGTGGGGGAGTAGGAGGGGTCACTTTGGGGTTTCCTCCCATTTTTTTCCTCCTATTTGCATCTTTTCTTTCAACATTCATCCTTTTTAATAGGCTGAGATGCTCCTCTGGTTATACATACACTTTGTCCAATAGGAGTAAAATATGCAATAGCGTTGTTGAATATTGTAATAACAATATTATTTACAATGCATATACAATAATCAATATTCAGTTCTGCCTTTCTGCTGCTTTCAGTTTGCTAAAATACAATATATTTCTGGATGAATTAAACAAAATGTAAATACAATGATTTCCAACTTTATTTGGTTAAACATTGAACTGAAGACAAAAGGTACCAATAAAAATAGAATTCCATTTTTAAGTTAAAATTTCTCTTGATTTCTAAAAATTTACATCGCAATTGATGATATATTGTGCAGCCTGATTGCCCAATACCATAGTACCACAGTGCTTTAGGAGTGTTCCCTCTTTATTCTTTCTCCAGTATGACAAAGGACCGTTCTCTGGTGTATTTATCAAACATGTTCAAACTAGAACAGTGTGGGCTGACGAAAACAATGATATGTAATGAATGGTCGCAATAACATGGACGTGTGCACACACACACACACACACACACACACACACACACACACACACACACACACACACACACACACGGCAGCCCAGTTGAGTTGTTATTTTAATGAACAGATAACATTTCCCAATTGTAGGGAAAAGTTCTGACTCATTGAACGTCATTTCTGTTTCTTGGAAGATGATGTTTTCATAAATTCAACTGTGATGCAGTAAAATAAACGCCATTTAGATCTCTCTGAACGCAAAAAGATAATAGTGTAGAGGAGTTTGGTGGGATGGGCTATTTGTGTTTGCGTCACTGTTTTGGTTACCTGTAATCTCTTTATCGAGTGCTCTACTGAAATACATTGAAGTTTACTGCACTGACGGATCCTGATGATTTATATCAGTTTTAAAAATACAACTTTTGTCACATTTAATTAACAGTTCAATAATGTTGCAACGGGACCTTTTTAATCTCCTTTATTAAATGAATGTACCGGTAATTACAGCCTGGTAATCAGAGCATTGGTGCCGGCAGCCAAGAAGTTTGGGATTGTGTGGTTTTCAGACCGGATTTGACTTGTAGGCGTGTGAAATAATTTAGGTCTGCAGTGTTGTCAGATGAGAAAAAAGTGCCGGTGTTGGTGATTTTCTATTTGTTTAATTGAGTTAAAAAAAACTAAATGGTTTCGAACCGTTGATTTAGTAAATCTTCTGATGGGCTTTTGATACTGTCTTAAATATGTAGCTGGCTAAAGCCACATGAACAATTACTATAACACTCCTGAAGTGTTTCATTAAGGACTTATGATACAAAGCACAGGGATTTCAGATCTTCTACTTGGCAGTTTGGGGACACGTCACACTTTCTTGTCCAGGACTTTTTTTATTGCATTGGAATGGGTATTGCATTTTGAGCCAGAATTGGGTAAATCTTTAATACAATAGATTTGTTTGTTTCAAGGAACACACTCTGGCTTTTTTTTAAAGGCTGATAACATTCCTGGTATATTATATTTAAACGTATGTTGTGACCACTTAACGTCTCCCCTCCCCACATTCGGGAAACCACTGGTTTGCAGTGAACATTATTATTATTATTATTATTATTATTAAAATCCCCTGAAGGATTTCTAGCTGCGTGTTGTGCTCGTATTTGCAGAACTATGTCTTTTGTTATGAGATCGTACCGTTTATGTTGACGGTGACAGGTGTCCTGCAGGAGTTGGAGACAATTTGTTTAAAAAGCGATACTCGTGAAAGAATCGGGCCGAGGTGACACGGAGCACTTCCTCTCAAACATCAGTTACACCATGGTTTTGCATTCATTTTGTCCACCTTTTCTTCTCCTCCTGTCACCCGCTTCCATGCTGCTGGTGCGTGTATTTGCATGTGTGTGTGTGTGTGTGTGTGTGTGTGTGAGTGTGAGTGTGTGTGTGTGTGTGTGTGTGAGAGAGAGAGAGAGAGGAAAAAAGAAGAAAAGAAATGTGACCACAGGTGTCAAGAAAACTGTGACAGTAATGGAGGAGAGTCCGACAGTGACGGCACTGCGCCGTCTGCCTGTCACTCTGTCGTTTATCATCAGCCCATCAGCTCAGGCCCTGACCCAGTCAACACACACACACACACACACACACACACACACACACACACACACACACACACACACACCCACCTTTACACCATCCATCAATATCACAGAGTTCATCTCAAGTTTAACAGATGGGGACATACCCGAGCTCGCTCTGCATATAGCCAGTGGGGGAAATGCTCCATGATGCATCACTTCTATCAAAAAAATCTAAACTGGAAAACGGCTCGCTCAACTGAAAAATCAATAGTTTACAAACGTCATGTATTAGTCCACATATTGTATGATCAATAGAGCATTTGCATCTGCAGATTATTTGATAAGTGCATCAAATAAAGAGATAAAAGAGATGTTTGATGTTTGAAGGTGTTGGCCAACGGTTATGCAAAAAAAGGCAAATGTATCGAAATGAAGTGAACCAATAAATCTTCTTTTTCTCGCTCCTTTCATCTCAACTCGTGCATTGATAACCGCTGACTTGTAAATGGGAGACGTACCAGATATGTCCTTATTGTTGGGATCTTGTTCGGTTTAGCGAGGAGGAGGATTAAAGTAACGTTTTCCAATCATAGCTCTGTGTCTGTGAGACAAACACTTGGTGCACTAAGTTTTGTTTGTAAAGATTGTAATGAAAATCTTCCACAGGCCAATACATCCTTTTTTTTATTAAATGATTTATTCATGTTTATTGATGTTTTTTAAGCAGCATTCCATTTATTTCCATTGTGGCTCAGCAGTGGTGGGAACCTCAAATGAAATAATCTGCAATATTGATACCAAATGAGTGAGAATATGTCTCCCCCCCCTCCCCGAAAATGGCAATATTGTTTCTTAAAATCATCACAAAATGAATGTTGATAACCTCATTTAATTAAAATGTTCAACATAAAAAAAAGGCTCCATACTCCAGGATTTAATGGTTTTAATTTTGATAGTGTGGATGCACCAGGAGCCGACGCAGGCCCGGGGAGCGGGATGCCGGGATGCTTGCGCTTCAAGTCGGGGGCCCTCACTTTAAAAACAATCCCATGCTGTCATTGGAGATGGCCTCGCTTGTTTTTATAAGCACCCTTTGAGCTTTTTCAAGTGCAGAATTAGGGACTGTTAAGGGAGTTAACCAGGACGCTTCTGCACTCCCAAGACAGGAAGCCTGATGATGGTGATATCTGTGATTAATTGCGCTCTCTCTTTCTCTTTCGCTCTCTCTTTCTCTCTCCCTCCCTCCTTACCTCCCAGATGTCTTGAGCTATTACTTATTTTTTTAATATGTAAATTCCAACATAATCGGTTCCCTCTCACTAGTGTTTGCTTTAGGACAGAAGAGGAAAGTTAGAGGGGGAGCATAAATCACTTTTAGTAATGGTTGCCTTCTTCTGCATTGATTTTTTTTTAAAACAATTTTATTTGCTTTTTGACAAATATTTCATTTTTATTTTTTAATAGAACTACAGATGTTTCTTTCTTGTGCCATTATTGTACAAAATGGGTAATACCAAATTGCAATGCGGTCATTCTCGAAGTGTTGCAGCGCCTGTTTGCTTTAAAAACAGGTTTGGCTCCAAGGCCGTATGTCAATGCTATAGGTTGCCTCACTTGGTAGTAACTATAGTTTATTGGCCTCACCTCCATGTTATTTGGATACCTCTTTATGTTACATTTATTACACCCACTTCCCCGATTCGCCTTCTTGCCAACCAAAGTGTTTTCATACATTGTAATTTATTGTCATAGTCCATTCATTTTTTTTAATCAACTAATACAAAAAATATCCCAAAACCCTGTAGTCAAGCAGGGTCTGCTTGTTTATTATGAACGATAAACCCAACTAGAACCAACACGACCTGGTGTAATGTTTGAGGAATAGCAGAGATTCAAGTCTGGAGGTGAAAATGTGCTCATAAATATGAATTATGTCATTATTTGTCTTACCTGGAGTGTTTTTAACCTTCATATATCGCCATAGCCATTCTTCGTGCTTTTACCTGAGCGTTAAAATAATGAATCAGCGTTTCTAAATCGCAGAAGCCGTCCCAGTCTCTTTGTTACCGTCGATGACAAATGGTGGTGGGAGTAGCAGCAGCTCGCAGGATTTGTTTAGCATTCCAGATCCGATGTGTTTTGAAAAGTATTAATGGAGGTCATGGAGGCAGGACTTATCACCTGCAGGTTCAGTCAGGAGCTCTTTGTCAAAACCGGAGTAGGCCTGCGAGGTAAAGCTTTGTCATCGTGACACTCGTATGCTTCATCTCACGCCTTGTAACACCGGGACGAGCTGGGATGTTCTGCTTTGGCCCTCAATGGAGCGAGAAATGTGTCGTGTAATACAATGTTTTAAAAACAGTTAGCAATATTTATCTTCATTTCTGAGTTACACAATTTTTTTATACTGTTTGCAGCAATCTAATATACTTTTGGTGTTGTTGTTTTTTTACAAGTCCATATTATGTTTAATTATGCAGCTGTAACTTGTTTCTATTGAAATCCTCCATTATTTTCTGAGCGTAATTAAGAAACTACCATTACCACAGTATCATAAGAGACTGTAGACTCTACCGGGTCAAGTAAGCGTGTGAAATGAGCGACCAGTACGTCTCTCATGTATTAGCCCATTTAACTGGTGGAGCTGTTCTCCCTGTGGCTGCTGGGAATTACAGTCATTCAGTGTGTGTCTCAGTATGATGGATGACACCTGCACCCGTTGAGCAATCGCTCCCTGGCGCACTATTGTTTTTCTTTTCTCGCTTTTGCGTGTGAGAAAACTGT
Organism: Taurulus bubalis; assembly: GCF_910589615.1. Classification (NCBI taxonomy): domain Eukaryota; kingdom Metazoa; phylum Chordata; class Actinopteri; order Perciformes; family Cottidae; genus Taurulus; species Taurulus bubalis. The sequence continues at coordinate 14,032,482 of NC_136589.1, read as the reverse complement.
GTGCATTCCCCAGCCAAAACCAACTCTGATAACCATCTCATCTGTGTGATGTATGATCTTGTCTCTTTGGGTTATCGGAATGCCTTGCCAATACCCTGGAAGTGCTACCGTTGAGGCTGTGCTCGTCAGATCCGTCATAGAGGCCGGCTGCAAAATTCCTCCCGGCTGAACAAGGAGTGATGCAGCACTTTTTAACACCCGGCCCCATCGTTTCTACCACATAGTCTTCTTCTCAAATACTCGAAAACAAAAGACAAATTCCACGGCTACATATGATGTCCGCTCTGTACGATAAGAAAACCACAGTCAGAACTGTGTTTCTTCACAATAGGAAATCTCACTGTATCCTTGGAGCTCAAATTTCTACTGCACAACTTCACACTGTGGCTTGGCCCAGAATGCATTTGTGGCAAATAGTAGTCTTTTAGTGTATATGTAGTAGTGTGCCAGACACTCTTTTGTCATGAGCTCTTGTTTCTGTGCGTCTGCAAGGCCCCGTCACGACCATTGTGGCTCAGTAACAAAAGAACCTTCAAGTACTGGAATCTCCCAATACGTCACTCACCGATGCCGAGCAAAGGAATATACGTCAACCAGAAGAGGGGAGGACTGGATGAAGCAACTCAGCAGCAGCAGCAGCAGCAGCATGATGATCATCATCATCATCATCATCATCTCCTTGGTTTGCCCTCACCATGCTCAGTGCATCACAGGCTGTAGAGGGGTGTGAAGTGCTCCCGCGAGTGTGTGGGTTCACGACTGCCGCGCTCTGTGATTAAACAGTAGTATGTGCTGACAGCTGGAGTGGAAGAGCATGATGCACTGGGGCACAGCGGAGCGAGGAGGTGCCTCTCAGTGGTGTCGGGGAAGTTACATATTTGCCTTCTGGAGGGCCTCGATGCAGTTCCCTGACATGTTGGCACAAGGCATGTCACGGTTATCTTCGTCAACACTGTTAAATCTCCTTAAAATGGCACTAAGACCTAGGGGAATCACTTCTCCTTACGTTTAGTTAAGAAACAAATATTTTATTGCATTGCAGAAAAGCGCACACTTTTTTTTGTGAACATCCTTTTTAGTGAAAAACATACTATCATCAATAAGGTAATCATTAATTCCCCCTGTATAATGTATATAATAATATGTATAAGAAAATAGCAACATTGTGTGAGGCTTACGCTCTACTTTTAACTTCTAAGCCATGCGAGCGAGATGGATTTTAAGTTACGTATGACTATATTTACGATTATCCTACTGATGGAAATTCTCCACAATCAACTTGGTGGTTCTTTTGTTATCATGACCCATGAGCTGAATCAACATATATGGGACATTACTTTTTGTCATTAAATCATCAAACATTTTCTGCAGAACCTAATATATCAGTTGGCAGGGCCCATTCTGCGATGGGATCACACCCGCTGTGCCCTAATCCCACTGTAAAGTTCCGTAACTGCATCTTGCGCGGTGGTATTGCAGTGACTAAAACTGTCAATAGACTCAGCCAGAGACAAAGACGAAGACACACCTGGCAAAGTACTCAAAAGGGCTTCTGTAATGGTTCCACCCACAATAGGTGTCTCTACAGACAAGCAAATACAATACCAGAGTTGCTGTCCCAGCTGGTAATGAATTGCTTCCCCAACAATGGCCTCAAAAACTCTAAATGTAATGCAGTGACAGGTTGCATCCTTTGTGGTTCTGTCATCAGTTCTGTCATAAATGCAACGCCCTCTTCTGCAGTTTGATTGACAGGGAACACAAAAGCATTTGTTCGCACTTTTCCTCGACTGGAAAAACTGTAACTGTTGCTCTTGTCACACTTACACGTACAGCACAGAGAACCTTTGTAACTGGAAGTTGCCAGAAGGCATTCTGGGACGTGATGGTAATCACTAAAAGTTACACTCCATCACACAAACCGTCTGAGGGTGATTAATTAGTTTTGACGCTAGAATACCTCGGGTAGTATCGGTTGTCCATCAGGAAGTGTACTAAATCATAGTATATTGAGCAGTAAGTTGTCTAGTGGGAAATGAACCCATTGGAATTGGCTGAATCAAGACCGTCACTAAATGCCGTGCAAAGGTCAATTTCCGATCGCGGTTGCACTTTCTGCTCTTCTAGTTTCCCCTCCCACAGCACGTCTACTCATCTGCCATCAGCTGTTCAGGTGGAGGGTTGTCAGACTGCTTTTAAAATAAACACAACCCAGTTTTGCATTCATGCTTGTCATCCCTTAATCCTTCTGCAACTGACATACTGAAGATGCCACATGCATTGCTAACTGACGTCGACCTTGCATCCAAAGACACCGAGACACAAACTCTCGACAGCCTGAGAAAGTGAACTCGACACGCTGAACTAATCACCGTATCTGGATGCACAGCAGGACGGGCCTGTTAATTAGCAAAGAGTGTTAACTACTGTTACCTTTCTAAGTTAATGAAGCATTGGGTAACCTGTATCCTTCAGAGTTACTGTAATCTGAGGTTTACGATGAGGAAAAGAAAATGTAGCCTTCAGCAACAGTGCAACTAATATTTAATGGTGGATTATTATTCTAGAAAAACAAGATGTCTACTGTTATCATGTATGTGGTGTGTGTTGACGGTCCTGCTTCGACGATTAAAGGACAAATTAGTGAATGTTTCTAAATGTAATGAATTGTGATTCTATTGGGATCAAACTGGAAAAAAAAGACAAAATATTAGCCTAAAAATAAACAAAAAGTTTGAGTCGGTATGGTGATCCAACAATTTTATTTTCATAGCCTGTAGGTCCTAAAAGTAATTCAGCCTCCTAGTCTAATCATAATGGATCAAAAGGGATTAAAAAACCTTTAAATAGTTACTTATAATAACAAGTCTTTGCAAATTGCTCTTCACACTAACTAAATATATTTACAATTTGAATGTACTTTACTTGAGTGTTTCCATTCTAAGCTACTTTATACTTTTAATCTATTACATTTCTACGTTTATCTGAGAGCTATAATTACTTTACAGATTAAAATGATACACAGTAAAGATCTGGACTTATTTCCTGCTGGATATATTGTCAAGTGTTGAACTACCACATAGTAATGTAAAGTATGGTAATTCAAATTGTCTCCAGCTCCAACATTAATAGTAAAGTTAGAGATAATAATCGGATGATTCAGTATATGATACAGTAGCATTGCAATGACGGGGGCCCTCCTGCTGCCTAAAGAATGCTTTTACTTTCTATTTTTCATTGCAAATACCTTTTTTTTCCTTACTTACTTAAGGTAAGTACAAAAGGTACAACAAATGTATGTAAGTACACTTGTAGTAAAAGATCAAAATACTTCTTCAACCACTCGCTGCTTGACAATAAGTTACGTTGGTTTGCAGAGAGAGTGGAGTGTTCTGTTTCTCTGAGATTGAAGATCCCACCACCCGTCACCTGTTGGAGCATGCTCGGTCACTTCCCACCATCTCTGTGTTTGCACAGGCGGACTGAGCAGATTTGGTTTCAGCGTGTAATCTGATTACCTGCTGAAAGATCTGATGCGCCTCATCTTCACTGTATAGGCCTATTAATATAGCAAGGCCAGAAAAGCCGTCCTGTTACCTTTTTCGGTGCCGTATCATTAAACAAAGCATATAGTCGGGTCAACTGAGCCGTAACGGATGGAATTCAGTTTGACTCTTGCCTGCTGGTAGCTTGGTTCAGTAGTTCTTGGTCCTCCCATTCGTACATGTAGATCCAACTGTGGACAAAGTAATTTTTTTCTGAGCTATTTTACTTGATAATGACTTCTCTGGAAAATTCCCGGAGGACACACCCTTTTTAATAGACAATATGTTCAATTGAGCTAATTAGAAAGAGTCCACATTGCACAGCAGCTGTGTCCACACACAGTGGAATCCGCACGGCACTAGGAAAGGGAAGCAGTGAGAATTTAGAGTAAAAAAAGAACTTGATTGAGTCAGAAGGCCTCCGTGCCAAAGCGGTGGCTTTTTCTACACAGATGCACATAGTTAGCGTGTGTGTGAAACCTCAGAGGCCCTCGCTGATCAACCCGGCTGCATTGATTCTCCAGCTGCTGGCCCGTCGCTGATGTTACTGGGTTTGCGTGGATGATATGGTCGGTGGCTTTGGCCCTTCAAAATGCCGAGAATTATATAGTCACTCGCAGGAATTTTGGAACAAGGTCTCCCTGGATCACGCATTCGGGTCCATGTTCTTGCAAAGATGGCACAAGACTCAAAACTGGTGGTTGGCATTTAAGTTGGGCAGAGTGACAATAAGTATGATGATACGGTTCTGGTAGAAGGTTGGCCGGCGCCGGTTGTCTGTCAAAACCACTTGGTAGCAACGAAAAATGCATTTGTCCGACACTAAAACTGTAGGAACTAAAATTCTCATGACATTCACTGACTTTCGCCCGTATTAGCAGTCAGGCAACTTTATCAGGTTATTTTAATTAAGTAGAACTGTTACACATCATATTAATTTGCTCTCTGATCCTGCAATGCTGTAAGAGATGTATACAGTTCATATTGGGTGTTTGGTAGTGTTGACTGTTGTACAGCAACATTGCAATAGGCATGACTGTAGTACGCGTGACTGAGAATAGCAGCAAATCCTCACATTTGAGAAGCTGGAATTGGCTTGAGAAGTGACTTGAAAACAATAACAAAGTCTTAACTCGCAACTATATATAGCGCTTCGTAGAAAGACAAAGTCCTGGTGAGGTAAATAAATACAATCTCCCATTCAGTATTACTTTCATCTGGCTTTTTGAAAAAATGTAACGTGTTTTGGGGGTTTACTTTTTATATTCTAAGACAAATCAGCATCTACTTAGAAATGTAAACCTTCATGAATTTAATATATTTGAACAATGCTTACCTTGTGAGCACAGAAAGAAACTACAGCTCCCATGTTAATTTACAACCGCCGGTACCTACATATCATAACTATGGTACGTAGTCATACACGCCATCATAATCAGATTTTGTACGTATTCACAAAATTCACTAAAGCTTTCTTCTCAGTCTTACCCTTTAAAAAAAAAAAAAAAAGAGCTAAAGAAAATTATTTTTTGTTGTTTTTGTTTTGCCCTATACAAATGTAGGAAGTAAAACAGATCACATACTGTAGACTAAGGTCTGTTTCAAGGTTTCTATTTATTATTAGCACATGTTTAATGAACAAATTGCATGAGCACTAATGCGCTCACAACATCAGATATTTATCCGGGAGAATTGTCCTGAAATCTGAGATCATAACAACCTACATTCACCTCGATGTTCACGGTTATTAACGTGACTTATCCTGACTGTTTCCTCCACTCAGGTCTGGTGGAGATCTGCTTGATGCATCCCCTCGACGTAGTGAAGACAAGGTAAGCCGCCCATTCATAACTCGACAACTCATACACAAACTCATATTTAGTGTAACTTTACCGAACGCATAATCTTCTTACAAGGAAAGCCATTTTTAATCCACATCTGCCTTGAATCCTCTCAGTGGGTATTTGGGTCTGTGCTTAGTGAAGTTCCCAGCATACCAGCCTCTTTTTTTCTCCCCCAGCTGGCCAACTCTGCGCTCATTCTCCTCACAAGTGGGCAGCAATGCCAAGAGCCTTGAGACATTTTGTGGAAAATGAAATGCATCATTGATCCATTCATTCCCCCTGCAATGTTAACGTTAGAAGGTTTTTATTTCGGCAAATCACTCACAATTTTGTATTACAATTTAGGAATAAAAAAAAATTCCGGAACGGCCTGCGGATCCTGTGAAATAAAGGGACTCGCAGGATCAATCGAGTGCCACTAAAATGAACTCTCTGTGTCTAATAGCTTGCGTTTCGTTAGCGTCTCCTTTGTGTGTGTTACGCAAGACTGGCAGCAGTCTTGAGCTGTTGAGTGATCAGGAGCCTCACACCACAGTGTCTCAGCCGGCCATAAACAGGTCGTGGGCTACTACTAAAGCTTTATAGTCTTTCACAGGCCTAGCCAAGACCTCTGGCTTCGTTTTTCACTCCCCCTCGCACCCCCCTCTGCCCCATTCACTACTTGTCAGTAAATTGTGCAGCTTTTTCTGTCATTTACGGCAGCAGTTTCTTGGTAAATAAATTGCTTGGCGTGCCTTTAAAAGAAAAAAAAGAAGTGAGATGGTTGCACTTTGAAGGCCGTGCCACCACCTGAACGCAGACAGGGAAGCGCAGGGATAAAAGCCAGGGGTGAGCGCTCGTGTATTAGTCGATATTTGATACTTTGAAGGCACACACTGTGATTTATGGTCACGAGTAGAAACTCTGGGGGTTTATTACAGGTACGGCTTGTGCTCCGCCTGTCCGTCCTCACACAGGGTCAGGGTTAAAAGTGCACTCAATATTTTCTTTGTAACGCTCTTCCTTAAAAAGCGGTAAAAGACGCTCTAAAATTAGACAGGTTTATCTGTTTGTTTTCTGTTTGTGTCGCCATGTGTTCACGTTGATGGGTTTTCTGCTGCTGAGAACGCAGTCTGTGTAAATTGATTCCTTTTGGCCGTGATCTGGGTTTCTTTGTTTTTTAACAAAATGAACAAACAGAATAGTCTTTCTTCTTTTTTAATAGGGAGCTTTAGATGATGTCAAAAAGTGTCTAAACAACAGGAGGTTATTTTCATGGCAGGCATCCACACAGAGACGAACCACACTGGTGTAGATATGCATTGTACATGCATGTGCACACACTTTAACATCCACACATGAATTCATAAACATAGCATACATACCAGCTAATTGGGACACTGAGGGAGCTGAAATCTATTAGCAGGAACCTTGGAGCCGAGAGTCAGACACCGACACACCTTCACTGGGTCTCTCTCTCTTTCTCTCTCGCTCAGGCATGGCTCTTATTAGGCACCGGCTCCTGCTTTAATGTCCACCGGTCCAAATTGAACAGCAACTGGAGTAAATTTACTTTTTTCCACCAACTCAGAATCAAAGGGATTTTTCCCCTTTTTCTTTTTCCCCCCCTTTCTTTTTTTTCTTCTTTTTTGCAAGGTAAACTTGACTAAATGCATACCTGCCTGGGAGCTGATGTTTACCTATTTTCCAAATGAGGGTTTATCTTTCTCTCTGCGGGAGTGGAGGAGGGGCACAGTGCATTTTAGATCTAGAATTAGCTGCAGTAGTTGGTAAAGAGGCACTGCCACGAGTCCCTAAATACTGCTGTTATGAATCAAAGGTATGTCGGTAGAATTTGACAGCTATTTTCTTTAAATAAAAAAGGTTGATTCACCCACCAAGATGATTGTTTTGGCAGATAAATGAAAAGCTGTGTTCCACATATTTGAATAATGGGACCGAAACCTTTGGACTATTTTATGTTTCAAAGCACATTAATGCAAGTTCATGGTGACCAAACAATCAGCTCAGAATATATATAAAAAAACACTAGAAAAATGTTTCCAGATAATGGTAGAAAGTATGTGACCACACTGGACATTGCTTCCGATGTAAAGTAAACGTCTTGTCAGACTTTCTGCCTTTGTTGTTGCACGTTTACGCCCTGTTGCGCGCTCACTGACCAGTCGAGCCATGACCCCGGTAACTCACCTTTGCTAACAAGTACATCTATCTTACATCTGAGGGACTCCTGCAGAGCCCACCTTCCATCAGTGTGACTTACTACCTCTTTCATTGTTGTGAAAGAGTTGAACATGAACAAATTTATACTGGTAAGTTCAGGGATGCAGTAGATTTATTTACCGGAAAAATGGCTAATAGCATCAGTTCTAGTGTGAAGTGGCCTTTTTAACAGATGACAGAACTACAAGTAGGATTACAAACTAACACGTGTTTTCTTTGTGCATTATTCGTTTACTACGTCAAATGCAGGAAGTGCTTGTTTTGTCTGAAATAACTGAGCAAAACCCAAATATATTACATTTAAGATGATAAACAAGGTGCGAGGAGGCACACGAAGTTAGATCCTGACCAAACTCTGTGTCAATCAATCAGATTGCATGAAGGCAAAATAGCCAACATGTTTAGGGTGGTATGTTGGAGAAGATTTGTGTGCCAGGATTTGTTTTTATGACTTATTTCAAGTTTAGGACAACTATTCATTACACATGTATCTTCACAATGGAAACCGTTGCGTTTCTTGTTCTTTGTTTCCTCATTGCGAGTCCATCCGGATCAAAATCTGCCCAATTTGTTAATGCAGCACGAAAAATTCTCAGCACAAAGTAAACTGTTAATTGCCCCTGACCCTCCCCTCCCTCCTCCATGGGTCTGGGCAGGAATGTGGGGGTATAGATGGAGGGTGCGATGCGGTGTGGGGAAGCCAGTCGTCGGTTGAGCAGAAAGAGAGACAGTGGGACCGGAGTTACAGCTTTTCATTAACCTGGAAACCACCTAGTTACATGGTTCATGGGCTGGTCTCAGCTCACTTGGAGGTAACAAAGGGTGTCGGGCGGCACTTTCTGCAGGGGGCTGTGCGCTCGGGGCACCCCATCTGACTCTGATCAGGTTCTCCCTCATTAGAGAGCTGCACTGAGACTGCGTTTCCCTTCATGTCGAGATCCTATTACATGGAGCTCCACCCTTATACACATTCATGCAAAAACATACTCACGCTCATCTGAGCAGCTTCCCATCACCCATTTCACTTCCGGCCAGAGAGTGAAACCACATCTCCCTCGTGTGTGTGTGTGTGTGTGTGTCTGTGTCTGTGTCTGTGTCTGTCTGTCTGTCTGTCTGTCTGTCTGTCTGTCTGCCTGCCTGCCTGCCTGCCTGCCTGCCTGCCTGCCTGCCTGTCTGTCTGCCTGCCTGCCTGCCTGCCTGCCTGCCTGCCTCCCTCAACAACTTCTCCTGTCATCGTGACCTCGTTGCGGTTTCTCCGCCGTGCACAGGATCTGATGCGTTTGCCCCAAAGATGTATTTTGTGCAACAACTCTTGACTGAGCCATTCCTTTGCCTCTGTTCTCCATCTGCACCCACGCTTTCTTTATCTAATCCTTTCCCATTCTGAGTCCTTCTTTTCTCTCTCTCGCTCTCAGATATTGCCTCTTCATCCAGTTTTTTCTAAACTCTTCTTCTATGGTTTTAGCTTTTCAGCAACTGCCTCAGTTAGCCTGTTGTTAAATTAGCCACTACTTTAGCTAATATAAACCATATTGTGTAACAACATCATGTTTAAACTGCCATCCTTCCTCTGAATTTGTAGTTTGTTGAGCGATTATGTAATGTTATTTTAAATCCCCGTAGTACATGTGTTTTTAGAAGATTTGTATTGAATTATGCAATTCTGTAAATTGCATTGTATGACATGGCTGTCAGAGTCCCTGCAAACCACTAAGCTTGCCAATAGCCTGTTTCAAGCCTGATTAGAAAAACCTGGTACTGGCCCTTTGCTCGTGGCAGTATCCATGGCAACACTACCTCCATTTGGTCACAGCATGCATGAAAGTGTGTCCCACTTGGGGGGCTTGAAAGTGATCTTTGATGAGGGCTTTGACAGATGACGTCCAGTCTTTTTTGTGGAACGTGTGACGGCGCTGAGGATGGCCCAAAGGCCTCCCTCCCACCTCCGTTTGCCCCCCAACTGCTTGGTGAACCCCAGTGCACTTGTGGAGGAATCCCTGACACAACCCTCAAACAGCAGGGCACAAAGCAGCAGCAGCAGCCTGATAGCCGATCTTGCCTTGTAAAGGAGCAGGCAGGTCAGCGGTCGTCAAGCTGGCTCCTAATCCCTCCGGCGGCGCTGAGAGGCTGCGGGGCGAGACTTTGCTCTCGGTGTAAAGCCCCAAAACACATGCGGTGCACGTCTAGGATGAACCGAGCTCAGTCTGTGCACAAGCGAGTGCACAAGGTGGAGAGCAAGTCCTTTCATGAGCGCAGCATTTTTTTTGGCAGGATTAAAACGGATGCCTTGGCATTCGGTCATACTATCGCAGATGATGCATCAGTCTTGTCCAATCAGATTGAATATATTGGACATTTTGCTCATGGGCAAGATGAATACATAATTAGGCCTATGTATCAACCCACCAGCTCAGTATCCCCAAGAGTTACATCCATATTGATTATTGATAATATTAATTGAATCAACCTCATGATTTGCATTTAAAGCCAATGCAGGAAGCAGTGTGCCTTTTGTGCAGTAAGACAGAAAGTAAGGGTTTAGCAGGTCCATCCCATTGTCCATGATTTCACCTGAACACTCAGGCAGGTAAAAGTTCCCATCCCAGCACAGAAAATGAATGCTTGGGTTTTTGTTAAGGAGGAATTATGGTCAAATACTTTCTGTGTCTTTTTGATAGGTTATATACAGAATGACATCATCAAGGCATTTAGATTCATAATATTTTCCGTGTTGTAACAGTTTGCTTCCACTACATCAATTAAACTGGTGCCACAGAGTTCCGCTCTACAAATGTCCCAAAAAAAACTGGGCAGTTTTCTATTTGTATTTGTACACGAGTGTGCGCAGCCCTTTTACACAGGAATGGGTCATAATGTGTTTATTTTTGTTAAATGAAACTGCCGATATACAGGAAATAAGTTAGTGACCACTAGATATGAGGATATTTTTCAAGACACGTCCATATCCTTTACGGCTTTGCAGACTTTATGACCAGAGATATTTAAATATGTTAGACTTCAACGACTTTTTCCAGTAAAATGTTGTTTTACCATTACTGCAATCTTTCAATAACCTGAACATAGTGCAAGCAAGAGAATATAAAAAAGTTTCTGTTGGATCATTGAATGTAATCGGGGGTCCTTTGGCTGATTAGAGACTCATTCAAATGTTTTGCCATTGACCCTTTGCTAAGTCCCGCCCCTTGAACGCAGACTGACCAATCGTAGCTTCAGCCAACTCTGACCAGGGCACGACAACTAGCCAAAGACTCTCGTGCAATTGTTTCAGATTTTTTTCATCTTCCGTCTGGTTTAGTTGATGTCGAGCTCGCCATGGTTAAACATTCCGTAATACTGATATCCTGGATGTATCAATCAAACACATATTGTCGACCCTTCTGTCTGCTTTTTTCTGAATTAGTATTTTTCTTCTTAGTTTTGATAATACTTGCGATCATGACGAGATTCATATGACAGTTTGGCAATTCTAATTTATTAAATAATGTGACTTTTTTTTTAACGTAAGAATTGGACATCCTGGTGGTCCCAGGATTCTATGGTGCATATGATGTAACTGCAATGTCATTTATATTTACCTTTTTAGTGTCAACTATCTAATAAAAGCAAAATGCCAGAAAAATAAACTTTTAAAACCTAACCCATTACTTTTAATGTTGCGACAGATGTTGCTGCAGTCACAAATGGATGACTAAATGAGAGATTTCACTATAGATTGAGGTGCACATAAAGTGTGTGTGTGTGTGTATGTGTGTGTGTGTGTGTGTGTGTGTGTGTGTGTGTGTGTGTGTGTGTGTGTGTGTCGTACTGGTGCACCTGTAATCATTATCAGTGAAGGGGTTCACATTCCACTATGGCATTGTGTGCTTTGATTTCTCTGGACCCTGACTGTGCTACAACAGCAGTGCTGCCCCCCTGCCGCCCCATCGCTGTCTTTATTTTTGACTCTCAAACTCATGCATGTCTCTACGTCCTTTATCCAACTTTCATCACCTGTTTCCGACCTCTTGCAAGCAGCCTTTTGCACTTTTGAGTCATTCTTCAAGGTACTTTAAAACTAAGCGGAAAAAGAAGTTGTCACTGGGGCATTACTACTTGAACAGAATGTGAGCAGGCTGCAGTGGATGCAGGCATCCCGGTTGTCTCAAACGGCACAACTCTGTGCTCAGTGGAACACCTCTGATCTTTCACCCATTTAAACTGTTTAAGCATGTGGTCTTGCTTTGCCTTTTTGGCACCTATGGCCACAATCTATTTCCCCTTTTTTTGTGCAGTTGTGATAATTGTGATAATCTGCACTTAAAGTGTTGAACTGACACTTAACGGCTTACCGTGGCCACTGCGCCAAACAATAATGGGAACACATTCACACAAGTCACGCTCTCATCCTTGTGGGAGTTGCCCCTCGCTCTCCAAAACGTCTCTCTGGTCAAATCTACAGCCAGACATGGCCTCTCTGTTGTGTAAACACACGTGTTGTTTTTCTTTTGCTCGCTTCCTCATTCTTTGCATCTCTCATGACACCTTGGCTGTCTGGTTGCCGGTGTATTTATTTTTAAGATGGTGGAGGAGAAGGTGACTGGCCATATTCTAACCGCAATTACTCATGTAATTACAGAGGTTTGCTGGCATACACGGATTGCAAAGACCAGGACAGAGATATTATAGCAAGCCTTGCACTTCTTCTATAATTCCACTCAATCTTTGTTGCTTGGTCCGAGCTCAAGCTTGTTTATGAACGCTTGCTTAATCTCTATAAAAAGAGATACAGAGAATACAGCGGGGCGCTCATTCTGAGTCCGAGTTGTGTGGACTTTTTACAATAGAGAAGGTTTTGGTAGAATGCAGGTAAACTGGCTTTTTGTGGTTGAGCACAACGTCTTTCAACTCCAATTCAAGATTTGCATCTCAAGTTGCTCATAAGACTGTAAACAAGTAGCAGTGCACGAAAAATTACTTCTTGGACGGATATCCGCTGCCTACAACAAAATCCCCCCCAAAATATAGCCCCTCGCCCCCAGAGGCTTATCCGATGGCCGATGGGTTCCGAAAGTGATCTTTGCATCGTTGCGTTCAAAGGTCTGCATCGCTGACTGGAACTATAATACTTCATGTCACTCATGATGCACTTAGAATTACTGGATCTAAGGGTACAAGATCCGGTTGGCATCCAGTAAAAGTGACTGTCTGAACTGGCCTCACGTTCTTCCTCAGTAATACCACTTGACAACAAAGTAGTGGTATTTGCTCGAGAAAGATGAATATGTCAGATAAACAAAGAATGGGCAGCTAAAAGGAGAGAAAGATAACAGGAGTGGTAGCCTTTCACTTAGAGACCTCTTTATCCATCAATGGTTGGGAGATGGTTTCTCTACATTCTGCCTGAACACAACTAAATGTTATGGCTCCAGTCCAAATAAGTGTGACCAAACACCTGAACACATCCAGTTATACATGTTTATATAGAATGAAGACTAATAACAAGGAGCTGAAGTTCGTGAAGTATTGGTGACTCTCGGGTTTCTCTGTGGAAGCATGCAGGGCAGTTGTCTTCTGTCTGGAGCGCACTGTGTTATAGCCCGTGGTAACCTGCTGTCAGGGAAGTCTCCAAAAATCCTGCAGCCTCTCCTCACTTCAAAGTGGCCGTTACTGTCGCTGTCCCAGACCGGTCTATCACCGGGTAGTCCTGACCTAGCCGGTCTGGCCTGCCGTCATCTGTCACAGCTCCTTTTTTTGTTTTTCATCCGTCTCCGTCTCCTGCATTGTAATTGTGAACTAAGTCTTGGTTCCTGTTAAAAAAAAATACAAAATAATGTTCTATGGGAATACTTGCACAACTGGATAAACTATTTTGAAATGGTACTTTTACTGTTGTATCTGTTAAACTATAATGTTACATACAGTATACATAAAATTAAAACACTTGGTCAAACATTAGCACCATAATTTCAGTTAACGGCGTTTGGCAGAGGTTAAGAGACCCCAGTTTAAACACCCAAGAAATCCTCTTTGTTATACAACCACTTACTGGAAATGTCAGTAAGAGTACTCGTTTGTTCGGTCCGCTCCACTGCATTAGCAGCTTACTTAATTTGCTGCAGTCGTCTCTTAACGGAGCGATCTGTCAGTCAACCAGAAGTGTGTAATGCTCAAAACATCTGAGTCTGAGTCTTGGCCCTTCCCAGCCTGTCCTCATGCTGTTTTATGCAGCTCTTTTCCTGCTCTAACACACTAACACAGCCTGATCTCGGGTCACAGAGGTCACAGTATATGAGCAGACATCTGGACCGGCAAACTGATCCCAACATCACCATAGGGAATCAGGGGAGTCGGTTTTATCAGAGTGAGAACGAATCCAGAGTGGAGGAGCAATGCCGCAGCACTTTCAACAGTCGGGAGGAACTTTTCCTCCCTTAACCACGCCACAACCTGCTTCAGAGCGTGGGCTGTCCCAGGATCAGTTGTGGTGCCGGTGAAACCCAACCTGGCCTGGTCCAGATCAAGCTCTGGCAGCCTGCCGTGTCACAAGCACCAAAGGTTTATCACTTCCCCTCTGCTCCCATCTTGCATCTTTTTCCCCTCAACTTTATTTTCCTATTCCTCTCTCCAAGGCGGGTCTGTGTTTATTGGCCTCCTCCTAACACGCTCAAACACTTTGCCCTTAAAACAACTTTGCTATTGATTCCATCGAGCAATATGTGTTTTCCTCACTTGTTTAATTTCATGTTGTTGTGCAGGATGGAGGTCAGTTTAAATTAACATTATTGCCTCATATTTATTTGACACTTTTTCTCAAAAGAAACGTGCAAACCACACAGGAGCAAGAGCTGGATGTCATCAAATAGTTTAGTTATTTAAAATAAATAACCAAAAGCTTGCTTAGTGCACAAACATCAAGTGTCATACTCGTTGTTTTATGCTCTTTTTAGTCGTCAAACACTTTTTTCTCACTGACAGTCAGTCAGCACTGATGGCCACTACGTCAAAACAAGCCGCCACTGGACCCAAAGGGGACCCTTTTTATTTATGGTTCCACTCTTTAACCCTGAAGCACGATTGGATGGCTCAAGACCCGACTGGCCGCATTTGCCATGTTGGACCATTTAGGTCAGAAAAGTGCTCTTAACCTCATGTACCAATGCAATGGACTTCTACCATCTTTATGATCCTGCTCATTAAAATTAATTGTCTGGCTGTAAAAATAGATTCCCCCTTTATGTCGCCCTCTGGATTGTCTTATGCACTTCAGATCTAACATGAGAAATTGCTGAACTTTCAGCCGTTCCCCTCGGTGATTCACTTCTTCTTTTTCTTCAATCATATATTTTGTCTCTTTTTTTTTTTTTTTTTTTTTAAAGCACTTGGCATTCCGAGAGGGAAGGCATGAGTAGATCAAGGCTCTCACTGTGGCAACCAGTCCAAATATACAGCAACACACATAAATCATAAGGTTCATACTTGAAAATGGCACAATTTTAAATAGTACAGCATAATAGATGGCATAAGATAACTACATTTTGTAGGTTGGGTCAATACTTCTTTATATAGAGTTTTTGTTTATACGTCGATCTGTCTGAATAGCTATAAATATGATTTCATATCGGCCTTATTAGATCCTACATTTTAAAGCGAGCAAGTCATCAACATGTGCCATTGAGGGAATACCACTCATTTAATAGGGCATATTTTTAAGAGATCTCCTAAAAAGTGTGGCCAGCCCCCTTTTTAGAAGTAGACCCATCAAACTTCTGCCTTTTGATCAAACCTCCCTACCCCTTTCCCATAGGCTTTTATTTTTTTAACACCATCATTAATGAGCTTCACCTCAACATCTCGTCCTCTGCGGGGTGACAGCCCGCCTTGTTGGGCCCCGGTTCGAGCCCATTACCACCGGGGTCTGGGAGCGGACACGGCTTTGTAAGGCCCTCAAACACCACGCTCCTGTCCATAAAAATACAAAGAATGGAGCTCTCGCCCGCTACTCCGCCCTCATTTACCTTTTTGACTTCTTTGTGGACGCCTAGAATTTTAACTTTTATAGGCAGTGGAGGTCAGGTGGGTGAGGTCTCCGGGATTATTTACCCCAGAGTGCTTGTCTCGTTCATAGAAGCACCCAAACCTGCCCTCGCCCTCACCCTCACCCGGGCAGCTCTGGGCCTGTATAGCACAAACACAGGCAGAGTGAGATATGGGCAGGAGAAGAAAGGAGTACTCTTGATGAACTCGCAGATCTCATCACCTCTGAGTATACTGTATCGCCTTTGCTGATGATTGAAGGAGTTGCTCTGAGTGATGTGTTTTAAGGAAGCCCCAGGGTTCTCTTTGGGTCTTCTGTCTGCAGCGTTTACTATCCGTGTGGCTGACTCCAAGGCCAAGTGACTCTACCATAGAGGCCATCTTGTGCTCTTCTTCAGTCAACCGGTATATCTTCTTACTCACTGAGGCTTTATAAACAGAAACTAGAGCCTTTTGTCTGCACAAATCCTCCAAAACCGAACATTCAAACTGGACTGACTAAAGATTTGAGTCTTATTTTCCACCACTGGTTGCTGTGAAAAGCGACATTAGCAGCTTCCGAGCCAGGGGCCTGACAGTTCCCCTGCTGCCACAAGGTCTTCTGGTCCTCCCTATTATCTCCCACTCCCTTGGCCTTGCTGTTTGGTCCTTGGCGTTTATGGCAGGGTAGGAGAGGGCCATGAGGAAATGAGGTGACCCCGGGGTCACGAGTAGAGTCAGGGGGCTGGAACCGGACCACGGCCCTGCCAACCCCAGTCTTTCGTGGCCGGTTCGGGTCGAGGAAGGCAAAGCAAAGGAGACCGGGGCAGGCTGTGGACAGGATCCCTTCCATCCTTGACCCCAGCATCATGTGCCTTTAATTAAGCCATATTTGAATATGTTTACAAGCCCATGTAGTCTTAAATCTTCTGGGTCCTTGCCCTAACCCCCCAACTGTTCCCCGTATTCCACCAGTATCTCATACCTCAAGTCCTTCTTTTTCTTCTTCTCTTTAATATGGTGTCAGACATCTATTTATTATGCTGTTTTAACTAGTTTTCAGGAACGGGTTACAAGCTATTTGGGAATCCACCAAATAGGATTCGAGGGACACCCCTCTAAGATGTTAATCTGTTAGCGATATGAAAGGCCGCTCACCCCACTAAACTCCCCCTCCACTGGAACCTGGGGGCCCTTTATGGCCCCATCAGGCACCCGCATGGACGACTTACTGCTGACCTTGTGACCTGGCAGTTGAAGCCATATGAGGAGGGAATCTTTCTCTTGTCCCTCTCTTACTCTCTTCACTTCTGCTTCTGTTTCTTCCCTCAGAATCCCTGATGGATCTTTACTATTTGCTGGAAAATCATTCCCCTCCTAATAGTTCCTTGAGTTACCGTCGATCACATTCTGAAACATGCTTTAGTTTCTTGTGTTTAACTAATCGCTGCGTAATCTCATTAAACCATTTAGTTTGAACATGTTTTGTTGGTGTTTGGTTGTCTTTACCATGTGGCAGGATATAATGAGATCTCTTCTTGTCCTCTCAATACCTGAAACTCTTCATCTCCAACAGGCACTGTTTATATTCCTTCTTTCACCCCCAACTGGTCTCTCAAGTAAAAGATTTACACACCGCTCACCAGCCTTTATTAGGGAGGTACCAGCGTGTTTTCTATACAAGAAAAGGTCCTTCGACTGGCTCCGTCATATTAAAAATTTACACGTAACTAAAGAGCTGTTACAATTGGCTTACTAGCATGTTAGTAGTCGAAAAGCTTGCTGCAAAAGGACTGGTCCTGGGGAGTTGGGTGGCTAATTGGATCGGTTGGGTTAAATAAATGTTTAACTTCTCCCCTGCGCTGGGAGGACTTTGTGGTAGGAGCCTCTCATCTGAGCAGAGCACAGGAAAACATGGTGAAGGGGGGGGGGTGTAAGTAGGGGAATGAGCTCATTTTTGATACGGTCGGATTGGTTTAGCTTATTTTTCACACAGGTGCCCCAATGTAATGTACACAATAAGGGCAATACAACGAAGAAGAAGAACAACAATGTGACCAGCCGCTGTAATATTTAGTTTGGAAGCTTTAATGAAGTCTTTGTCATTGCAGGTTCCAGATCCAACGGGGAACCAGTGACCCCACCAGCTACAAGAGCCTGAGTGACTGCTTCCGGACCGTCATCCGCAATGAGGGGTAGGTTATCCTCAACACGTCGTCTCTAACGACACAAAGGTCACTAGTTAGTCAAACAGTTCCTTCAGAGCACCAATGGAGTCAGACTTCTGTTTCACGAATGCAGGGAAGGAGTCATTTCTCTGTAATAATACAATTAAAAATATTTGATCTGTCACGGAGCAATTTACATTTGCAAACATAATTGCGCTTAAAGAATTAATTTACACACATGACATTTTTTTTCAATAGAAAATAATGTAAGGTAAACATTTAAATAGACAAGTAACCAATCCGTAGCTGGCTGACATTGTCCAGCACAACAAAAGCTCATTGTGTACAAATGTTCTTGAGCATTTATAAATGGACTGATATGTAAGTAAGTAATGTCTATTTATATTGCACTATTCACAGACAAGAACTCACGAAGTGCAAAGTACAGGAGTCGAAAAAAAAAAAAACTAAACATAATTAACCCAAAGGGACCATAGCCGGTTAAAACGGGTAAGAAAGCACAATAAAAGAAGGCGCAGTAAAATACACAAAGACAATAAATAAATATGCATTGATTCTAAATACATTTAACTGGAAGTGCTGATTTCGTAGCTTCCATAATAAGAGTATATTCACCCTCTAATGTCATCAAAAATATTCTGCAGAGAAAAAAAGATTGGAATACATTTGTGTAGAAATATTATTAGCCACGCTGATTTATTCAAACGTCCCTCACGGGTATGTTGGCATTAAGATGGTCTAGTGGCTGGAAAGCTGAAAGTGTTTCAGACTTCCAGACTAACTAAAGACAGTCATCCCGCTGTGCTCCCTCCTCCTCCGCCTGCACCGTGACAGCACCGTGAGACAGTGCAGGTGCAGGGGAAAGTGTTGGCCGCTCGCTCTGTTTACGGCGAGTCGACAGCTTTACAGCGGATATAAAGTTGATCTGCTGCGAGGTGTGAGTGAGCACAAGGTGAGAGGCCGGCGACTGACAGTTGGAAATCCTACACTGGCTGCAGTTCAACAGACACGGCTATCGTGCTAGTAGTAGCTGTGTCCTCTTCACCCACACACACACACATGCGCACACACACACACACACACACACACACACACACACAGAGACACACACATACAGACACACACATTGTGAAAGTCAATGTCATTGGGGCTGAATGCCTTTTGGGTGTGTCCCCTGGGGGGAGGATGGTATGGATTTTATATGACGCAATAAAACGGGTGTCAAATTACACAGCATCGATATCATAATTTATGACAGATATTTTAACTTCCACAACGTTGTGCGAGCCGGAGAGAGTCCCTACAGACAGAAGATCCGCTTTCTTGTCGACCGATTATCACTAACAGTATATTTTTGCTGAGGCCGTAACGACTCCCCAGTAGCACATTGTGGATTACCTCCAGGCCAAACCACTTAGTTATAATTTATACAAATAGTGTTGGGCCCCACTGTTTTGAATTATTATTAAAAATAAACATTTCCCGTCAGCTCATGGCAGGACGGGGCTAACACCAGGCCTCGCTCTCTCTCTGAGGTGATGAGGGAGGAAACCTGAGCATGCTGCTCCAGCGCTGTGATTTAACTGAAGAAAAGACATGGAAATGTGCATGAGTATGACTTTAAGATGGCTTAAAGCCTGGACACAATACACTTACATTTTTATGCAGAAACAGAATACATTTTGAACGCTTGTAAATCAGAAATGAGCACTACAGTGGGGATTATTTTGGTTTATAAAAAATCATTTTGCATTTAGCCATTATTTAATCAGGAAAATCTAGCATCAAATCCTGTAGCTGTGCTCATAAGTGTGTGACAGTGTGAACTATGCTCACCAGCTCTCTGGTTGGTGTATTGCCTTACAAGCCACGCTCCTTTTTCTGTTGCATGTGGGTGCAGCAGCCATGAGCATGTGTTAAGTGTTTCCGTCTGGAGGGAAACAAAAAGACTCTATTCTCCAGCATTCTTTACCAGTGTGGTATCCAGAGAGTGGGTCGGGACCCAAAGCACGGCCACACAAATATTAAAAGGGTCCTCGCAGTACAGCGTACAGCAGATCAGTGACTAATGCCTGGAAATGATAGCAGGGTTGCGCAGGGCGGTTGATTCCAGCTGGGACCACCCATACAAAAATATATATACTTTCATGGTAGAGGAAAGAAGTGCAGATAAGGGTGTCCATCCGATTTTATATGTTTAGCCAGGAGTCAATGTTTTACCTAATGTCTTCCTCTACCTCATATGGATTAAACATCACATGTTCGTGTGTTAAGTGGAGAGTTTCAGTGTTTCAGAGTTTCAGAGTTTCGCTGGAAAGCGAAAATGTTTACTTTCGAGCTGTTCAAATTCACAAAGAATAATAGATCGAACATTTGATCACCAAAGCAAGAAATGTACCTTCATCATTTTATAGCAGGAAAAATCTTCTTACAAAAATGCAATTTCCCTGTCCATAAGTAGCACATTTATTTTTATATATATATATATATATATATATATATATATATATATATATATATATATATATATATATATATTTGTTTTTGTTTTATGTGTTACATGTGAATTAATATTTATATTTGTAATCATTTTTAAGTGTTGTTCCTTTTATCTTGTGAACCCTGCTAATTCTGCTGTATTCTCTCTGTTAGTGACAATGTCAAGGTTACATTAGACACTGGGAAAGAGAAAATATTTGCAGATGAAGCATACCGGTTGTTTACATGTTAAAATGTTTCCTGGGGCAGCTCATATTTCCCCACTGCAGTGGTGGGAAAATGAATGTTTCTGCTTTTAGACATTTCAGCTGTTAAGAAGTCAGAACTTTAATCCAACGGATGTTATTGGCCAGTTTATTTAATCAATGTGGCCTGTGCTATACGCTCCTCTTCAAACAGATGTAGGCTGTTAAAAAGGGAAAGGTTTATGAAAATGAAAGACAAATCGTACACACAAGTGCATACACACACACACACACACACACACACACACACACACACACACACACACACACACACACACACACACACCCCTCTTCCCTTGTTGTGTGTCAAGAGGCCATTTGTTTAGGAAAGCCAAAAAGGGACTTAGTTATACTTTACATTGGAAATCAAATGAGGATTCAAATGATGGCCACTCAGTAGAGGCCCTATTTGTTCTGTAACAAATTGCACTCCTCCTTTATCACCTGGTGGCTCCCCAGCCTGACCACACCCGGGAAATCTGTGGCCACCATTTGCATGGACAAAGAGAGCAGAGGAAAGGGTCTTTCGTCTGACTGAAATAACTTGTTTATGCAAACAATACAAAGGATTAATTCTCAGCCTTCTAAAAGGGATTTTTCCTTACCCATAATCCTTTCCTCCAACGTTGTTATCATATTAATGGCTTTATTTACCGGAGCCAGTACCAACATGTGCCACTTCAGGTGTTGTTCTCCGTCACCTGATCGCAAGTGTTTTGATAGTGTTTCGCTGCTGTGAGTTATTGCCGGTTGTTGTTCCTCTGGGGTTATATTCCGTGGAAAGGTGTGCCAGCAGCAAACATATTTACACGCGGACCTAATCAACTAAAATCATTTATTATTTGTAGAGGTTGTTGCCACAACAGAGCTGGTGTCACTCTTTCACAAGATACAGTCGGTCACGCCGCGTCGTCCCTTTGTCCTTTTTGTCCACAGAGCTGTGTTCAGTATCAACATGAACTAGCTCGCTCGCTCGCTCGCTCGCTCGCTCTTTGCCTGTAACCTGCAAGCATTCTGCTTTTCATTTTTTTATTTCTGCTGTTTTAAAATTATTTAATGGCGATGAGGATGTGTCAGTCAGCCCGTCTCTTACTTCTTTACGACTTCCCGATGCTGTCTGTAGCTCTGAGCCCCAAGACCATTCAATCCTAATGACAATAGGTATCTTTAAAACTGGTCATGGATATGTACTTTCTTTTTCTTTCTTTTTTTTAAAACGGGGCTCTGTGGGAGGAAATTGAGTACTTGCTGGGTACTATATTTAGCTGCAGATTAATGTCCATGTGCTGCTCCAGTGAGCATTTACAAGAGCAGAATATTGTATTGTGAACTGACTCCAAAGGAACTGCAGTGCCCATGTGCATCACAGTGAAATAATTAATTGATGTGTTTTTAAATAGTTTCAGAACAACAATGGAACTCAATGGCACAGAAGAATATGAGATATATCCAGCTTGGGCTTTATTTATTTCAATACTTGTTAGTAGATCGGTTCATTTATGAATTAAGTGGGTTTTTTTTGCATGGGATCTGTTGACAATAAGAAAAACAAATATATCGGCGAGAACCTCACTGCTCATAAGAATGACACCAAGCCAGTAGCTTTCATACCTTCTATATGACTAGAGTTGAATAGTCTCCTATATTTAACATAAGATGACTCTAAAACATATTGGAACAGGAATCTACTAAATTGAGCTTGTGGATAATGACAGAGGAAGAGAATCAACATCTGGAGTCAACCAAATACACAAATGTCATGTTTAGAAAAAAAGACCACAATGCTCACTCGCAGTGAGCGGCCCAGCCCACCACAGAGGAAGCATTCATGTCGAGCCGCATCACAATACTGATCACATCCATTACACAGAGTCCCAAAAACATCCGAATGACCTGATCAAGTCTTACATTTCCTTTTACATATAATCCTTGCAGCAATTATTCCGATACGGAACAATTGCATCAGTTCCAAAGTATCAGGAGTTGTTGTTGTGATTAGTCATGTTTAAATGTTTAGACCGGTCTCACCGGTCTCGCCATGAGGCTAACCTCTTAAAACAACATTTAGGAATGAGAAAAGTAGTTTGCTGTTCCCAGCGACAGTTTGTTATCAACACAACAGCTATTGACTCTGAGACTTCAGGTGCTTCACAACGCAGCCAAGTTATTGTTGCCAAATATCACGGATGGGTTGGGTTTCAGAAAGAAGATTTGTATTTGATTGACAGCTCATCTGGCATCACCTGCCTGGCCCAGTCAGTGTGAACTACAAGCTCAAGCAAATTATCTATGGCACCTATGTTTTTACTAAATGGAGTGTGGGGATGGGGGGGAGAAGAAACACATGTATGCACTTCTGAATGTATAGGAAACATACTTTGTGCTCTCTTTGCAAAACAGAAAACAAGCTACTATCTTCTTACACATAAACATGAAAGACTGGTTAGGCGTATTTTAGAAGCGGAAATTATAACCTCTCATATTACCATGATTTGTGAATGAAAATACTCTAAATATGAAACATTTAGGTTTAAATATTGCAGTTTTAGAGTGAGGCATCACTATATAGTTTAACTATAGCGAAAATATTTGTTGTACATTTCATAGACGTCCTGTTACATTTCTGTATGTTTTAACAACTGTGTAACTATCTAACCAGACTGACCATTTACACTACTGTAAATATACTGCTTACAAAATACCGTCTGTGTAAAATGTAGGCATACATCTCCACATACATAACTCACTGTATCATTTTATTATTTTTCTTGCCTCCAAGTACGCTTTAAATCATGGCCGGACGTATGATTGAGCAAAGCCAAACTACCAGACTGAATCAAATTATACAGCTACCGTCTTTTGAAACATCCAGTATATCAAAGGCTGAAATAAACCTCTTAAATCATTTCCTCCGCAGACTCTCTAGGAACTTGTTGCCATGGTTTGTGGTTTGAAAATATATTTTGGTAGTTATGTTGCCAAACGGCAGCAATATACTTTCTGTTGCCATTTAGCTGAGCTCAGTATTAGTCCTGCTGTCTGTATTCAAGACTGTCGGTATTGTCAGAGAGTTGAGTGTTATAACGTATGAGAAGGGGGGATTTATCCCAGAGCTGTTGTGTTAGACTCCATTCATAAAGGACCCCTTAATAAATAGACAACAGAGTATCTCCTCATAGATGTAATGTTTTGTCATTTGACTGAACTGACCATTTCATGCACTATTGTAGCAGATGATATCATTGCATAGTCATTAGGTTTAAATGTGAATTACCTTGAAAAGACTCTGGATGGAGACTTGATATTCACTCTTTGTGTGTGCTTTGGACAAAAGTGACAAACACAAAGGACCTTAAATCGTGGATTTCATAACTGCTAATTGATTTTATCGTCTCACACATATGAATGGAAACCAACGGCTGCCTTGAGTGGCACAATTAATACAGCCAGAGATCTAAAAGATAGCAAACACTGGCATGGCACACAATTGTATTGAATGGGATAAAACATGCAAAACAACAGGTGTGTTTGCACAAGGCCTACTTTCTAAATGACAGCACTACTTTAAGATTGCAAATAACAACTATTTTCATTATCAATTATCTGTTTATTCTCTTGATTATTACTTCAAATGGCTTGTATTGTCCTACTAATAGTCCAGAACTTAATGTTGCAATAGAAAAGCAGCAAGTCACAAAGATTATATAACAATAACCGTCATCATAATATAATAGTGTACGTTCTCTCTCTCTCTACAGCATCATTGGCTTCTACAAAGGGATCCTTCCTCCGATTGTGGCGGAGACACCGAAGAGAGCAGTGAAGGTAGTGAAGCACTGTTGGCCCACTAAATATTGACTTACAAGCATTTGCAGTGAAAAGTATTCGTAGAACCCCGTGTGCTCATGGCAGAGAAGAAATACAGGAAAATCAAAGAGTTATGATTAACGGTTTAATTAAAGTTCAAATGGTGATACAGTGTACATATACTCAGCTGAGGGTCTCCGAGCTTCCGCTCCACAGACCGTTCCTGTCTCGCTTCAGCTCAAAGACCTCGAACAGGAATCTACAATCTGGTTTTAACATCCCAGCTCATTCGCCTCATTGGTTCAAATTTACGGCATGCGATTGGCTAAAAGTCCCACAGGGGCGGAGTCTCTCTTTGGCACGGGTTTTAAAAAAATGGCTCCATAACATTCATGTTTTCCGGTACCTGAAGTCCTCACTCCGCCCTCCTGTATTTGCTAACGCAATATTTGACCTAGAAGGAATTGTTATTCAGTTCTATACGTTACAACTTATGAGAAACTTACTTCAGCCTACAGTCATCCTTCCCCAGAAACCTTTTACCTCCGCTGGCTCGAATCCCCCTCCAGTTCCTTATCTCGTGTCATAAACCACAGGACGAACCACAGGTGGTCCATTCTTTTTGTTCCTCAAGACCAAATGCTCCTTTGTAAAACCCTCAACCACTGTCCGTGTGCAAATGACCTCTGCACTCTGCAGCATAGAGTTCATGTGACCTCAGCAAACTAGTGACTCTGTGACCTGATAAACAATAATCTATCTTAAGCATTGCAATGTACACATGGACATCATTACACAGTAATAAAAATGACCTTAATATGTATACAATCACAAATCCTTCATAATAATATCCCTTATTAATTATCATATTTCATGCATTGTAATCTACACATAAACAACTAATTTTACATAAATGTGCAAGTCCACGTGTGACAAACTAAGCTTAAAAAACACTACAGCAGCGAGCCTCCATCTTCTCATACGTGTTTGCAGGAAGGCTTACAACATGTATAATTGGGGTGACACAAAAGAGGGCTTGTTGCCCGGCACGGCACTGCTCTGTAATGAGATACCGGAGACGAGGATGTGTGAACTTTAAAAAATAAACGCTCACAGTGAGAAGATGGGGGGAATTGCTCGCACGCTGAACCGAAGCTCGCTGATGATGAGAAATGTCTGCAGCGAAGAATTAAACCAATTTACGCTCCGATTAAAACACCTCTGCTGCCGTTTGGCCCTCTCCTCGGATGAGACAATGCTCCCTCGAGTTCCCATTTCCTCCTGAGTGTTTTTAATAGTGTGTGTGTGTGTTCATGTGTGTGTGTGTGTATGTGTGCTCAGATGTCAGTTTATGAATGCACTGTGACTTTCTAACAGTTTGTCTATCCTGATCCTCCCTCTGCAGTTTTTCACTTTCGAGCAATACAAGAAGTTGCTGAACTTGACCCCTTTGTCTCCTGGTCTGGTGAGTCTTTACACACAGAAACACCTGAATACACTCTCACCTGAAAAATAAACAAAGGCCCGGGAGGAGCGTTACACCCATGTGTCAAGAATCTACCTATCCGCTCACCTGCCAAAAGGCTGGTAAAACAAAGATGAAATGCCAAGAATACTTTTACCGGCCAAATATGTCCATGTTAATTTCCCTGTCAATGCAGAGGAGTGAGTGAACGTACAGTTTTCAGTACTGTTTCATGTACAAATACAGGCAATGCACGAGTACTCTTGGAGAATTTACTTTTTACATTCTTGGGTTTACCTGCTGACCATAACCCTAACGTACTATTTATATTATTTCTATCTTAAAAAGAAAACATTCGCTTTGTTTTCTTAAATGGTTTTGATCGAGTTTACCATTGTGGAAATGTAAAATTGGCTTTACTCACGAAACAAAATGTCATCTCGTATTGGACAGGTTAAAAAAGTAAACCTCTCACGTGAGGATTAAGTGAAGAGAGCCTGAAATAACACTTGTGTTCGGTTTGAAGCACATATGAAAACATCATTGATGGCTAAATAATACATTCAAATATCAGGTATAGATGAACAAAAGGAACTGGGTTTTTTTCCCCTTACGTTTTAAACAGGACCTGAAAGTTTCAGTTTCACGTCTTAGATGTTGGAATTTATGAAGTGTGTCATTTGAGATCAGCTGATCAGGGCAGTACTAATGACCACATGTTCCTGCCTGGACCTCCACCGTATGAGACGTATTCCAGGCAACCGAGCAGCCAGAGGAAGGGTTTGGTTTCTACCACTTTGTGTAAAGTCTTTGTGACTGGCAGCTTTTTAGGAGCCTTTTCTTTTATTTATTACAGAGGTTTTGTTTGTATGAGCTTTAAGGATTACATTTGCCCACACTAATCACTATACATTTTTCTCACACTTAAACATTTCAAGCTAATACAAATGTAATTTTTACTGGTAGAGAAACGCAGTCCAATTCTAAAATGAGCCGAGGGCGACGAGTTGAAGGTTAAAATCTGTCTGTCTGCCGGTTTTAATCTATGATATCAATAACGTTGGCATGTCCATCAATACTTGTAATTTACATTTTTTGTAGATGATACCCAATATGGCTCCCATCTTTGTCTCTCTGAGGGAGATCAGCACTTTAATCTATTCATCTATAAATAACTATTATGCTAAGATATTATACTTTAACACCCGTTCTTAGGACTGATTTACAGTATATGTTTCTGCAGAAAATTATAATCTTGGAAAAACAGCCTTCAGATATTTTGTACTCGGACTTACTTGTGAACAAGATTTCAATCTCAATGTAACTTCCTGGTGTGTGTGCGTGTGTGCGTGTGTGCGTGTGTGCGTGCGTGCGTGCGTGCGTGCGCGTGTATATAGGAGAGGAGGATGCCTCATCATCAGGGACCTCATCCCCTGTCTCAGACACATTCGCCTCAATGTCACTTTCATGGTCAAAGAGATGGGACAACACCTCATTAACAGAAAACCTTTC
The DNA here is from genome assembly GCF_910589615.1 of Taurulus bubalis. Taxonomy (NCBI): domain Eukaryota; kingdom Metazoa; phylum Chordata; class Actinopteri; order Perciformes; family Cottidae; genus Taurulus; species Taurulus bubalis. Next base: position 14,005,140 of record NC_136589.1, on the reverse strand, counting down.
CTTAGAAGTCATTTTCAGTTGAGAGAGAGCAGAAAGAAAGCACACAGAGCACCAAGAAAAATGGTTTAGAAGGCTGCTGTGCAAACTTTTACATGTTTGAACCATATTTTCCCCTCCCCCATGTCATGTGAACTATCAGTGGTTCTCGCACTACTACAGTTATGATAGGATAGAAACCTAAAGCTTTTTGAAGATTATAAAGTTGCATTTTAAAGTGACCTTAATATCATCCAAAACAACCAAAACCAAATGTGTGTAAAATGTTGATATTTCTTACATGTTTTATACAGCTAAAACAGCCTGGGGTCAAATTGACCCCAAAGAACACCGATGCGTTCAAGATGTGTACAGGACATTGAAAACATATCATCATGTTCATTTTATGTTTACCCAGTTGTCCCCATTAAATTAGGAAAATTCATGAAATATGAAGCAAACAAAATTATATCAATCATATATTTAGAGACGTTAAACATTGGATGGGGTCAAATTGACCCAAAAGATAACAGGAGGGATATATATATATATATATATATATATATATATATATATATATATATATATATATATATATATATATATATATATATATATATATATACAAATATATATACATATATATATATATATATATTAAAATCAGAAGGGTTTTACAATTTTAAAAAAGAGTAGTACCCAGTAGTACGAGGACGTGAACATCAAGAAATCTTTTAGAGCTGAAATTCGTCACTTAAACCTCAAAGTCAGAATTGGAGTGAAGCCAAAATAATGGCAATTACAACACAGTCCTAATAAACAGTCTCCTGTGTATGTTTGCTTGGTGGTTGTTAATTCTGGAACATGGTTACGCCTCAGGCCATGAATACGAGTGGTTTCATCCTTCTCAACCAATCTGGTTTCTGTTATACTGAGTCAGAGTTTTGAGCGACACAGATCTGCTTTGCTGGGGCGCGGTCACCACACGCACACACACACGCACACACACGCGCACACACACACACACACCAGGTATTCAGGTGGCAGCCAAGTGTCAGGCGTGACGGATGGCTCGCCTGTAACCTGTTTCACAGCCATTGGTGGAGAAATGTCTACCTGTCCCATCCATCACGCTATCCTCCTCCTCCTCTATCTCTTCATCTTCCTCTTCCTCAAGTGCCTCCAAACCCCATCCCCCGCCCCAGAAGCCCTCATGTATCAAGTACTGTAATCACGTAAGATCATTAGTGCGAGTGAATTACGGATTGGTTCTGAATCTCTCTCTCTCTCTCTCTCTCTCTCTCTCTCTCTCTCTCTCTCTCCCCTATTCAGCATGGCACAGCTGAATGCCTTCACTCTGATTAATGAGGACACACGCAGTAATAATACAAATAAGGAATTAAAATGTGGCTGGCTGGCTGTGTAAACATTGCGAGGCATGTTTGAGAGGATGGGTCCCGGGGCCCTGACAGCAGGATAAAGAGGCAGGAAGAGTAATGAGCTATAGACACGTTCTTGACGTGTTCCCATTACACTTCTCTCAGCGCGGGCACACACACACACGCGCACACACACACACACACACACTTCCATGCAAATACATGCAGTGTTGCAACATCCACTCTTAATCACATGTCAGGCTTATACATATATATATATATATATATATATATATATATATATATATATATATATATATATATATATATATATATATATATATATATATATATATGTGTGTGTATATATATGTTACAGTGTCACGAAATGAAGTACTTTGATTATTATGAAATAATTATAAAATAACTTATGATTGTGTTTTTCCCTTCTCCTTTTTAAAGATCAATCTTAATCAGCTTGCTCCTTTGCTCACATTCCTTTTTTTCTGTTTCTCTTCTCTCCTTTCCTTCACCTCCCTCTCCCTCCTGTCTGTCATCTGACATTTTGTCAAATGATATGAAACACAGGTGTCTTCACACATTTGTCACACGACAACATTGACAAGCCATGACAGAAACAAATGTCCATTTTGAGACGAGATAAAAACAACAGGTTTCTGAAAGCGAAGCTATACGATTCTCCATGAAGCTCTGGTAGCTCGGACACACTGACAATTTCCCTCACCGTCTACATGATTTTGTCTATTCTGCGTATTATTATTATTATTATTTGCACATTCTCTCTCCTCTAAATCCTGTCCATCTGCACTCAAGGCGCTGTCTGTAGCGGGGCTCGGCGCAGGCTTGACGGAGGCTGTCGTCGTCAATCCGTTCGAAGTTGTGAAAGTCAGTCTCCAGGCCAACAGAGACTCCTTCACAAAGGTTGATATGAAGTAAAACACTGCCATGCGTTTCTCTCGATGCCCGGTGGGTTCTTGCCGTCATGTGACACGTCCTTCTTTTGTCTTCCCTCTCTCCAACACAGCAACCCTCTTCATTCGCTCAAGCGAGGCTCATAATTAACTCCGACGGCTTTGGACTGCGGGGCCTGAATAAAGGACTGACGTCCACACTGGGACGCCATGGAGTTTTCAACATGATCTACTTTGGCTTCTACTTCAATGTCAAGGATGCCATTCCTTCCAGCCCGGTAATATGCCAATCAAAACCTATGATCACACTCCCGACCTCCGGTGCTGTTTCCTGGGGGATAAACGCAACCCAAGCCAAGTGACGGACACTTGTGCTTTCTTTTGGTTGGTGTTTGTAACCTTGACTTACACCAATTTTTTTGCTAACTTCAGACTACATGATACGCACGTGTCCCAGCCACCTCGCCAGTGGGGGACTGCGAGTGTTTGATGGTGTGATTAGTTAGCCTGACTGCCACGCCGAGGAGGAAGCAAAAATCAGAGACGAGCTTGTAAGATCAGCCCCACTAATACCTCGTCTGTTTGCTCGTCATAACATCCTCAAAGTTTAAGATTACACATCCGGCAGGGCCCGATGGCCCAAACAAAAGTTAATTTTGTTTAACGGAAATGTTACCATACGGCAGGTCCATATGTACAAACCGGAGCATTAGATTAACTCCAATGAACTAATTGGAAACAGGCAACGGTACTGTTTTCAAAGAGACGGTTACAGTGGGAGCCAAAGCCCTGCTATATTTTCAACATTTTTCCAGTGACGCATATACAGAGAAGCAAGTGGTCATCCTCTGTGAATGATAATTATGTGGCTGGATGACCCAAATAGCTCTCTTCTTATATTGTGGCTGTCGCTTTTGGGAATTATCCATCGGTATGTACGGCGATGGAATGATGCCGTTTGTGAGAGGCTAACGGCGGCTATTGTTGAAGCAGGAAAGAAAAACTATTGTAGACTCGAACAGCCTGCAGGCTGAGCTGATGGTGGCGTTTCTCCAAAGCCCATTTGTCAGCAACATGAGCAATGAGCTTGCAACTCAGACATGTCCATAGTCAAATGAAGCTGGCCGAGCTCCGGCTTCTCTCGTGTCTCAATTTGAATGGTAGAGAGGAGGCAGATAGCACACTGCCATCATTCACAAGTGAATGTGTGAGGAGATGTTTGCTTAGGGCTGTTAGGAAGTGGGTTGATGGGTGTACTTAGGCTGAGGGTATGTTACCCCCTTCCCCACATCCCACTTGAAAAAAATAGAAAAAGAAAAGAAGAAGTGGGATTAGCTGTTGATTTACCTCGACTCTCAGGGTGTCCAGCCGCTTGAGTAAAGCCTGAACCAGAGAGGCTGCTGTCATTTGTAAAAATATCCCGGCCAATTAGCTGTCAGAGCTCTCTGAGTCTTGGCTTCTTTGGTACAGTTATACCCCTGTACCGAGTCACAGCCCAATTACCCAAATTGTCCCCATATGCCTCCCCAGTCTGCCTGCATGCACCCCGTTTATAAATCCTCTGTCTTGGCTCCCCAAAGAACATGTGCTTCTGTTCAGCCAATCAGAACGCTGCACCACAGTCAGGAAGCACTAATCTGACCCCCCGCTACCATAAAATGATCCAGGCTTTCATGCCAGCTTTGCAGTCATATGCACAAGCCCCCTCATGTTCTCCCCCACTTTAACTCACATACACGTAACGACTCCATGACACTACTTTGTCTTTATTGCAGTAAGTTATATTTACTTCTTATATTTAGGGCAATGGTATTTAACACCTCGTGCCCACTCTTGAAATAGTAAAGTGGTACTTGTCGAACATACACTTTGTTTTAATCCGGTTTCTTCCCCTCTTTACCAGGACCCTACCCTGGAGTTTATGAGGAAGTTTGCTATTGGCCTGGTGTCGGGGACCATCTCCTCCTGCGTGAACATTCCCTTCGACGTAGCCAAGAGCCGCATCCAGGGCCCCCAGCCTGTGCCCGGAGAGATCAAGTACCACACCTGCTTCCAGTCCATGGCACTGGTGTACCGGGAGGAGGGGTACGAACCAGGGGGCAGGGAGGGGATAAGTAGGGGATCATCAGTAAAAAGAAAAAAAAAGAAACACCGGCACTGATACGTCCAAGAATTAATGAGGCACTTTGTCTGCTTTGTTAGCAATTGATAGTTGATTGTGTGCCAAACTAGCTGTCAGAAAAGACAAATGTACCAGCTGCTGCTACAAGTTAGCAGGGTTTGATTGTGCAGTGTGAGTTTCCTGCACTAACTACAGGAGAAGTGCATGAATAGCTGGATGCAAAGCTGTGATCCGATAAATGGAAACCAAATAGTGACGTTACATTCCGGGCTGTATTCCCCACGTGTTTGCACATACATTTCGGCAGTCTGTCAGACGTACAGTAAATGTTAACATATTTTCAAGTCTCGGAGAATGGCAGCTCTAAATGGAGGCTTCAAGGAAAAGGTGTATGTTATTTTAGCTATTGCCCTCGGCTTTCCACTTTCCCCCATGCAGCTCCGCTAGACAAGGGCAAGCGAGATGTTTGTAGTTAGTGGACGCAGGAGCCTCGGGGGCTGCTGCGGGAACGGCACTGAAACCTTGTCGTCGCAGGGGTGCATGGAGGGTGCCCCCTCTGCCACATCCAGTCCCCTGCTCTAACACAACACAGTCCCAGCTAATTAGTGGTCCCTATGGGAGACGTCGTTAAGCAGACCCTAACGAGACGCGCGGCGCTCCACAGGTCAATCTAATCAGACAGAGGGCCAGGGAGGAAGTGGGTCGAGCCTTATTAACGCCATCAGTGGCGGGGGCAGGGAGCGGGACGGAGAGCACGAGGCGGAGGCCGGCAGTCACTGATCACCTTGAACGCATTAAGGGGCAGGTACTCGCCACCGCTGGCCGTTAGACCCCAACTATGTACCTGACGACGGGGTGAGAGACAGAGAGACAGACTATACACATATGCAAGTACACACACTGAAGGTATAAATAGATGAAAACTGGATCTACACACTTTGAGGTTTAACTATGGTATTCTGTATTTTCACATAATTAACATCCTATTTTTTTTCCTATAGGTACTTGGCGCTATACAAGGGGTTGGTGCCCAAGATAATGAGGCTTGGACCAGGTAACAATAAAGAGTTATTTATACTGGTGTTTAACTCATCCTTATAGTCACAAATTCCACATTACAGCAGACGAACATGTTTGAATAATATTGAGATTGGTTGGAAGAACTGAAATGTATCTTTTTTTTGTTTTGCGTCTGGGAACTCTCAAATTATTAATCTAGACAGCGCTTCCCAAAGCATGGTGGTGTTAAATTCAACTTTGCAAGTTTCCAATGAAATGTGTCCAGGAAAGCCCCTCTCAGAAGTGTACATTCGTAACATTTTGAATCATGGACTCAATAACAAAAATCTATGTTTAAGTTGTTTCTATACATTTTAATGGAAATATTGTGAGCTAGAACCACTGCCTACCGCACACATTTTTCCCGAATGTACCCAACCATTCCGCTCATCTGGAATGCAATATATTCCACACATGATACGAAAACTCAGTTCCTATTGATTCACACTGCTTCTTCACTAGCAGTCGATTCACTGTGGCTCTCTCTCTCTTCTGTTTGCTCACAGGCGGAGCAGTGATGCTGCTGGTCTATGAATATGTCTCCGGGTGGCTGCAGAAGAACTTTTAACCAAACTAAAGAATATAATGAAGGGAAACCAAAAGAGTGCCTCATCACCAACACCGTGAACCGATTCCAGTAACGTCAGACCAAATGCATTGTTTGTTTTTACCTTGATTACACAATACTGCTCTACAAAATAACCCATCAGTGTTACCATGTATTTCAATGCAATCTCAGGAAAAACTACACATCTTCATCGAAGTAACTAAAAACAGCTGCAATATTTGAAGATTGACCAGTACTTTTTTAATAGAAAACAGGTTTTTAACAGTGGATCAGAGACCCTGAAAACCCTTTTTCTCAACCAGCTTCTTATTATAAGTAATGGGGTCCTACTTGAACTCAATGTTTTCTGAAATTTCGACCAAATTTAGAACATTTTGGTTTATTTCACATTAATGTATTTTAGTGCTCCTCTCGCTGGTTTGAAGTGGTGCAGTAGTCGGTCAAATCTGAGCAAACAGCCCTGATGAAGGAAATGGTGTCTTTGAGAGTTTAACTCTGAACTCTGACAAGAACGTTTTTTATGAAATACATTATTTAGTCATGAGAACTCAATGTTATCATACTAAATATTTGATGCCAAGTTTTCCGGGGTCATAATGTTCAGTTTCAAATTAAATGCAACGCCAAGAATGTAATGAAGGCATGGTTACAAAACACCAAATCTCAGCTCCAGAGCATTCAAGTATTGATAGTGAATATGTAACTGCAGAGTACATGACGTTTATGATGAAACTAACACATACTGAGTCTCACGGATCGTCCATATCTATCAAACATAAATAATATTAAGATATATTACTGTTATTATACATTTAAAGCTAGCTACAGTGCATGGACCAGCAGAATAATATAGACATAGAAATTACATAGAAATATACTGTGATCCCACCCATAATACAGAGCTTTAATCTATTTAAACTAACCAAATAGCCGCAATAGTGCCTGATCCTTTTTAAGAATGACCGTGTCCAAGAATTTCTTGTTACGACCAATTGTAGAAGTTTTTTCATGAATATTCTTTTTTTTTGCATGACTGATATTTTTAAGAACCTCCTTTTGAATTGGAATATGATACCTTTTAAATTGTTCATTTGACTTTTGTGAGAAGCTCTTCATGTGTATCGCTATAACCAATAAAATAAAACCAATATGAAACTCTTCACTGGGTGCCTCCCTGTTTGTGTGTCAGGTCGAGCACTTGTGCGTCCTGAAAGATTGTGTTGTTGCGTGTTTGTACCTCACTGGGAACGTTTCAGCTTGACGTCGATACAGACGTATCACCTTACTTCACTTTACCACGTCTTCGCACTCCTCCTCCCCGCCTTCAGAGCACTTAGTTGTCAGCTGTAGAAGTTGTATTAGGTGCCTCAGTTGCTTTAGTGCAAGCTAAAACAACAAGCTCAAGAAATGCAAATGTGGCTGCAGGAATGGTGGTGTGTGTGTGTGTGTGTGTGTGTGTGTGTGTGTGTGTGTGTGTGTGTGTGTGTGCAAAAAAAAAATGCAAACAGTGCAAACAAACACACACACACACCTGTTGCACAGCCTTCGGCGTAATGGCTGCTCTGTGAGAGACTCATCTCAACCTCATCTGGCAGTAGCTTACATTGAGCCACGTTGGCATTTGACAGCCATCATTAATGTGGGAGTTTCTCTCGAGCCAAAATGGAGTGGCTCCTGCTTTTTGGCCCAGGGGCCAGTGGTGAGAGACAAACAACAGCGGCTCGCAGACTGATGGAATTGTTAGCGCTTAACCTGTCCTGGTCTGTAATGGAGTGCTGAGTGTGTGTGTTTGTTTCAGACTTGACAGCTTGCAACATGCGCCGCGTGTATTGCTGGTAGCTGTAGCAACAGGACCCACCCTTCACCTGAATTCCCTGCACAGCGCGCTCATCATAAATCTTCTGCGGAAAAGTCCCCCTTGTCTTCATTTTGTTTACACCGTGTCCGTGTATGCTCCTCTCCATTCAATGGCTCCACTAAGACAGGCCTCCAATTAGGACATGGCCGTACCTGTCGGTCCCAATGTGATTAATGATTCATATAGATTTAAAATGTGCAGGGTTTACACTACACATGTAAGAAGCAGTGATTCATGTCGGTGTGATTGGACACGGGAGTCTCGTGCGTACATGCCAAAGACACGGAACCAGACATGTTGTGATTTTTTCCCCGAGCCCCAATTTTTTTTTTGCTCACCTGTGTGCTCAACGTTGCTGTTTTAAGGCATTAAGAAAACATTCTGGCTGTTGTCAGCTGCTTTTGGAAACGTTCATTGAGCAGACGCACGCACAAGACCGTGCATGCGTCCAGAACTCTGCTCTGTGTTACTTTGCACGGCTGTCTTGTTTCTGATTGCATGTGGAGAAGTAAAGATAACCATATGACACTGAAGTCAGACTCGTCATCATTAATTATAAACATGTGTCCAACCCCTATTTTTAAAGCTACGCCTCGTAGGCCCTCGCCTCCACAGAGCTGACCAGCATTAGACTACAAGAGCAGGGATTATTTAGGCTTTCGAGAAGCTATTCCTCCTGTCTAGAAAACACACTGTTCCTATTTTTTTTAAATACTGGTGTCAATTAAGACGACCGCATTTTAATTTTGGTGCATGAGTCAGAGGAGACTAACAAGGCTGTGCTCGGTTTGTGAAGCTTAGTTGAAAGGAAAAGTTGTTTGGCCTTTGTGTGTGTGCGTGTGCGAGTGCGTGTGCGCGCTCTGAGGTAAACGGAGGGTAAAAAAGAAGCATGTAACGACTTTTTCATGCCACTCAAGAGAGTCAACCATCATTTACTGTACCTGATGGATGTACAAGGGGAGGCCGCGTGATCGTCACGTCCCTGTGATGTGGTTCACGTACGGTCAAAGAAACACTACGATCCCTGACCAACAGTCCGTGACCACTGGATGCGGGGAAGAGTGCTTTCCAAGTCAAATCAGCCCCTGCATCGGGGAGAATGTTGACACTGTCACATGGGGGCGACTGTTTACACTGTAACACAGGAGGGTTGGAGACATAACTAAAGCAGCCGCCCTCTGAACCCTCGGCAGCAGGTAATGCTATGTAAAAGAGCAGGTGAGCAGTTTTATCGAGTTATTAATCTGGGATTTTGTGTCCGCGCCGGAGCCCCGTTGTTGGTTTGAATATCTGGTTTCCACTGCAGGGCTAGACTGGGCTTGCCAGACACGCTCAGAATTTATTACACTACACCTATTATTTATTTTTGCAAACATGTAATTTGTCAACTAGGCTGTGTGGCGTTTATTTTGTGATGAACGCGTTAAGTCGGCCTCGACGAGCCTCGCTCGGGGCCTTTTTGTGGCTGCCGGAGGTTCGTGTTCGGGTCAGAAGTCTGATGACCTCGGAGACCACAGGCCGATGAGCCTATTTGTGGATCTCTGAATGCACACAAACTCCACCTCGCTCCGGCAGTCTGGGAGTCTGTGGTGTTCTGATTTACTGTCTTGCACAAGCCGAGATCAACTGAAATACATCTTTGATTTTAAATTATAACACTTAACATTAAACTTTTGCTGTTATTTACAAAAGGAAGTAGGGCTTTCAAAATCATACCATCATACCACTATTATGAGATATTTACTGAAAGCCTTTTCTATAAATTAAAAAAAATGGTGAGATTAGAAAATATCACTTCTCTTTATCTCAGTAATACTACTGTGCTTTATATTGTGTGTTGTGTGTGTGTGTGTGTGTGTGTGTGTGTGTGTGTGTGTGTGTGTGTGTGTGTGTGTGTGTGCGTGTGTATATATATATATGTATACATATATATTCCATTCCATTATCCAAACCGCTAATCCTATTTAGGATATATTTATTAATTAGTTTAAACTATGTATTCCTTCAGCATTGAGCTAATAATCTGGCATAAATGTTTATGAATATAGAAAGGGCCATATTAAGTGTAATGAGGTGAGATTATTTTAATGACTAAAACATTTTAAAGAATTGCTTTATGTGGTGACAAAAACTGTGCGCTCAAAGCATTTCTGGGGAACTTCCTCAGTGAGCCCTGACGCTCGGTAATAGAAAATCCAGGCCTTGCGTGAGCATGGACATATATTTTTTATGAAAAGCAGTTTCCTGCAAATGTAAAACAGGCCGGCAGGCTTTGAAACCCTGAATGTACCTGAAGGTACTAACAGAAAGGGAGAGGGAGGATAGATATTGTATACGTCTGCTGGTCTCAGAATATAAACTGTTGAGGATTTACCCCCAAAACAACTTGCAGACTCCATGAAGACCAGTAACAGCCAAACAATTTAATAAGATACATTCAATTTCATTGTGCAACATTTGTCAATTGTTAATGCTCTAGACTCCAACATAAGACCAATGCCAATTTTGTCTAAATGTATAGAGATTATCATGCTGTCTGTAAGGCCAATTGCACTTCATTCAATGTACCTTAACCTAATAAATAAACTTCCCTCTAGAGCTCCTGCATACAGCTAAATTTTTAGAGAAGTGGGAAAACAAAGCTCCATAAGCCAGTTGTTTTTATCGAAACATAACACACACAAAAAGCATACAAACAAATATATATATTTAAAAAAAAACAATAGCAATTATAAAGCACCCTGAAACACTAATGCAAAGTTCTCCCCTCTTTGATTGCGTACTCGTGAAGTTATACATTACCCCAGTTTGCCCAAAGACATTTGCAGAAGTGTGCAATAAAGAATCTGAGAGGAATTGTGTTGATGGATAGAGGAGCAGTCATACATCAGTCCTTCAGTACACCTGTCTGTCCTGCAAGTTCTTTCAAACAAGTTTGTTGGTTAAAAAAAAACGACAGTTTATTCCTTGTGTGTCTTTGGTCTGACTGTGTGTAGCAGGAGGAGGAGGAGGAGGCACAAATATGGGTCCTCGGGCCGAGTCCTTCGTGGAAAGGAGGCAGCGGGAATGAAGTGAAGCCACAGGGGACAGACTTGTTGTCTCCTGTCATCGCTGTCTCTTACAGCCCCGACCCTCCCCCTCCCCCGCCCTCCATCTCTCTCCCTCCCATCAGTCTGACTTCACAGGGCCGAGGCGGCGACCGGGTGGACGGCGTCACGGTCGGCTGTCGTGCTCTTGAAGGCCAGAGAGGCGGCGGTGTCACAGTTGCGGGGAGATGGCGCACTGCCACTGGCCGGCCGCCATGTGGGACCGGTCACAGAGGCCGACGTGGTGCCGCTGCACCCCGTGTAGGGTGACACTCGGGTGGTGGGAGGGTGGTAGGGAGGGGTGCTGGGTGCTGTGGCATAGCTGTTCACTGTGGGCGAGCCATTCAGCGTCTGAGAGAGAGAGAGAGAGAGAGGGAGAGGGAGAGAGGGAGGTCAGGGTTAGATATCAGAAAGGTCACAATAACTTGTCTTTGGGCCTCCTGCTCGGTGGGGAAATCCCAGATTGGGACTTTCAGTCTGTGGTTCACCTCAGAATTGAAAACATGAAATGATCTGCCACAAAAACTAGTCTCTTGACAGCAGATTGAGGAGCAAGACTTATATTCAGCTGCATTGTTTGGTGACCACCCAACCCAGGTGGAAACACACAAGCTGCTGAGTTATAATGGGAAAAAGCTGAGGCGAGCTGCAGAGGAAAGTGAAAGGAATAGTGATTGAATTAAAAACAGCAGAAACTATACTTCTAACTTCACAGCCACCACATAAAAAACCCATTTTCCCAATTTTGATGAAAGCATGAACGATAAATTATGCGCTTTCATACTCCTGGAACATATTAAAGATGGATAAAAAACATACATGTGTGATTGCTCGTCTGTCTGTGGGACTTGTTTTCTACCCCCAAAAAAGTGGACGTTTACTCTGCTCTGCGTTGATGTAGCACGTCAGACGATGGGAGACGGACGGGGTGGTTGGGGGGCGCCACAAAACAGATGTCATGAGAGATTGAGAGTGAAAGGGCAGGAAGAGGCGAAATATGATAGAGAACGAGGCGAACATGGGGTTCGGAGCATGAATGGGCTTTGCTCTTCTGGCACGGCGACAGGACTTAACTTGAGGAATCCACCAAAGCATTTCAACAGGGAGGCCAAATTTCTGTCGCTGGGTGGTCTGCGACTACTGAGAATTATTTCTAAAATTGGGATCTTTTCGGTTTTGTTGACTTCATTGTCCACAAGAGTCACTGGCGGCTTCTTTAAAATAGATATAAAAAAGTTATACTCTGAGCTGGCATTTGTGGCCTTTATAAAACATAACTATACAGACAAGAAGAAAAACTAGTTTGGTGTGTGTGTGTGTGTGTGTGTGTGTGTGTTTGGTGACTGTGGGTGTCTGGGTGGGTGTTTGTGGGTGATTGTGTATCTTCAACTTTACTGAAGCTCATTTCACAGGCTTTGAATTAAAATAATGTTTTAGGTTTTTTTTTCAATTAAATCAGTTGGAAAAATGTTTAATTAGACTAAAGGATGATTACATCTTCCACTAATGAAAAGCACCATACATAACACACACAACAACTTCAGTATTATGCAATCAAGATGCACTCCATCTTTAGAAATGGCTGCAGAGACAAATCCACACCTGTCTGACACAAAGCCAACAGCATTTGTATGGCCCTTATCAGATTGACAGATATGTTTAGGTTATTGTATCCACCCCTGAAGTGAATATATTATTGTTTATTTTCTATATCGTATGTTTTGTTTAATATCAATATACCTATAGAATGATATTAGCACACCTATCCTATTTTACAAAAATGCAAAATGTGTGTATTGTATTTAAATAATACTCTTTAAATAATTTGTCTATGTTAATCTGGTCTTGTTTAGTCTCTCTTTTTTTTAAATACACGTGTTGGTGTTTTGATGGCTTCTTGACTTGGTGTTATTAATAACAAGTCAATTCAGAGCCGAATATTAAATGAAAGCCTCGACGCCATTCATCCAAATAATTACAACTCAAACGTATTTACTTTGTCACGCTCTAATCCCATTGTTTATATTTCAAGTAAATCATTAGAACTATTTAAAAGCAACTTCATCTCGCGTGTAAAACTATTAAAGTGAATATATATATATATATATATATATTATATATATAATATATATATATATAAATATATATATATACATATATATATATAGTTATATATATATATAACTATATATATATAGTTATATATATATAGTTATATATATATATATATATAGTTATATAAAAATTTACTTTTCTTTTTTTTCTGAAAGTCTCAACCGTTTTCAAAACTCCGAGCGGCCGTGATCACTGAGCTCGCGACTCGACCTTAAATCTATTTTAATGATGCTCCTCTTCTGTCTCCCAGAGAGGGTCCCATGGGTGCCTCTGCCCTCCCAGCAGCGCCTATAGGCCACATGTTACTAACCGCAGCCCTCTGGCCGCACACAGAAATCAGGGGACGCGATTTAGGCCGATGAGCATTCACTGTCCCATTTGAATTATCGGTCTACTGACAGTCGACCTTATACGGAGAGAATAAGAATTAGGCCAATAAGACAAAATTAAGAAAACAAGTGACACTTTGCAGCACGCGCCTCATGACGTCTCTCTTTTCCTGCGGTTCTCTCAAAAGAACAAATGCAGATCTATTTAGCGTTAGATGTTCGCGGGCTGCTGAAGGCGAGCTGCCTGTACAAAGGCTCGGTTAGTCCTCCACTCTCATGGTGGAACCCTACTTACTTTTGTTTTTCATGCAATAAAATGTGTAATTTATAGAGTTGTTATTTTCTACATTTGATGGCTCACTTCTGTTTTTGCACGGTTGGTTTTCTCAGTGCAGACAGTCAGTGTGTCCACTTTGTGACGCAACTTGTGAGCGCTGCTGGTCTCACAGCATCGGCCCTGTTTAAGAAGTCCCCGCGTCATGCAGTGACAAAAAATGAATCATGCGGCATGACTCTTTTTTTAAATGTATTTAATTTGGATATGCAACGATAATCACGCCCTGTCAAAATAAGAGAAACAAGGACACATGCGCGCACACACATGGGACACTCATAGCCCCTAAACCAAAAATAAAAGCCTATAAAACGACTAAAATGTATTTAGTTTAGAGAAAAAAATGAAAATTAACATTAACGTGAGTGTGTGAAATTCGGCGTCTACTTTGTTGTGGGTATTTGCATAATAATAATGTTTAGGCCTGCACAACAATTATTTTATACAAAAAATGAACTGCTCCATTTTTTTTCGCAATAAGCCTGAATAACACAAATTATGCAAAAGTAAATGTTCCTGCAGTTCAATGTCTT